>NW_028227270.1:18491419-18808919 GCF_978045245.1 Mus caroli | reverse complement strand
GCCAGGCCACAACAACTCAATTGCCTGGTTGGTGGGCAGTCCGCTAGTGCACAGTTTGCCAGGGAAGGGGGAGTCAGTAGGTCAGCCGTTGAGGCCATGTTCTAGATGCTGGAAACATACCATGCAGAAAGCCTTTTTCTTGAGAGTGAGTTAACCCTTGCTTCTGAGTCACATATTTGGACTCTTTGGAGGCTTACAAGCAATGTTGACACACCTGATGACATAGGCTCAAGTCGTTGAACATATTTTGTCTTAACATACATGTAGGTTTGGGGCTATACTAATGATGCCCATGAAACCATGAACTGGACAAGGAATTCCCAGGAATATTCTTAAAAAAAAAAAAAAAAAAAAGCCAAGGACTCAGCTCTTAAATGCTCTCAAGTCTGTATTTTACCTCAAACAATATAAGAAGAAGGAAGCAGACACATTAAGATAAATTGCCCAAATTGGCTAAATTTTACTGTAATAACAACTCTAAAACCATAGTAACCAAGCAATTCTTATTTCTTATCATCTGTTGATAGAATGGCTCTGTTTATAAGAGTCAAATCCCCATTTTACACATTCTCAAGAGAGAAGGGACAGCTCTGCAGGGTCTCTCGCTGGCATGAAATAATACAACTTAAAGAGTGACACGTGTCACTTTGCTCAAAATCCATTGGCCAAATCTACTTGTATTGTCCTTTTCAATCTTTTTTATTAGATATTTTCTTTATTTACATTTCAAATGTTATCCCCCTTCCTAGTCTCCCTCCAAAATTCCCCTCCCCTTATCCCCTCTTCCCTCCCCCTACTCACCAACCCACCCATTCCCACTTCCTGGCCCTGGCATTCCCCTATACTGGGGCACAGAGCCTTCACAGAACCAAGAGGCTCTCCTATTGATGACCGACTAGGCCATCCTCTGCTACATATGCAGCTGGAGCCATGAGTCCTACCATGTATACTCTTTGGTTGGTGGTTTAGTCCCAGGGAGCTCTGGGGGTTCTGGTTAGTTCAAATTGTTGTTCCTCTTATGGAGCTGTAAACCCCTTCAACTCCTTGGGTCCTTTCTCTAGCTCCTTCATTGGGGACCCTGTGCTCAGTCCAATGGATGACTGTGAGCATCCCCTTCTGTATTTGTCAGGCACGGGCAGAGCCTCTCAGGGAACAGTTATATCAGTCTCCTGTCAGCAAGCTTTTGTTGGCCTCCACAATAGTGTCTGAGTACCAGAGGACCAAACAATACCATGCCTGGGCATATACCCAGAAGATGTTCTAACTGGCAATAAGAACACATGCTCTACTATGTTCATAGCAGCCTTATTTATAATAGCCAGAAGCTGGAAAGAACCCAGATGTCCCTCAACAGAGGAATGGATACAGAAAATGTGTACATTTACACAATGGAGTAGTACTCAGCTATTAAAAACAATGAATTTATGAAACTCGTAGGCAAATGGATGGATCTGGAGGATATCATCCTGAGGAAGGTAACCTAATCACAAAAGAACACACATGATATGCACTCATTGATAAGTGGATATTAGCCCAGAAGCTCGGGATAAAATTCGCAAAACACATGAAATTCAAGGAGAAGGAAGACCAAAGTGTGGATACTTCGGTCCTTCTTAGAAGGGGGAACAAAATACCCATGGAAGGAGTTACAGAAACAAAATGTGGAGCAGAGACTGAAGGAAAGGCCATCCAGAGACTGCCCAACCTGGGGATCCATCCCATGTCCTTCTCAATCTTAAGGGGACTGAGACATGCAGGCCAGGCATGTATCCACAAGAGAAAGCTGAAGTGCTAGTAGCAGGCAGCGGGGGTGCTGGTAGTGGTAACACCCTCAACTGTATGGTGTGTTCTATAATCTACAGGCTGTGTCCCAGAGTGGGAAAACCCTCCATAGGACCAGAGAGCAACCCTAGAAAAGCTGAGGTACATTCAGGAATAGAGCAACCAGAGACCATGATGAGGGGCTGACATACCCAAGATGTCATCGATAAAATTATTTTGACCATGGCAAAAGGAAGGGAAGGCATATGGCCAACTAAAGAAGAACCATACATGAAAAAAGATATGCCATTGCTAGAGCTTTGAGTCCTCTATCTAAAGAGCCCTGTCCTAGTAGGAAGAGGAATTCTTTTCTTAAAAAGATATATTTGTTTTTATGTGTGTGAGTACACTGTTGCTCTCTTGAGACACACCAGAAGAGAGCATCAGATCCCATTACAGATGGCTGTGAGCCACCATGAATCTTTGGAAGAGCAGTCACTGCCATTATCCACTGAGCATCTCTCCAGCCCCCAGGAATAGAAATTCTTAAAGGTGCCATAAGATGAAGAAAGTGAAAATCTTTGTTATTTTGGAAGATGGATTCAATGTGATATCTTCAATGATGGTCTTAGCTCTAGAAAATAATCTGCTTGCGTGAAATATTACAACTTGAGGCTGACACATGTCACTTTGCTCAAAATCCATTGGCCAGATCTACTTGCATTGTCCTTCTCAATCGTAAGGGGACTGAGACATGCAGTCATTTCCTTGCCAGGTAAGGTAGGTGAATTCAGCCCTACACATCCCCTACAAATAGTTCAGTAAATCCAGGTTCATCCTGTGACAAATAGACATTGATGTAGCCTTTGCCTTAGAAATGGGCACCTATACATATTGGCCAACTGCAGACTCCTCAAACACCTACGACCCATCTGACCCATCTGACGTTCTCATCTCCTGCTTCTTCTGGACTTCACAGTCCCGGGCAACATGATTGCCGTATCTGGAGCAATTTTCAGAGAGCCAATAAAAACACGTACACTTTCAAGACATAGCGCCGCCTCTGAATCCAAAACTCGTGTGACTGTTGAGGAGCAAAGTGATCTCTTTTCTCTTTTCCTAGCATAAACACACATGGCAGAGGGACAGTGCCAAAGGTCACAGTGAGATGAGTTTAGAAACTCCTTCCAAGGACACTGCACTTCAAAGAAACCACACAACAGTGTTCTGGTCATATGAACCCCAAAAATGTGTTGGCTATTTTTAAATCTTCAAAATCAGCCCACTTTTTCCACATGCATCACCCCTTTAGAATCTTCTTTACCCAAACTCCCCTGCTTGAAGTATCACAAGCTCACATGGACTTAATGGCTACAGAAGTCTTCACCACTTTTCCATGGAAATTGGGGGCGGGGGGGGGAGGCTTTACAAGATGATGTTTAAATAGTCCCAGCCTGCTCGTCCCTCTATATGAAACACTGGAAGCCTTAAGGAAGTTCCACCCAATGACCTTTTCCAGCACATAATTAAAGTGTGAGGTTTTCATAAGCCATGTGCTAAGATGTTTCTCGTCTTAACCCATCGGAGATCTGAAGTCTCCTGTGATTCCTGGCCGTTGCTCTGACACTTCTCAGAGTTCAAAAGCTAAGCAGCCAAATGCCACCAGGCTTTGGAGACACACAGTGCTGATGTGTTCGCCAAAGTGAAATGCTTTCTCATTAGAACTACACACAATCTGCAATTACTGGTCAGCGGAGACTATTTAGAAACTCTGCATGCATTTTTTTCCACCTCTCAAAGGCATCACAGTTCTGAGGCCATCCTTACCCCACTACCCCTTATCCCCATCTGGTTCCATTTGGTCAAGGTTGTTTTAATCCTATTAAAATGTCACATGTGGGTGATAAACTTTTCCACTGGGCCCCATGCACAGCCTTTAAGAGGTACTTTAATGCTGACTCATGAAATGCCTCCTCTTTAAGATGGGGGTGCAGTTCTGCTCCTGCCGGTTGCCTATCCACCAGCTCAGCCCTGCCCCCTCTCTTTCACTCCTCCTCACCCCTCTGGTTCTTCACCCCTGAAATTGGGTTACAGTTTCCCCAAGGCCACAGTGGCAAAGGAAACTCTCACTCATTATCTTCTGGTAGCTCACCTCCAAGCCAGCCAAGTGTATTTATTCACCTTCTCGCCTCTGAAGCAATTGTTTAAGAACCATGCAAGCCTCGAGGAAGCTGCTCCAAATCCTCTCTGCAAGCCCAACCTCAAAGACATCACTGTACAGTACAATCCTTTTTGCTAATGAGAACCATGGAGCCCTGGGTGAGTGGTATTAACTGTGCCTACATTATCACAAAGATTCATCCTTATAAGGCATTGGAGGTCTCATGTCAAGCACTATCTTCTTCCTAAACCCAAATGCAGGATGAGATGGCTACTATGAATCCCTTTTTAGAAGTTTAGACATCAAGGATGACAGAGAAGTAGTGACAAGTCTGAGATTTTGTGTCAATTAGAGATGAAGTTGGAGGTGGGGGGAATGTCAGCCTGGCTCTAGGGGTCTTTCTTAATAGACAGCTTTCTAAATGACATTCAGATAAGGATGCAAGCGCAACCTCAAAACATCACTGTAACTATTGCTCTACCAGTTTTATGTCTACCTATGGGACAAAAGAACGTTCCCAAGAAGTAGAATGGTAGGAACTTAAGTCAGAGAGCAAGCAGCTCATTCTCCAGCCAGCACAGAAGTCTGTGCTTATCAAACTCCAAACCAGACTGCCACATGCAAAGAAGGCAAGCACAGTCCTGTTCCCTCTGGAACCTGCTGGTCCCTCCAATGATCATGTTTGTAGATACTTACCCTGAAGGAAATTCCAACCACTATGTCCTATTATGGCAGGGTAGGGTAGTAAATGCTTTCTGTAAGGGGTGAATAAGTCATTAACTACACTAACAGGTCCAAATCTTAATATGAATGTTTACAAAGTCAAGACTTCTCCAGAATACAGCTCTGTGGTGACATATTCAGAAGCAAGGAATATAGTTGCTATCACATACACTTTGTATGTTTGGATGAGAGAGGGAGGGAGAGGGAGAGAGAGAGAGAGAGAGAGAGAGAGAGAGAGAGAGAGAGAGAGAGAGCAATCTGCCCTCTCTCATGCCCTGCTGCAGTAAGCTGCACTACAGGAATCTCAAAATCCCACAGCACCTCAGCCCTATAACTCCAGAAGCTTCTATACCCTTCCTGGTTGGCACTGGGTACTTCCTCACTCATGACCTCTACTTTACCTCTCTCTCTCTCTCCTGGCACCCAGTATTCCATCCCTGATTACCCCTGCCCTTGGCCCAGACTCACAGCCCCCAGGGTGCGAGGGTGAGAACTGCCCTATGTTGGAGCCTACACTTGTGTCTATGCCAAGGCAAAATTGCTAAGTAGGTGATGTGTCTCCGTACACCCACCACATGTACCCAGTCTGTCCCACTCCTGGCTTATTCCCTGGACAAATCCTGGCACTGGTCCCTCAGGCACACTCAAAGACCTTGAGTAACATTTTATGGCTCGTGGAATTACTTGCAAATTCTCTAAATCCATCCCAACCCCTTTTCATTGGCCAAGTCTGGCCTTTACTCTCACTACACCCTGTATCAAACTGACTCTGCCAAAAGGAGGTATTGCCACCTCCCCTGCAGCCACTGACCTTGGGCAAACCTCTTCACCTCCTAGAATTTCATATTCATTTATCAACTGCAGTACTCCAGGGTCTCTTTCTTAAAATATAGTTAAGAAAATTTGGGCTTTTTGGACGGTTACTAATTTAGGCATCAGAACACTCCTTTTAGCCTTGGTAGAAGTTAGGTTTTTGGTTTACATCACCTACAAGTCTTATCCTGACTGGGGATATTACTCGACGGTAGATCAATGCATAGATACCAAATCCCCAGTTTGATCCATCCCTAGCGATGGGGGGGGGGACCTCTTTTCTGGTACACCATTGATCTCTCATTAGCAATAGCTGCTTATCTCTGGTCTTGGAAGGGTCCATTTCATGAAGTTGCCCCTGTGGGTTAACAAGAATGTTCACATTTGTCTGGACCATTTCAAAGATTCACCAGAGTCCAAGTGATCCAGCAATGAAAACTTATTTAAACCTAGGTTGCTACGAGTAAGAGGACATTTATGAATGAGATTTTTCTCACTGCACTAATAGCAGGAAGTGAATCATTTAACCGCCCACCAGCCAGAAACTCTACTCTTCAGATGGGAAGTATTTCACCAGTCAACAGCTTTCACAGACAGCTGGGGAAGGGGAAGACAGTTACCTTTATGGTGGGTGTTCAAATGAATGGACATCTCACAGGAGATTCTGAGACAGGGAAGGGGGACTGGATAGACAGAGCATTTCATATAGCAGCCTGATGTGGAAGTCAAACCAAATTCCCATATTATGATTTGAGAAGTGAGTATTTTCACTTCTACACAGAGCCCCCAACCCCTCTTCTGCTCTGTGATAAATTTACACTGCCATTCACTATACACAGAGCTGACCTTAAAAAAGGGAAGCACTGAGGTAGTCACAAATGCCACGGGTCCCACTGCATCTTGGTTTTGAAGGCACCCTCATTTGCTTAAAGGCAAAGTTATTACTTCCCTCCTTGTTTTACTTCATTCCTAGAGATGGGACTCAAAGTCCTTGTGAATCCCCCAAACAGCACCCCTGTGTTGATATGAACAGTCCCAATTGTTTAAAAAAAAAGAGCTCACATTTCAGTAAAACCAAAGAAATTCAGAAAGCCAAAGAAAGCTAAGAACCTGCCATTGAATAGAAGGACTCAATTTGTCTCAAAGTAAGGAAACAGATCAAATCCACGGATGCATCCATAATTTAACATCCTTAGTGGAAGAAGAATGAAGGGTGATATTTTGAGAAGTATATATTGCCTCCAGCTGCTTCTACAAGTTCTCCATGTTTCCAGAAATGAGTAGACTTTATTTTCACATGTTCCCATTGTCATGATGCTCTGCCTCACAATGTTGCAGCAGAAGAGCAGCCATGAACAGAAATGCCAGAAACCATCTTCCCTCTTTAGACTGCTTTGCGCTGTTTCTCTCAGAGTTAGGAAATTGAGCCCTGTACTTGTCTGGTTGGTGTGGTTAATATGGTTTGAGGCCTCAGCACTGATTTCTGAGATGCCCCTATGGCATCAGAATCTCTACAGAATCAGAATCCACAGTGACTTTTAAGCCAGTTTCCCTAGCTTGTTGAATTGAGCTAAGCTGGTTTGAACTCACTCCCCCAATCTGTTCAGCACTTCTACAGAAAGTTTTCACACTGGTCTCTGGTCCAGGCTCTGGCATTAAAATGTAGTGGCCACCTTCTTCGAAAAGGAAAGGAAAGTATCAGACTGTTCAAGGCTGAGCCCAGTTTGCTAATAATAACCTTGTGTGTGTGTGTGTGTGTATGTGTGTGTGTGTGTGTGTGTGTGTGTGTGTGTCTGTGTGTGTATGTGTGTCTGTGTGTGTGTCTGTGTGTGTATGTGTGTCTGTGTGTGTGTCTGTGTGTATATGTGTGTGTATGTGTGTATTGTGTGTATGTATGTATATGTTTGTACATATATAAACACATTTTTATATATGTGTATATACATACACATATAGATAGATTGCATATATATGTATATATATATATATATATATATATATATATATATATAGAAAGAGAGAGAGAGAGAGATTTATCTCTATGAAGACAACAAAAATGGCTAAGACCACACCAAAGGGGGCATCATCTCCTTCCCTAGTTCCTAAACCCTATTTGCAACAACTCTGGCCAGGAGGAATCATGTCCTAACAGCTTCAGCTTACCCAGGAATTAGTCAATCAAATGTTCTCTGAAATGTTGACTCTTCTAGTTCTCCTAGGATAGTGACTCCTCACATGTCAGTGAGCACTGACTGATGCATTAGAACCTTGGCTTCTGAGGGTTCCAGAGGCATCCAGTGTGGTAAGGCCAACCTCAAGTTCAGACCCTGGGCCTCCCTACCTTTGGGGGCTCTGTGACTCTGACTCTGTTTCCTTGCCTGTGAGCTGAGCTTGTGGAAGTTCTTGTTCCACAAGGAGAGATGCAGCAGAGAGAGCTGTGTGCATGGACAGAGTGGAAGGACAGACTGCAGCCTGGAGTGGAGTTTTCAGATGGCCCCATGCACAGAGATGGTTAGCCACCTGAGATGGGGTTAGTTCTAGCAGCCTTACACCACCAACAGACATTTTGCTGGAAATACTGGGTTAGATTCTAGCTCAGTGATCCCAGTAATTCTCTCGGGATTTAACCCTTCTGTAATTCTAGTCCTTTGCCTCCTGTAAGAATAAAATTTGTCCCTAGAACATTTTTTCTATATGTTTCTGCATATCTATTTTTAAAAAAGGTTAAATTGTTCCGGTTCCTTAAAGAGCAATATTCTCTAAATTTAAACACTGTGTTTATATAATTCCATAATACCAAAAATGTGAATTTTGTATGAAAACATGTTTGTCTAGAAGAAAGTGTTGTCTCCCAAGAAGAGGTTACTCCAGACAGTATTCTCTGTAGTTTTAAGTGGCAGGTCAGGTTTGGGTTAAGTTTGCTTGTTTTGTTGTGGGATTTTTAGGGTTTTTTTTTTTTTATTCTCAGACAAGCCTGAATATTAAGGTTAGAACCTGAAATTCAATCTGAAAATATATTCATGAGGCATCTAAAAGAACTTGAGGATTAATGTCAACACATGGGGGCTCAGGATAAACAGGTTACTCTGTTGATCCAGGGTTAGGTTGCCACACTACACTTCAATGCCTGAGTCGTTTAGCATGTGCTCCACAGTGCAGAGCCTGGAATGTTTTGAAGTCAAGCTGCCAATGACAGGTCATTAGGAGTGCTCATATGGCCCATCAGGAAATTGAGAATTTAGCATAATGTGTTTTTCCAGCTCAAACATGTCATGAGTAAGGAGGACATCTTTTTTGCTGTGTTAATGACAGGATATGAATCACCCTCTGCTTTAGATGGCTATCCTGGGGAGCTCTTTTTTCCAATTTGGGGGAGTTGCCCCACTGCAGGCATTCTTTCTCGCCTCAGCGAGGCACTGAACTGCTTTCCACTGCTTAGAATGTCATAATGGACCCCAGGCACCTAGGAACGGTCAAGGAAGGAGTATCCATCCACTCATGTAAGGAATTCATGTCCACTAGGCTGCGATTCTTAAGCTTTAAGCTTCCTAGAACAGGAAATTATCAGAAACCTTATGTGAGCATTTTCCCACTTCCTGTCCCTCCCACTGTCCACAGAGAAAGCACAGGTTTAGGCATCCTTGTATTGATCATGAAGCACAGTTTTAAAAAAAAAAAAAAAAAAAAAAAAAGCAAGCACTTGCCTGCTCGTAGTCCAGCAAGTCATCATTAGTGAATTATATTGAACTTGTGTCTACATATTCTGTTCTGGAGCTCCCTCCCACACAACCCCCAAATAACCTAGAATGCCCAGGCAAGTCTACATGTTGATGAAGAAAAATAAATGAAGAATAATGAAAAGCAGAGATTGGATATTAGTTGCTGTCTGAACATGTCAAGTGCTTCCCGAAGGGCTCCAGGGAATAGCCCCAGTTCAAGACATCAAGCCTAAGGCTGAGCCAGGCTTCCAAGCAAGTAACCTGTTCGGTCCCATTGCAATCTCCATCTCAGCAGAGGCCTTTGAGAAAAGCTGCTGGTGTTAAGCAGAGACCAAATCAATGGCAAAAAAAAAAAAAAAAACAAAGGGAATAAGAAAGAGCGTGGGCACCCATACTGTATTTTGTGCCATGATGGGAGAGTTCTTCAACTGCCTGCCTGGGACAAGGCTTCATCCATCCTTCAAAGGATGCCTGGCCCTGAGCCAAGACCAAGAGCTCAGCAGCCTTGGGATCCTTGGTGTGTAGTCCCAAAATCCTGGGAGTCCTGCCACAGGCAGACAAATACTGAGCTAGTTAATACAAAAACACGGAGCACATGGGAAAGCAAAAGGGAGAGAGGTCATTTTAAGGGAAAAGATACAAAGCAAGGAAAACAAGAAATGCCTACAGTGAAACCTGTGCTATGTTTGAAATGATGTGATCATGTCTTCTCTTTGGAGCATAACTAAAACCCCGGTCGATCCTGAGTTTGAAATTGTGCTTAATTGTATTCCTTGCCTTCTGTACAACTCAGCCTCAACACATGCACACAAATGGGCATGCACAGGCACTGATACACACATACATACACAAGTCCTGGGTTTTCTCAGTCTGAGAAGTTGACTTGCTTAGACCTCTTAGCACCTGGATTTGAAGTCCGTCAGAATGATGAATGCTCCCCAACCTTGCCTTCCCCCCGCCACCACCCCTTAACCCTGCTGCACAGGCTCATAGTCCATACACTTCCTTTCTCAGAGTCCAAGGCAGCAAGTCTTGTCTGCAGCACAAGGCCCTGTGATTTATCAGGGTAGTTAGGGTAAAATGTGTGTCATTGTAAGGACACAGGAGGAAAAGCTCTGAAGTGCACAATGGGGGAAGCGTGTCAGCACTGAGTTCATGACTCAGATTTCTTGCTCCCTCTCTTCGTGAGGAGTAGCCATTTGCGAACTTAAATGAGCATGAGATGAAAAGCCTTGCTTCCCAGTATCAGTAGAAGGATGTGTCCATCAGAGCTGAGTCACAGCTACATTCTACCAGAAGCACGAAAGTCAAGCATATTCCTATCTGCTCTCAATTGCTTTAAAAGAAATGTAACTGCATTTTTAAAAACAAATGATTAAGTGTGACTCTTAGACAAAAATGAGGCCCTCATTCCTGCTCTCCAATGCTATTAGTGGTCAAGAGCATTGGCACTGTGACAGATAGCCTGGGTTTCTGTCCCTGCTCCAGCACATATCACATGGTATGACCTTGGGTGAGTTACTCGAGTTTTCTATGCTTTAGTTCCCGAGCTTCTGAGTTTAGTGGGGGTGAAATTCTGGAGTTGTTGATTCATTTGAAATATGTGAATCTGTGCATGCTCACCAATGAAGGGCCAGGTCTAGCATTTGATGTAAACTTCAAATCAGTAGCTCTCATTCTACCTTAAGAAGGTAGAACAGGGATGGATGTTCTGGGGACAAGAAGGAAGTATGGAAGTGTTTTATTTGCAACAGAATTCCTATTTAACCTATTATTAGCTATATGGCAGATTGAAAGTTAAAGAAAATCATGACCACTAAGGTTTAATAATTCCACCAGAGGAATCAGGAGAGATGTCAGTGACGTAGTATGAAGTATGTAGACAAGTTCTCTAAGCAATTTGAAAGTTCTCCCTGGATAAACTGGGACGGACGCAACTCTGAAGGACCTTAGCTGCTATCCCAAAGAGGGGAAAAAACACACTGTGGACACCAGAGAATCTTGGACGAGCTCACTTAGTCAATGAACAGACGGAGCTGTGTCTACTTCCCAAGGCACTGTCAGTGGCAATGTGGAAGGTGGATTTGATGGGCGGAGCACGGAGAAGGAGAAAGCAAGACTCCTGAAATAAAATGTGTAAGCCAACGGAAGGGTGAACTATGACTCAGTCCATGGGGGCGTTAAGATGGTGGTGGCTGGGTAGAAGTAAAAGAACGGTCCAGATGTGGTGTTCACTTGGACATCATTGAGGAGATAAAATGATCCTACGACTCCATCTAGGATAAGTGGTTGCTCGCCAGATTCAAGAGATAAGGTCCTCGTTTGAAAGTGAACAGGAGAGGAGTTGAGGTGATGGTAATGTAAATAAAATACTCGTGCATGACACATACACGTCTCTTAAGTGTTTTAAAGAACATGAAATAGAAACAAGAATTCTCGTTTGGTTTTGGTCAGGATGAAGGCAGATACAAATGTGTTTGGACATACTGACTTTGAGAGCCTTTGAGTCGATCCACTAAAGGTGTCTGTAGGTCCTTGGGACCAAGTCTTGGAGTTTAAGATAAAGTCTAACACATGGCCCTAAACACCGTTAGCGTGCAGGCTGTCTTTGAAGGCTTGAGTAGGGAAAGCACATGCGAGAGGAAGCTTCAGGGTAAAATCCTAAAGGAAAGGCAGCTGACAGAGAAGTTTTAGGGGAAAAGGAATGTGGTCCCCCACAGCTAAGAGCTGCACTCAGAATCTCATCCTCGACTCTGACTCTTAACATTCTCCATCTCCACATTTGAAAAGGACACATTCCCCTATTGGATCTCATGGTAAGCATGTAAGCAAACTTTTGAAGACGGTGAGAGCTGATATTGGCATCCTCACAGATGCATGGCTGAAGCAGTACTCCCTCCCTCACTCCCTCTCCCCCCACCTCCTTCCTTATTGTTCCAACATATTTCAGCTCTGACAGATGACTTCTTATGCTTTATACAACCTCCAGTGTTGGGTGAGATGCCTTTCACCTCCACTGTTTCTCTAGGGATGCCACCCTGGCTTTGGCTCTGGGCCAGACCATGCTGGCTGCACGCAATGTTCCCAGCATGCCTCATGGCAAAGTATTAAGCTTCAGCTGGCCTGAAAACTTTTGTAACCTCTTCAAAGAATTTCCCTCGCTGCGGACTCTTGTGGTTCGCGTGTGGAGGATGACACAGGGCACGATTTTTACCTGTTTGGGAAATGGGTCATCACAGGAGTTGGATGGATTCGGATTTGGTCTCTACCCCTTGCTAACTGCAGGGCATCGGATACTTAGGCTTTTTGTTGCATATTTACTTATATTTTTAAAAAGAGAGAGAGATAGTTGACCCATGAATTGGATGCTATGGAACAAAAAAAATATTACTCCCTTTTTTTTTTCCTTCTTAGCAAGAGAGAGGGCTTTTTTTCCTGCTATCACACAAACACACACACACACACCACAAACACCACCACCACCACCACCACTGGGAGCAGCAATGAACCTCAGGGCAGCCAGTTTTACTTTTATCCACAAGAGGACATTTAAGTAGCCTAAGAGTAAGTCTGTGAGCACTTTTAATGACTTATTCAGAGACGGGCTACAGCGATTTCATGAAATCCTCTAACTTCTATGACACAGCTGCAGACAAGGTACAGAGGAGTCCTGTACCTCCCTAAACACTGCTCTGCATTGCTCTGATTCTGGAGCTGCCATGGAAGTCTTGCTTCTGACCTTAGAATGACCTGTTCCTAGGGATAGACAACAGAGACTCAGGACTGTTCTTGGTAGACTGGGTAGCTGCACCAACCAGCTCTGTAGACTGTCTGGCTTTATACTTTTCTAGCCTGAGAGAGAATAAACCTTCTTATCATGCAAGCCAGCTCCCCCTGGAGAATGCCTTAACTGACAAAGTGGTGGTAGCCCCTTTGTAGGATTATAATGAAAATTGAGGTTCTATGAAGAACTTAGAATAAGGGACTACTCAAGTAGCCAATGCTGATTACATTGTACAGTCATTGCCTCTTCAGCTCATCCCTGATGTTCATTTGCAGATAGATAAAACTGGCACACACTCCCTTGTGCAGTCCTTCTGGGGAAACTCCTGCAAACACTTCACATGACTTTACTACTCCGAGCTGATGAACTACTGACTCCATAGTTTTGAGTTGTCACCAGACACTGCCCTGAACCCTTTCCCCAGGTTCTCTCTGAATACATTAATTCCTGAGTAAAGGACAGCCACTTTTACTATCCCATTTCATAGATGGCAAAGCTAAAAGAGTAAATCTGACCTGGCCTACGAGCCTTCAAAGATTATACCTCCAAGTCCAGTGTTACTCTACTGTGCTATTGAATGTGAGAATGATACAACTCACAGGCACCAGGAAAGATCAGGAAGAAGCCAGAGGTGTCTCCAGCAGCTCCTCCAGGGATCAAATATGTGAACATTGATCTTTTTACCTGCAGAGTATCAGATGGAGCCACACGAGCACAGAGAAGGAAGGCTGTGTAGACTCTACTGAAGAGTCAAAGATCATCCCGAGAGAGTGGGCAGGAAGTCAAGTGTTACAGTAGTAAGGCTGAGCTGGACCAACTGAATGAATGATGTGTTCAGTGGAAAGGGGCAAAGGTGAGAACACTGAAGACCATGCATAGGTTCCCTCCATTAGGCATAACCCTATGTATGCCACATTGCCTATTAAAGGTAGGCGCATAGTCATTTCCAGTGTGTGCACTTTTTTTTGTTGTTGTGTGTGTAAGGTGGGGGTTGTCGGTGTGTAAGCAAGAGCACAATGGACACACAATCATAAAAACCTGAACAAACAAAAACACTCACAAAGAAATATGCAATGCCTTAGCAGAAATTTCAATAGATGGTAAAATTACACACTTATGTATTTATATATTTATTTATATTTATTTTAATATAGATTAGCCTTTGTTAGATTTTTCTAGTTGTATTTCCAAAATGATTTTATGTCCATCAATTCTATAATTAGAAAAATAATTGTAGAAATGCTGATGTGTGTATACAGAAAGAAGAGAGAGAGGGAGAGAGAGGGGAAAGAGAGACAGAGAGAGAGTTTCCAGCTCCAACTTGCCAAACTTCTGCTAGGTCAGTACTGCTTCATGCTAATCCTCTGCTCTCTTCTTTACTCTTTAAGGCACGGGCCACCTTTTCTCTAGTTCTCCGCTTCTCTCCCCTAAAGCACTGACTCCCACTCTGAGGGGAAGCAGGCAGACTTGAGAGTCTCTTGACCAGTCCGTTGTCCTGTTCCTGTGCTCACAGAGACAGGATCTACAGACAAGAAGCAGCTACTCGTATCCTGTGAGGGAAGAGTTTACTGCAGGCAATGTCTCTGGAGTGACTCCATCATCAGTTTGTGGCAGATAAATAAACCACTCCAACAGGTAGCTTGGGGGAAGGAAAGAGTGTCTAAAATTTAATAGAAATACCACTGTTAATAGTGGAAAAATCAGTTAATTCAACACGTATCCTTTACTTTAGAGGAAGAGGAGGGAAAGGAAAGGGAGGGGGAAGGAGGGAAGGACAGAGGGAAAGGGGACAGCACAAGTCTTCCCTTCTCTACAGTTAGTGGTAGAAGTTTAAAAGAAACCATCTTAAGAAGTAGCTCGAGCATCCCCTTAAGAAGCCTTCTTTATGGAAAGACGGAAAGGCATCAGAGCATCATCACGGGGCTAGCAGGAGACAGAGCATCAACAAACAGGATACAAACAATACGGATGCCTGAAATGCAGAGCCCTTCCACTGAGTTTCTATGATGGGTAGAGGTGGAAATTGACCTCCAATTTCCCTATACCCTTACTAAAACACACCAAAACTTCAAGCATGGATGTGCACACGCAGAAAGGCCTTTGGAGAAGGAAAAATACTTCTATGGAAATTGAAATGGCTGAGCTTTTTTGTCAAGTTGACACAAGGTGGGAATCCCAAGGATGAGGGCATTCTTAGACAGGATTTATCTGCTGAGTTGGCAGAGATGGGATCTGGGTACGCAAAGCTGAGACCATTCTTACAGGGATTTATCTAGCAGAAGCTGAAGAGCTAGTCCAGAAGTGACATCCACATAACACAGTAATGCAGTAATGATTTATACCGAGACCCCAGATTTCCTCTCTGGTTTCTATCTACGTGACCTGGGGAAAGCTATTTATCTTTTGGTTCCATGGTTTCTTCATCCATAAAGCACTGAGCTAGTACTTAGACCTACTCCATAGGACCACAGAAGTCATAAATGTGCTAATGAAGCGAAGGCCTGTAGCAAAGGATCCAGAACCTAAGTATCCAAACACCGGAGCCTTTTACGTGCTGCAAGCTGTTAAAATGTATACTGATGCGGAGGGTGCGATGGAAGAGCTGGCCACCAGCAAACCTGCTCGGCCTCTTGACTGTCAGGTGCACTGTCTGCAGATGGGAAACATCTGGTGCACTTCATATAAGCCACTGGGGTTTCAGCAAATAAAATAAATATGGGCCTGAAGGAAATTTAGGAGAAATATGCATTCAGGAGGTCGCATTACTTCATGACTGTGCACCCGGAATATTGAAAGGGAAAGCGAACCGTTCACGCCGCTGTCTGAGTCTCTCCTGATTCGTTGCAGTCTGGAATTTATACAATGCCGTTTTTGCAAGGATTAAAGTTTCTCATTCTGAGCCCAGCACACATGTTGCAGCCTTGCTTTCTACTGCCACCCCCCACCCCTGGATTTGTATAGGAGAGCCTGAAATAAGATTCAACAAACATATAACAAACCCATATCTCAATTTGAGCCGTAGGAAGAATGAAAGCCAGCCTCGGCCCATCCACCCTCCTGCTTCCAGCTGGCCCATAAACGTCAGCTGCTCTCCCTCAACAGAGACAGAGGGCCTGTCTTCTGTCTCTATGGGGAGCCCAGTGAGATGAGGAACGGACCCAGAGAACAGAGCCAATTGTTTAAAAAACTGCAAGCTGGATGTACTTGGAGTTCTCAAAAGAAGTCATTGCTGAACACCAGATTTTTAGCTATCAAAGGGCCACTGTGAAGAAGCTGAACTTCATCCCACAAGAGGGCTTCGATAGCACGTGATGCGAGGAGAAACGCTTCCTACCCTTTTTTTCCTTCACCTATTCTGGAGAAAATAGCAAGAGAGGGCAAAAGAAGATTGGGAAATGGAAGGCAAAGGTTAACCGCCTCGGCTTTGCAGAACACTGCAATGCACGCGTGATGCACAAAATTGTCGCGTCCCCCATGCTCAGCTTGAGTGCAGACCATTATGGATAAGAAGGGGATATTGGATTCGTGAGTTTGTAGCCACAAAGTCATTTCTTAGTAAAAGGAAAATTTACTATTGTTCTGATGCAAACGAACCTCAGATGAAGGAAGAAGAAGAGAGGACAGGGGCAGGGGGAGAAGGAAAAGAGTGGGAGGGGGGAGATTTCATGGCTGACAGAATTTCAAATAGCTGAACTGGATTTTTATTCTTTGAGGGGAAAAAATGAATGTCTAAGGGAGAACATAAGAAGGGTTTTCTATTACGTCACCCAACCCAGACTGCACCATTTTTTTTTTCAATGCAGATAGAAGCTAACCTTTACCGGCAGCGCCGTGCCAATTCCTCTGCTGGCTTGCTTCATCCTGCACCTCAGAACTGGGCTGTCTGAGTGCCACTTCAGAGAAACAATGTCCCACAATTGCAGAAAAGCCACACTGCCTGTGATGTCTAATGAATCGGGTTGGAGAATATAGGCAAAGCACCCCAACATACACACACTTCCTCTACTGAGAAGACTCCTGTCTGTCTCTAACCACCCCTGAGGCATGGCGCCACAATGAGAAGGTCACTCACGGGGCAGAAGAGATAGTTCTCAGAATAGTCAGTAATTCCCTTACTGGATCTAGCAAAATCCTTGGAACAAGTTCCCTAAATGAACAAAAAATCATGCTGGAAGTGATTTCTGAAACAGAGAATTTTGTGTATGATGTACAGAGGATTATTTGATTGTGTTTTGCTATTAAAATGCTTGTGGGCAGAATGGTCCCATGAGCCACTTCTGTGGGTGTCCCCAGCAAGTTCAGCCAGTGGGAAATCTGCACCAGAAACTCTCTTTGCCAAAAAGACTCCAAACCTCTAGCTTAGTGCCTTTTGACCCTGAGGAAGGGAATATATCCTCCAGCTGACTGCCGAACAGGGATTCGTCTGACTAAAGTTCACTCTCCAAATGCTAGTTGCTTAAAGGAAGGTCTCTAGAATGGGCACAGAGGCTAAAGTCATGGTGGAGGCCAAAAATATCTCCCTGTCCGAGATTGCTCAGTAGGTAAAAGTGTTTGCCATTCAAACCAGATGACCTGAATTCAGTCCCTTGGATCACATAGTGAAGAAAGAGAACCAACTCTCAAAAGTTATCCTCTGACCTCCACATGTCTGCACTGGCATGTGCACCCTTGCGTGCACACACCCATGTGTGCACACACACACAGAGGCACACTCACACACAATATTTTTTTTTTTAAGTTTAAAGGCTCTATGAGTGACAGGCTGGGAACAAAAGCCAGCGTGGCTGGCTGAGATCCTGCAGGGGTAGAGAGCCAGACACAGTCCAAATGGCAGACATCAATGAGGCTCAAGACTCATATTTCCTCTTTCCTGGTTGTTTAGCTCAAGAGAAGGCAGCTGAGAGCAGACAATGTGAGGTAGGGAAGTTGACCTACCTGTTGTGCGTCTCAGGTTACAAGGAAAACAGGTACAGAACTGCAGGCTCAGGCATAGGTACCCCTTCCCCCTCGGAAGACATCACAGCAACCCTCAAATCACACATAGTCAGCCTCATGTGTGAGAGGTGGATATATTTATCAATCTAATCCAGGAGCTCTTGATATCTAGGCAGCCATTGACCATCCCAAGGGAAGTGATAAAAGCAGCAGACCCCTGTTGGAAGGTGGGAAAAGTCTTTATCTCAAAGATATAGCAAAGTACTGTCTAAGTCAGTGGCTTGGCAAACTCCCCAAAATTCTCTGGAAAGCGGGTTACAGGCACTTAACCCTTTCCTCTCCTCCTCCTCTACCTCCACCTCTACCTCACTTGTACCTCACTGTAAAATGAGAAAGTAGAAAGTCAGACAGGTACAATAATACCTAGATCCACTTGATCACAATTGCTCTGGGCTCCACCCAACAGTTACTTAGCCTGGCTCAAAGGACTCTATCTATTCTCTCTCCCTCTCTCTCCCTCTCCCTCTCTCTCTCCCTCTCCCTCTCCCTCTCCCTCTCCCTCTCCCCCTCCCTCTGTGTGTGTGTGTGTGTTGTTCTCTCCTCTTTCCTCTCCTCTCCTCTCCTTCCCTCCCTTTCTCCCTATCCTCTCTCTCCCATCCCACATGTTCCAAGCCAGCTGGCCTCTTCCCTTCTCTCTTCTCTCTCCTCTCTTTTTCTGTTCTTCTCTGTCCCCTTTCTGTCTCTTCCTCTACTCCCTTCCTAGACTCCCTTCCCATGTCCCAAATAAACTACACTCCATACTATTCTATGGCTGATACCTGCAGTGGGTGGGGTGGATGCTTCAGCATAGGCCTGATAAGACACCCCCTCCCATCAGATCATATCACATTCTATAAAACATATCTCCACTGCCCCCACCCCATTGCTAAAGCCTCCTTTTTCTGTGGATGTGCATATCATCGGAGGAACTTTTCACTCTTCTTGCTGAATATCTTGTGTCCAACATACAGAGAATTGAACATTGTCTGCTGCTACTCAAGCCTATAGGAGCCAGAGATCAAAATGTTGAGAAATCTGGACAAGTAAACAAAAACGCTTTTATGTTTGCATGCAGGTTCTGATGGCAGTTGCCTGGACACTCAATGTGGTCCTCCCATTGATCTTTGTTAGTCTGTTCTAGATATGACCATGACCCTGTGGAGATGTCAACCATCAACCAGCCACATGGACAACACACTCCTCTACCACTGACTGGGCCTCTTTCTGAAGTGGTTTCATCTTATTCTCATTAGTGTTCCGCGGAGAACTCTGTCCTCTTCCCCCATCTCTGTTCAGAACATAGATTGCCGTTCTTTCCAAATCAGCAGCAAAGCCTTCCAAGTTGTCATGGGGCCAAGCCCCATCACTGGTCACACACCACTCTGCCACTAACTAATGTGTCCTCTTGAAATCCAGGCCCAACGGGTCAGTAATTATGTTGCAAAGGGCCCTAGAAGCATTTGGGTGTGCTCCTGTAGGATTCAGAGCACGGACTGCGTGTTTATCAGTTGGCTAGGGGTGCTAACCAAATATTGCAATGTGCAGTGAATTTTTTGGATCCCTTCTCTTTTTTCACTTTGCAATAGGGAGTCCTTAGAGAGGCAAGGATTCTAGGAAAAAGTAGAACACCCATTACATAAGTCTTTTTTTAAACCCAAGTACATAGGATGCTAATCGTTCCAAGACTAATCATTATCTA
This sequence comes from Mus caroli, assembly GCF_978045245.1. Lineage (NCBI taxonomy): Eukaryota > Metazoa > Chordata > Mammalia > Rodentia > Muridae > Mus > Mus caroli. Next base: position 18,789,285 of record NW_028227270.1, on the reverse strand, counting down.
GCGTGCTTTGGTCATTGCTCAGTGCCAGTAGCAACACAGAGCAAGAGGAGGATCCTTGGATTGCTATCTGTGTGTGTGCCAACAAGGGAAGGCCATGTCAGACAACTTCCAGCACAAAAAGTCACCATCCTGAGCTACGACCATAACTTTCAGGCCCATTCCCTCCGAATACCCTCACCCATAGTTCCTCAGAAATGGAAGGCTTATACACAGCATCTTCTGGGGTCCCTAAGGAGACGCATGTTAGGTTCCAGAGTCTGGGTTGGCTCTCAAGACCCAACTGAATCCAGAAAGCTAAAAGAAAAGTATTCTTCCTCGCCATGTCAGAACAGCTCCATGCCCAGAAGTCTCTGATGTCATATGAGTGTTCTTATACTTACACTTATGTTGTACCTGAACCATAGCCAGAAAAGCAGCAGAACTGGTATGGTAGGAACTCATCCAGAAATGGAGAGAACAACCTGTGTGCTTCCTCTGCATGCTTTTTTTGTTTCCCAGAACCACTTACCCTGCCCCGGGTGTGTGTGTGCATGTGAGATCAGCACATACTATACCAATGCACACATGCCCATCAAATGCATTGGCCAAAGCCAATCAGATGTCTTCCTCTACTTTTACCCACCTTATTTCCTGAGACAGGGCCTTTCCATAAATCAAAAGTTCACCAGTTTGGGCCAAGCTGGCTGGTCAGAGAACTCTCAGGATCTGTCTGTCTCCACCCCAGTGCTAAAGGGACAGGTATGCACAGTCATGCACAGCTTTTTTGTGTGCTTACTGGAGATTCAGACTCAGGTCCACCCTGTTTTCATAGAAAGCCATCTTATATACAAGCCACTTCCACAGGCTCCTGGCCTAGCTTCTCAAAGTCCCTTCCAATCTGCCTGTGACACCTCCAATGAGTGTTTTAAAAATCTGCTTTCAATCATGCAGTTGTCTGCCCTTGTTTACAACCAGGCCTCCCCCTTTCCCCTCCCCAACCTTGCCTGTGACTATCCTAGGATGGGGGTGACCATCTGCCTCTGTCCTTTCTCCTTCTAGAGACCTTTCCTTTTAATTTTAAGAGTTTGGTTTTTTTTTTTTACAATGGGAACAGGAAACGATTAAAACTGTTACATTCATATTCCCAGAAACATTTGTCATAATAACTGAAAGGCAGGAGCAACTCAGTGTCCATGAAATCGATGAATGAACAAATGATATGTAGCACCTAATCTAATGGGGTTCTGCTTACCAGTGCTCAGTTCTGACACATGCTACAGGGTGTTGGGAACCATGCTGTGCTCAAAGTTAAGTAAGCCAATCACAAAAGGACAACTAGTAGATGACTTCACTTCCTGAGATGCCCAGAAGGGTCAAAATCCAATCAACAAAGGATGGTTTCTTGGAAAGAGGAAATGAGAGGGGAGTTACTGGTTAGTAAGTACAGAGTCTAAGTTAAGAAGATAGAAAGATTCAGAGACAGATTGCTGGATGGTAACAATGGTAGCACAATAATGTATATGTACTTTACCTAACTGAACTGATTGATTTCATGTTAAGTATAGATTACCACAACTTCAAAACATTTAAAATTTAATTTTGAACCAAAAGGAGGAGGAGGAGAAGGAGGAGGAGGAGGAGGAGGAAGAGGAGGAGGAAGAGGAGGCGGAAGAGGAGGAGGAAGAGGAGGAGGAGGAGGAGCTCCTGACTGAAGCCCATGTGCTAAATGCAATAGAACTGAAACCCAAGGTTGATTCTGACTTTGCAGACTGACCCCTCACCTACTCTATTGTACCTAAAATGCTCCCAAATTTCTAGTGGTTTGCAGAGGCCTGTGAGGTAGTGGCGTGACTCTGAGACCCAGCACATCCCCAGAGGCCCCACAAGATGTGATCTTTTCCACTTGTTTCTGCTGGGATGATAAGCACTCACCGAATGACACGCCGAGAAAGATTACATAAAAGCAATTTTCCACAGTGCTATTTCTAGACCTTGTATGAGTCATGTGTCACCTTATGAAGCGATTGCATTGCTAATGAAGGCTCTCAATGCACAATACAGCAAGAATCCTGCAAAATCCTACTGGCAAGGGAAAGAAAGAAATTGGTGTTTCATTCTGGAGTCTTCATCCAGAAGGGTTAGAGATAAACCAGATGGAAGAACCAGCCACTTATGCCATGGCTACCTACCTCAGTGTGTGGAGCACACCCTCTGTCTCCCTGTCATACACAATGTTTCTAAGAGTTTATTGTGTCAGCTATAAGAAATACGGTGATATATTTCTTTTTTTCTTTTTCAGTGATGTATTTTCTAAGGTAAGTCCAGCTCATGTGGTGTTTACAATGTGATTCTTGTGTATGAACAAAGACATTTAGAAAGGCCATCTTTATGGTACCTACAAATGCACTGCCCTAGTGTTGTAAAGATTCTAAAAGATCATTTGGGCCCTAGTCCAAGTCTCCTCATTGATGGCAGTTCACAGGACAGCCAGCTACCCAAGGACTTATGCAAATTAGCATATGCTGACCTTTCTACAGGCCTCCCACATAGAGCTAAGTAAGCATGCAAGGAGATGACTCTGAAAAAATGATAAATTGTTACCCAAACAATAAGAACTCCAAATAGCCCCCTGTTTAAAAAGGAATGAAGAAACAGAAACACTCAGAGAATCAACCATTTGCCTGGGGTATCCCAGAGTGGCCCAGGGTAGCTCAGTATAGCCCAGGGCTGGCTTCTGCTCATGTCCTGAAGATGTTGTCTCACCTACTCCTTTCTCACTCTTCACTCTGATCATTATTGTCATGGAGAGAACATCCCTCCTGGAATCATGTTTGCCACCTATGTAAGCTATCCCTCATGCGTTATCTTTACATGCAGTTCCTTGATTCTCAGAACAAGAGGCAACAGTAGACATTCAGTCAGGTCACTGAATGTGCCCAAGACGACATGCCTAATTAGTGACACAGCAAGTGGCAAATCTTTTTCTCTCTCATCATCCAGTGGCATGTAGTAATGAGACAGCATTTAATATTAATAAATAAATGGGTTTTATTTTCTATATAACCAACCACTGTGGTTTTGGCTTAAAAGGTGACCCAGGGGATATAAGTACAAACCATTCCTGGGATTAATGAGATCAGCATACAGGAGCAACAGGATCCAGGACTCTGAAGGAACATTTCTCTTCTTAGTCCATACTATCCCTCTGATCACCTATATGTCTTATATAGGCACACTTTGTGTAATTTGATATGACAGTCCTGACTGACTAGGTCTTAGCCATACATCGGAAATATGTGTCTGTGTGTATGTATATGCATGTGTGTTTGCACATGAGGATTGGGAAGAAGAAATGGCGGCAGAGGCAAAAACATAAAGTTAGAAACAAGACATCACAAAGATCAAATGCAGTTGTCTTTGAAGTTCCTATGTTTCCAAGTTGTTCTGTGTTGAGGAGCATTGTGTCACAGAGGCAGGGAGAGATCCAGTAAGAAGAGCAAGTTCTCAGTAACTATTAGCAGCTCCAAAAACCCCACCTGCGCTCGTTCCCTCCCTCCCTCCCTCCCTCCCTTCCTCCCTCCCTCCCTCCAGGCTGCAGTCACCTGCACAATGCTGTGCTGCTCCACCCACCTGTGAGTAGTGGGTGCATAGAAAATCAGCTTACCATTGGATGAAACAGAAACAGGTGGCAGTCAATGGCAGAGGACACATGCAGGCTAGACTGTCCTTGGAGCCTTGGGCCTGGGCCCTTCTGAGCATCCTGACTGAGGATAAGGCTATGCTTATTTGCTTCCTAAAGTGTTGCCCATGACCAATAAAACTATTGAGCAGTCTCAGAGATCATGTGACAGTTTGGTGAAAACTCAGCATGAAAGCATTCAGTCTAATCACACCATAAGCTACACTCCAAGATCCTTTCCAACCTTCCATGCCTCAAACAGAGGAGAACTGTTGCTTTTTTGTCTTCACTCACCAAAACTCATTTGCAGCCTGGATGCTGGATCAGTCACAGTCTCTGCCAAAGGTTGACAGCATCTTATACAGCCTTAGCAAGGGCAGGCTTGGTACAGGCAGAGACAGGACCGGATCACCAATGACCTCACTTTTTCTTATTCCTGCCTAATCATCATCTTTTTGAGGTCATGAGGCCTGAAATCCTCAGAGTCGAAGTAACAAAAGTAAAGTTGTTCAACCCTAGCCAAAATCAGATAGGTAGATGGGTAGATAGATATATAGATAGATGGTAGATCAATAGATAGATAGATGGTAGATAGATAGATAGATAGATAGATAGATAGATAGATAGACAGACAGATAGATCGAAAGCTGCCGTTCAAAGTCCCAGAAGGATCTAATTCAAAGAACTTATTGTATTTTCAATTGTAGAACCATGCCTGACACACAGATGTTCCAAAGGACTTTTTTCTTTGAAAGGTTCACAGAAGCATAATGTCACTGATAACACCAAAAGATGGCAGGGGAAGGAAAGACTCAGCTCAAAGCAGGCCCAGAGCAGAGACATGAGTCAGACGAGCAAAGCTTTTATCTGGCTGCTCAGCCCAATGCACAACGTCCTTTGGTGCATTGACATTCAGTGACTTGTCACATCCTCTGGTTTCTCCCTCACTGAACCTCAAAACCAATGAGAATCCCAGAACAGAAGGCTTATGGGGAACCAAATGTCCCGAAACTAGACTCCATATGAGAAAGGAAGTGAGGCTGTGTCTTCGAGGAGGTGGTCGTCCTTGCTCTGGTTCTATCCTCAGCTTTAGGGAAGCAAGAATAGGAAAACTAAGATGGCGGGGAAAGCTCAATGCATCAAACGGACAACACTGCTGTCTTCTGTGTTCCTTTACCAAGACAAATCAGAGATGGTCTGACTGCTGGTGCAACCTTGCTCTCTGCAAAAGTGTGGCTGCTATCCAAAGCCTGACCCCCACAGCTGCGAGGAAGCCTGAATGCACTTTTCTTTCAAATTCTTGGCACACTCAGGTACTCTGCAGCTAGGACCAGCACACCATAGCTAAATGGTTTTAGCATTTTATTTTAGTCTGGCCTATAAGCTAAGAAAGGGATATATATATATATATATATATTTAAATAACAAGCATAGTGAAAAAAGAATATTTTATCACACTTAGAAATTAAATGAAACTCAAGTAATTCTGAGTCCATACATAAAATTAGATTGGCGCATAGTCCCATGAACATATCTGTGGTTGACTGTGTGCTACATTGGAAGAACTGACTCTAGAGAGATCTCAGAAAGTCTAAGATCTTTACAGAAAAGTTGTTCCAGGAGCTCAAGATAAAAGAGTTAAGAACAGGGTATTCCAGGCCTGGTGGCACAGGCCTATCATTCCAAGTACTAAAAGTACTGGCAGGCAGGGTAGGACAATCTCAAGTTCAAAGCTAGCTTGATGAACTAAGTAAGGTCCTGTCTCAAAATTTAAAAATAAAATAAAGAGGACCAGGAATCGTCCTTGGGAATACAGTGCTTGCCTAGCATGAGCTGACCTGGAGTTGAATCCCCAGGACAGCATAAAGAAAGAAAGAAAAGTACAAGGAGCATTCTTAATGCCTTTTCCCAGGAGAGATTTTGCTCCAGGAAAGATTCCGTTGAGAAAGCAAAGCACCCTGTAGCCCTGTTACCCTTGGATGCCCAGACCCGAGATAAGTAGTGTTGTCATGCAGTTCTGACCCTTTATAATTTCCAAGGTCACACAACCATTAACTCAGTGATCTGTACACTTGCAGTCACTGCGCTCCCGTTGCTTGGGCCACCCTATTATCTCATGGTAAATAACAGACTGTCATCACAGAAATGTGTAATTACATCAGCTTACATGGTAAGGAGGGGAGGGGGAAGGGAGAAAAATGGGCTGCTCCCGTGGCTCTGGACTTAGTAATCTGTCAGACATTCTCCAAGCCTCCCAGAGCAGATCTCTAGGCTCGCCTTGTTGGCAAGATCTTCCCAAGATAAAAATTATCTGTATTAAAGGTTTGAATGCTGCCTGTTTGGGTAAGGCTCAGATCAAATGCCAAGCAAGTCTAGATGTTGAGAGGACTGGTATTTGTCTACGGGCAGGCCATGAGGGGTTTATCCCCTAGTGTTCAGGGCTTTGGGGAGTTTAGAGAATATTTTTGGAACAGGGAAGACAATGCAGGCTTGTTCGCCAACACCGAGTTCGATTCATCCCTTTGTTGACAGGCATCTGAAGGACCACATATCTATGGGCTAAGCAGTCAGCACAATTGGCATTGTTCTCAGCCCCTTTGTTGTGGCTGCCCCATGTGCATTGGTGGGGGAGGTTCCATATTCAATTCATTCTTTGCAGTGCCTGTAGTTGGATCTCTGGTTTCCTATCTCCATATTTAATGCTTCTGGACTTGTCAGCACAGATGGTGATGACTTCAGCAGGAAAAGAGCAAAGAGCACTGGATGCCACCACATCTTGGTTCCATACAAATCCTCTGCTTTTTTTTTTTACTTTGACACCTGGGCAGAGATGGTTCAAGCACTGTTCAATTGTGACTTTGCATACTCCTTGTGTTACCTACTCAGAAAACCATCTAGTAAGATATTGTCTCCTGTGTTGAAAAGTACCTGGGGGTAAGAGCACTGACTGCTCTGCCAGAGGTCCTGAGTTCGATTCCCAGAAACCACATGGTGACTCAAAACCATCTGTAATGGGATCCGATGCACTCTTCTAGTGTGTGTTTGAAGATAGCTGCAGTGTGCTCATATAAATAAATAAATAAATAAATAAATAAATAAATAACAAAAAACAAAACCTGGATTCCACCACTCTCACCTAGCTTCAGAGCAAAGTTGGGGGGATTGGAGATATGCATTTGTAGGTTAGGTCTTGGAACCTTCTGGACTTCAAAGCCAGCCCACCCATAGTTGTCCAGGATGCTAAAGGAAAAGCAAGGGCCCCACATGGCAAGAATAGACTCTGAAGTAAAAAAGGTGGACAGGGAGGAGGAGGAATCTAGCTCATTTCTGCCTCCTAGGTGATTTCCAGGACTCCTTACAGGAGAGATCAGAATTCATGTTGGGGTATCTAAGGAATCCATCTACGTTTGAGTTGGTGTAAGCTTGTGTTAAGTACAGACAATGGAGCCAACATTAGAAACTTCAAACTGTAACTTAGGAGGGTCCTGCTTTTTTTTCCATTTCCAATATATTTTAATTACGTATGTTATTCATTTACATTTCAAATGCTATCCCAAAAGTCCCCCATACCCTCCCCCCTCCCCTACCCACCCACTCCCACTTCTTGGCCCTGGCGTTCCCCTGTACTGAGTCATATAAAGTTTCTTCCCAATGATGGCCGACTAGGCCATCTTCTGCTACATATACAGCTAGAGACACGAGCTCGGGGGGTACTGGTTAGTTCATATTGTTGTTCCACCTATAGGGTTGCAAGACCCCTTTAGATCCTTGGGTACTTTCTCTAGCTCCTCCATTGGGGGCCCTGTGATCCATCCAATAGCTGACTGTGAGCATCCACTCCTGTGTTTGCTAGGCCCCGGCATAGCCTCACAAGAGACAGCTATATCAGGTCCTTTCAGCAAAATCTTGCTGGCGTATGCAATGATGTCAGTGTTTGGAAGCTGATTATGGGATGGATCCCTGGGCATGGCAGTCTCTAGATGATCCATCCTTTCGTCTCAGCTTCAAACTTTGTCTCTGTAACTCCTTCCAAAATTCAGGTGACAGCAGATGCTGGGGAAGATGTGGAGAAAGAGGAACACTCCTCCATTGTTGGTGGGATTGCAAGCTTGTACAACCACTCTGGAAATCAGTCTGGCGGTTCCTCAGAAAATTGGACATAGTACTACCGGAGGATCCCGCAATACCTCTCCTGAGCATATGCCCAGAAGATGTTCCAACTGCTAATAAAGACACATGCTCCACTATGTTCATAGCAGCCTTATTTATAATAGCCAGAAGCTGGAAAGAACCCAGATGTCCCTCAACAGAGGAATGGATACAGAAAATGTGGTACATTTACACAATGGAGTACTACTCAGCTATTAAAAATGATGAATTTATGAAATTCCTAGGCAAATGGATGGACCTGGAGGGGTATCATCCTGAGTGAGGTAACCCAATCACAAAAGAACTCACATGATATGTACTCACTGATAAGTGGATATTAGCCCAGAAACTTAGAATACCCAAGATAGAAGATACAACTTGCAAAACACATGAAACTCAAGAAGAATGAAGACCAAAGTGTGGACACTTTGCCCCTTCTTAGAATTGGGAACAAAACACCCATGGAAGGAGTTACAGAGGGTCCTGCTTTTAACATCAGAAAAAGACAAAGAGAGGTTCAGACAGAAGTAGACTTTTTAAAACATGAGCTCATTTACAATTTTACATAGGAGAAGATAGTAGCACACTAACTCTCCATCCCGGTCAGCAAACCTTGCTGATGAGCATCAGAGCAAGATGCACACAATCAGAGCACATCATCATCACAGTTGATGGAGTAACCATTCAGAACAGCACCTGGTCCTCTTTCAGTGGAAAGGACTTCAATGAGCTGACTTTGCTGTCTTAGCAATATCATAGAAATAACTTAAAATGGGATTTATTTCTTTTATGCAAGTACTTTTACCTGTAGAACCTGTATTGTCAGGGGGAAATTTTTCCTTCTTTCTGAACAAGTCTTGTCTTAGTTTGGGTTTTATTGCTGTGAAAAGACACCAAGACTGAGGGAACTTTTATAAAGGAAAACATTTCATTGGGGCTGCCTTACATACAGTTCCAGAGGGTTAGTCCATTATAATCACAATAGGACATATGGCAGTTTCTCCAGACATGGTGCTGGAGAAAGAGCTGAGAGTTCTACATCTTGATCCACAGGCAGCAGGAGATTGTGTACCACAGTAGGCATAGCTTGAGCATATATAACTTCAAAGCCCACCTCCACAGTGACACACTTCCTCCAATAAGGCCACATGTTCTAAATTAGTGCCACTCCCTATGGACTAACATTCAAACACATGAGACTATGGGAGCCATCCCTATTCAAGCTACCACAAGTCTGAAAGATAATATTAGTTTGAAAGCAAACTGGTTGCTAAGATGAAAGATTATCACTTGGGTAAATCATGTTTCTGGAAAAAGGAGAAAACAGAGAAACTGACAGGGGTGGGGCTGGGGGAAGAAGTTGGGGAAAGGTGAGGAAAGTGGGGAAAGAGAAGAAACACTTAAAATAAAGCACTCTTTGTGTTTAGTTAATTCAAGATAAGCCCTTGAGAGAGAGAGAGGGAGAGGGAGAGAGAGAAAATTGATCATGTAATATAAATAGGAAAACAAAGAGGATTTTTAGCAAGTAACATTTTATATAATTATATGTAAACTTCAGAAATAAGTGGAATCAATAATATAAAGAAGAAAACTCCATATTATTTTGATCTGAGACTCATTATTATCATTATTACCATGTTATCAGGTATTTATAAGAGAACTACAGAGCAATGTTCTCCTAATACCATTACCTCGACGCAAAAATCCTTAACGAGCTGAAGGAACTAGCATGACAGGAATTAGCATGACAGTGTATTAGCACCCTGTGACTCATATCCCACAATCACACAGAATCCTGCAAAAACCAGTCATTGTAATAATCTCCAAACCAACAGGCAAACACAGAAGAACTCCATCATCTCAACAGCTACAGAGATAGAACAGATAAAGTTCCACATCCATTTATCTTAAACTCTAGGTAAACTTGTAAAGAACTTTACAGTAGCAGCTATCTATAGAAATCTACAGCTGAGAGCATACTCAATATTGAAAGAATAAAACTTTCTTCCCAAAGCTGAGCACAGGGAAAGGGTATCCCTGTTACCTCCTGCATTCAAGGTTGCAGCCAGTGCGGTAAGGTGTTAAAGAAAGAAATTCATAATGGAGAACTACAAATAAATCTGCTTATGTGGCCAGAAACTATTTTTACGTATTTAATCTTTTCAAAAAAAACCTACTATAGCCTGCATCTTACAAGTGAATTTGGCAAGTTCTTACAAGATTAATATTTTATTGTAGTCTCCAAGTACAAACAATGATAATGATTACAATTGAATTTAAAGAAGAGCTAGAGAAATGCCTAAATAAATGGCACTCTCTAGCATGGTCAGAAATTAGAAAACTCAGTATGATGCTGATTTTTTTTTTCCAAATTAACCTATAGTTTTCTTACAAACCCAATACAAATTTGAGGTGCTTTGGGGAAGACAGTGACAAACTAATTTTGAAAGTTCCATGAAAAAGCCAATACCCCTTCTATTTCATTTTCTCGGCATCCTCCCCTTGGCTGGTCTATACTGGTTCTTGCTCAGGATCCCTCCAAGGACCCCCAAACATCTCAGCCTCTGGACTCCACAGGTGTGTACAGAGTCGAGGAAAGGGACCTAAGAGTCCAGTGCAGTTGCAGGAGGTATGAAAGATGCTGGCAATACCAGTCCCCAGATGCTCTGGAACAAGAGCAGTTCAGAGCAGTAAAACGGGAGGAAGATCAGGTTGTTAGCCAGGAGAATCCCAGGTGGTCAGCGACCAGGCCTCAGCCTGAGGTGGCCCACCAGCTCTTCAGATGCTTCCAGTATCTGGAGAACGTAGGCAGGGGCATGCCTGGACTGGCTTCAGGAACTCCGCTATCATTAGCTTTGGCTGGCTCTGAAGCCCAAGAAGCAGAGTCTGGAGCTACTGGTGCTAGAGAAGTTCCTGTTGGGCCACCCTGGAACATACTGAGCCACCTGTAGGGCCAGCAGCTCAGGGATGGAGAGGACGTGATGGATTGCTGGAGAGTGTGTCCAGAGATACCACACTGGGCTACTGGAGTTTAGCTTCAGTGCTAGCTAGAATTGTCCTTCTGTAGACAACCATCTCAAAAGAATAGAGTAGCCTTTACCAGGTCCTCAGGTATGGTCCCAAAAGGGAGTGGTCCTTAGGAGAGACTCCGGTCCTGCATCCATTGAATGAATTACTCCCTTCTCAGCCAGTGCCCACCAGGCCAGCTAAACCCAAGAAGTAGACACTTGCCTGAAGTGGCCAGTGAGCCCAGAGTCCCATAGGATACTCCAGTTCCTACAATAAAGCCATTCCTCCCAGGGTTTCTTATGGCTGGAGAATTCCAGAGCCGACAGCTGTATTAAAGTCCCTTACCTTTGAGGATATCTCAGACAAGAAGGCTCAGTCTGCAAACCCTCTTGGATTTGGAACAAGAAGGCTTGGTCTGCAAACCCTTTGGGATTGGGGAGTAGAAGGCCAGACAATGAGGAACTTAAAGTTGAAGAGCCTAAGGAGACTTCTCATCATCTCAGCAGAGTCCCAGACAGAGAATCCTGGAGTTTCCCAGAGCCTTTGCTTACTCAGACGGTAGGGCAGTGAAGTTTCAGGTATCAGGGTAGCCCCAGAGTCTGAGGCAGGGGCACAGTTCATATGTACAGCGCAGAGGAACCTCCCTTAGCTGACTTACCTACAGGCCCACATGCCATGATCTCAGCTAGTCTCTCCTTCTTTCTGGTGTCTGTGCCGCAGGGAGACCACATCACGCAGCTCCATCTTCAAGCTAGACCTGTGCGTGTGCACACACACACACACAAATGAGCAGCCACACACCTGTCATCTCTATAGGCACTGCTTCTGCAAGATCTCACACCTGGTGAAGTACTTGCTAATGTCGTCCTCTGAACCCACCTTCCAATGCACTGAGGCTTCCAGCATCGCTCCAGCCTCGTTTGTTTGTTTGTTTGTTTGTTTGTTTGTTTGTTTGTTTGTTGAGACAGGGTTTCTCTGTATAGCCCTGGCTGTCCTGGAACTCACTTTGTAGACCAGGCTGGCCTCGAACTCAGAAATCTGCCTGCCTCTGCCTCCCCAGTGCTGGGATTAAAGGTGTGCGTTTTAATACCTGCTGATACACTCCCAAGAGCAAGATCCAATCCTGGACTCAGACAAGACAAAAGTGATGGAGATGGAAGCTGTCCTCTGTTCCCACTGTGGGCTGACTTTCCAACAGCTTTCCAACTTAAACCATTACCTGTGCATCCACACCAAGGACAAGGACCATCAGTCCTAGAAAGACCCTGCCACCTCAGTTCACTCCAAGAGAGCAAGCCTATGTATGGTGACTCTGGCAAGACCTTCCAATGCAGTAAACACCTGGTGATCTATAGCTAAGTCTGCACTGATGAATGACCCCACTCCTGCCAGGCCTGTGGAGGCTCCTCCACCCAAAGTTCCCGACTAGTCAGCACCAGTAGATGCCCAGAGGTAAGAAGCCTACACTGTTCTCAGTATAGCAATGTCTTTGAGAAGCCCGGGCCTCATTTACCATCTGTTGACTATGGTAGCCTGTGAGCTTACCACTGTGCCCAATGTAGCAAAGGCTTCTGTCAACTGTAATACCTGGACTCTACCTGTGTAGCCACAGGGTAGAGGTAGGGAGTCCCTACAGACACAGTGTGGGCAGTGAGGGCTTCAGTCAGAGTGCCTACCGTGCAGTCCCCCAATACATCCACATACCTATGACACCTGTGGTCACTGCTTCCTTAACAGTCAGCTCCAGCTTGGCCCATTACCACTGCAGCTACATTGGAAAGCATCTCTGCAGAACTACCTGATCACACACAGTGGGACACAGCAAGAGATTCAAGTCCCCCGAGTGTCCGGAATATGGCAAGACCTTCAGTAACAGTTGTACCCTGCTGTGCCATTTGCTATGTACACAGGTACCAGGCCTTACTCCTGTGTGCAGTGTGGCTGTAGCTTCAGCAGCAGTTCACATCTACCTGAAGATCCATGCCTAGGAAATACTGTACTGATTTCATGCATGGTCCAAAAACTGTGTCCCATATGCATCTCCCTGCATGAATGAGACGCCCCAGAATGATGTCTCCTTCATTTGCATCTCTCTCTGATTCCTAAGAATTGGCCTCCGCACCTTTCATCCCTTTACTTGACCTTGGAGACATGTTTCAAGATGTTCCAAGAAAAAGTGCCCTCTCAAAAAGAAGAATTAAGAAAGAGGAGGAGGAGAAGGAAGAGGGGGAAAAAGGAAAGAAGGAAGGGAGGGAGGGAGGGAGAAAGACAGAGAGAGAGACAGAGAGAGAGAGAGAGAACCTGAAGTAGTCAACTAGAAAAAGAAAGATTTTAAAGATGGAGGATCATGACCACCCAATATCAAGACTTTCTATAAAGCAGCTACAGTCAAAATGGTGTGCTTCTGACAAACACATAAATGTACACAAGAGAGCTGAAGACAGTCTAAAAACAGGAAATCCTAGAAATTCATGAAAAAAAAAAGAAAATGTGAATGTTTGTAGCATAGTCAGGAATTAGAAGCGACCGGTGTGAATACACAAACTGGGAAATAGACTGTGGTCCACGCATACTGAGAAATACAGCTTAGCAGGAGAAAGGAACAAACTCGCATCCAGACGGCACACAGATGAATTCCAAAAGTTTTCAGGGAAAGAGTGACATAGCCTCTCTGTATGTAATCCCATTTTATGATGTTATTCAAGCAGCCAAAGTGTTCTCCTATCTACAAAGTAGAATCAGGTCAGTGGGCTCTAGACACTTGGTGGAGACAAACGATTAATTAGAAAGGGCATAGAGGAACATTTAAGGTGACAGAAATGTGCTGGGATTGCATAACTATAAATGCTGCTCATATGTTATAAAAGTATATGCTAAAAAATGAGAGAATTTTGTTACATGTGGCTAATCACCCCCATGAGCCTTAATTTGAATATATGTATATATTTTATATATGTATAATATGTAAAATGTATATATTTTATATATGTAGAGGATATATACATATATTTTGTGTATGTGTGTGTGTGTGTGTGTGTGTGTATGAGAGAGAAAGAAAGAAAAAATAACTTACAGGATAAATGACAATGAAAACAGAATAAAAAATATCAAGTCAAAGGAGTTTAACACACTGATGCCTATCCCATATAATTTAGGATTTATTTGACATCCTAAAGATGTATATAACTATTTTTCATGTTTTTAAGAAAACCAATCAGCCTTAGGATTGTTAGCAAGAAAAGGAAATAATATAGATGCCAGTCAAGGAAGTTGGAGGGACAAAGTATTCCACATAGGTAGTGAGTGGGCTTGACAGCCACTCAATGAAGACACGCTGTGTCCTCACCTTTGGAGGCTAAGTGTTGGACCCTACAGCGGAAGCATGCTAAGTGTGCTTCAGAGAGCAAAGGATGGGAACAGACTTAGGATGGAGGAAGGAGAGGCTTGAGGTGATATCACATGCATCCTTGTTGTAAGAGAGGTAGTTTGGGAACACAGAGAAGGAAGGCCATCAGAAGGATCCAGCCACAGGCCTAAGACTACTGAAAGACACGGGGATGGCAGCAGAAGACACTACCTACCCACCCAAGAGCCAGCCTGTCTCCCTCCAGAGTAAAAGATCCTGCATCCTATGGACCTCCAGAGCTATAACTTAACCCACTCTTAAGGCAGTGACTGAAATCAAAGGCAAAATCATTGGTGGATGTTTCAGTCCCAGGTTCTCCTGACAACTGTCTTTAATGGTATGAAGATGTCTGTGGCCACTTCCCATCTGTCATCCAGATATCTTCAAGACAGAGGGTGGGCTACTCTTCTAGCTGCCACCTCTCTGCAGTGAGGTAGCTTTGGACCCCAAGGGCATTAAGGACAGAGGAGCAAAAGAGATAGAAGCAACCCAGAGTTTCTATGACAGTCCTGCCCTCCTTGCCTATTTTACATACATTAAAAACTGCCCTGTTTTGTTAATGCCACTTTATATTGCATTTCTGTAGGCCCGTAACCAAAAGCAATTCCCCGCTTACTCCAAGATCTAATTAACTTTATAAAAATGATGCTGAAACTAGAGAAAGTTTAGAACGAGAAGTTGCTGAGAGAGCCAGTTTTCCTCGGGGTTAGCTTTCCAGAGAACAAATGTGCTGATCTCACAGGAGATGCCGCTCCTTTTAATTTGTTAATCTCTGTTTTCTTTTTCAGTTAAACTGAAAACAGGCAGTCAGATCATTCATAAGTCACATCTCTCTACATCCCCAGAGTCACGTGAAGAGAGTACCTGCCTCTGTTACTTGCTCCAGACGGGGGAAGGGTTACCTTAACAGTCAAATTGCCTGTGTCCCCAGACTCTTGCGTTAACCCGTTACAGGTTCAAAAACCATCAAAAGTGTTGACTCACTCAGCCAAGCAATTTTCCAAGGGATCTAACACCCTCTCCTGGACTCTGGATACCTGTCCTCATGTACACACACACACACGCACTAAAAAACTAAACATTTTAAAGAAGAAATGGTACATAAATATACCATTAGTTTTCACAAAAAGGATGACACCTGCTTCAGTTTGTCTACACTTGAATTTGCTGGAACTTGAGACTTTTAGTGCTAAAACTGGAACAATACCTGACAAATTAGGTCTATTGTTTATAGTAGTAGCAATAACACTCCTATATTCCATCACCTTGACATGATGTATAATGGTTATCTCGGTGTCTCTGAGTCAGGAATCTGGATACAGCTTAGACAGACCTCTGTTCCACACTGCCACCACCCCCAAAGCTGCAGTTAAGGTTTCAGAGAGGGCTGAAGTCTCAACCAATGGATGAAGAAATTTGGTTTTCTAGTTCATTCGTGAGTTTGCTTGCAAGACTCAGTTCCCCAAAAGGTTATTGGAACATTTGAACAGAGGTTTCCGTTACTTGCTGGCCAAAACTGCCCTCTATCCTTGCCACAGCAACTTGTCCAACAAACCACAATATCATTTTTATAAAAGACAGGAGTCGATCCGGCCCGATCAGCACCAGGGTAGCTAGAGCGCAGGGTCGGCTGACACCCGCCAGCTACCCACGACCCCCGCCACAGGATTTTGAGACTGCTGGTGAGTGGAACACAGCTTCTGGTCCAGTCCAATCACGCGGGACCTGAGACTGCTTTGGTTGGGGAGGCAGAAATCCGGCCTGAGTAGGGCCACAAGCCTCTTCCAGACAGAAAAGCACCGGGGTAGCTAGGGGGCAGGGTCGGCTGACACTCGCCAGCTACCCACAACACCCACCACAGGATCTTAAGACTTCTGGAGAGTGGAACACAGCTTCTGCTCCAATCCAATTGCGCGCGGGACCTGAGACTGCATTAGTTAGGGAAGCAGAAAACCCGCCTGAGTAGGACCACAGGTCTCTTCCGGCTGGACCAGCACCGGGGTACCGACAGCTACCCACGACCCCCGCCACAGGATTTTGAGACTGCTGGTGAGTGGAACACAGCTTCTGCTCCAATCTTTAAACAGTGACAACGACAACAACTAACCCCAGAGATTACCAGATGGCGAAAGGTAAACGTAATAATCTTACTAACAGAAACCAAGACCACTCACCATCATCAGAACCCAGCACTCCCACTTCGCCCAGTCCAGGGCACCCCAACACACCGGAACAGCTAGACACGGATCTAAAAGCATATCTCCTGATGATGGTTGAGGACTTCAAGAAGGACTTTAATAACACACTTAAAGAAATACAAAGGAACACTGGTAAACAGGTAGAAGACAGTAAAGAGGAAGCAGACACAATAAAGAAAACCCAAAAAGGGAAGTAGACACAATAAAGAAAACCCAAAATGAGGCAACACGGGAGATAGAAACCCTAGGAAAGAAATCTAGAACCATAGATACCAGCATCAGCAACAGAATACAAGAGATGGAAGAGAGAATCTCAGGAGCAGAAGATTCCATAGAGAACATCGGCACAACAATCAAGGAAAATGTAAAATGGAAAAAGATCCTAACTCAAAACATCCAAGAAATACAGGACACAATGAGAAGACCAAACCTACGGATAATAGGAGTGGATGAGAATGAAGATTTTCAACTCAAAGGACCAGCAAACATCTTCAACAAAATTATAGAAGAAAACTTCCCAAATCTAAAGAAAGAGATGCCCATGAGCATACAAGAAGCCTACAGAACTCCAAATAGACTGGACCAGAAAAGAAATACCTCCCGACACATAATAATCAGAACAACAAATGCTCTAAATAAAGATAGAATACTAAAAGCAGTAAGAGAAAAAGGCCAAGTAACATATAAAGGCAAGCCTATCAGAATTACACCAGATTTTTCACCAGAGACTATGAAAGCCAGAAGATCCGGGACGGATGTTATACAGACACTAAAAGAACACAAATTCCAGCCCAGGCTACTATACCCAGCCAAACTCTCAATTAACATAGATGGAGAAACCAAAGTATTCCACGACAAAACCAAATTCACACATTATCTCTCCACGAATCCAGCCCTTCAAAGGATAATAACAGAAAAAAAACAATACAAGGACAGGAACCACGCCCTAGAAACAACAAGAAGGTAATCCCTCAACAAACCTAAAAGAAGACAGCCACAAGAACAGAATGCCAACTTTAACAACAAAAATAACAGGAAACAACAATTACTTTTCCTTAATATCTCTTAATATCAATGGACTCAACTCCCCGATAAAAAGACATAGACTAACAAACTGGCTACACAAACAAGACCCAACATTTTGCTGCTTACAGGAAACTCATCTCAGAGAAAAAGATAGACACTACCTCAGAATGAAAGGCTGGAAAACAAGTTTCCAAGCAAATGGTATGAAGAAACAAGCTGGAGTAGCCATTATAATATCTGATAAGATTGACTTCCAACCCAAAGTCATTAAAAAAGACAGGGAGGGACACTTCATACTCATCAAAGGTAAAATCCTCCAAGAGGAACTATCAATCCTGAATATCTATGCTCCAAATACAAAGGCAGCCACATTCATTAAAGAAACTTTAGTAAATCTCAAAGCACACATTGCACCTCATACAATAATAGTGGGAGAATTCAACACACCACTTTCACCAATTGACAGATCGTGGAAACAGAAACTAAACAGGGACACAGTGAAACTAACAGAAGTTATGAATCAAATGGATCTGGCAGATATCTACAGAACATTCTATCCTAAAACAAAAGGATATACCTTCTTCTCAGCACCTCATGGTACCTTCTCCAAAATTGACCACATAATTGGTCACAAAACAGGCCTCAACAGATACAAAAATATTGAAATTGTCCCATGCATCCTATCAGATCACCATGGACTAAGGCTGATCTTCAATAACAAAATAAATAATAGAAAGCCAACCTTCACGTGGAAACTGAACAACACTCTTCTCAATGATACCTTGGTCAAGGAAGGAATAAAGAAAGAAATTAAGGACTTTTTAGAGTTCAATGAAAATGAAGCCACAACATACCCAAACTTATGGGATGCAATGAAAGCATTTCTAAGAGGAAAACTCATAGCTCTGAGTGCCTCCAAAAGGAAACTAGAGAGAGCACACATTAGCAGCTTGACAACATACCTTAAAGCACTAGAACAAAAGGAAGCAAATTCACCCAAGAGGAGTAGACGGCAGGAAATAATCAAACTCAGGGGCAAAATCAACCAAGTGGAAACAAGAAGAACTATTCAAAGAATCAACCAATCAAGGAGCTGGTTCTTTGAGAAAATCAACAAGATAGATAAACCCTTAGCCAGACTCACTAGAGGGCACAGGGAAAGCATCCTAATTAACAAAATCAGAAATGAAAAAGGAGACATAACAACAGATCCTGAAGACATCCAAAACACCATCAGATCCTTCTACCAAAGGCTATACTCAACAAAACTGGAGAACCTGGATGAAATGGAGAAGTTCCTAGACAGATACCAGGTACCAAAGTTGAATCAAGATCAGGTCAATGATCTAAACAGCCCTATATCCCCCAAAGAAATAGAAGCAGTCATTAATAGTCTCCCAACTAAAAAAAGCCCAGGACCAGATGGGTTTAGTGCAGAGTTCTATCAGACCTTCAAAGAAGATCTAATCCCAGTTCTTCACAAACTATTCCACAAAATAGAAACAGAAGGTACTCTACCCAACTCATTCTATGAAGCCACAATTACTCTGATACCTAAACCACAAAAAGACCCAACAAAGATAGAAAACTTCAGACCAATATCCCTTATGAATATTGATGCAAAAATCCTCAATAAAGTTCTTGCTAACCGAATCCAAGAACACATCAAAACAATCATCCATCCTGACCAAGTAGGTTTCATCCCAGGGATGCAGGGATGGTTCAATATACGGAAATCCATCAACGTAATCCAGTATATAAACAAACTCAAAGACAAAAACCACATGGTCATCTCCTTAGATGCGGAAAAAGCATTTGACAAGATCCAACACCCATTCATGATAAAAGTCTTGGAAAGATCAGGAATTCAAGGCCCATACCTAAACATGATAAAACAATCTACAGCAAACCAGTAGCCAACATCAAAGTAAATGGTGAGAAGCTTGAAGCAATCCTTCTAAAATCAGGGACTAGACAAGGCTGTCCACTTTCTCCATACCTATTCAACATTGCACTTGAAGTCCTAGCCAGAGCAATTCGACAACAAAAGGGGATCAAAGGGATACAAATTGGAAAAGATGAAGTCAAAATATCACTTTTTGCAGATGATATGATAGTATATATAAGTGACCCTAAAAATTCCACCAGAGAACTCCTAAGCCTGATAAACAGCTTCAGTGAACAGAGGAATGGATACAGAAATTATGGTACATTTACACAATGGAGTACTACTCAGCTATTAAAAAGAATGAATTTATGAAATTCCTAGCCAAATGGATGGACCTGGAGGGCATCATCTTGAATGAAATAACACAATCACAAAAGAACTCACACAATATGTATTCACTGATAAGTGGATATTAGCCCAAAACTTAGGATACCCAAGATATAAGATACAATTTGCTAAACGCATGAAACTCAAGAAGAATGAAGACCAAAGTGTGGACACTGTGCACCTTCTTAGAATTGGGAACAAAACACCCAGGGAAGGAGTTACAGAGACAAAGTTCGTAGCTGTGATGAAAGGATGGACCATTTAGAGACTGCCGTATCCAGGGATCCATCCCATAAGCAGCTTCTAAACACTGACACCATTGCATACATTAGCAAGATTTTGCTGAAAGGACCCAAATATAGCTGTCTCTTGTGAGACGATGCCGGGGCCTAGCAAACACAGGAGTGGATGTTCACAGTCAACTATTGGATGTATCACAGGGCTCCCAATGGAGAAGCTAGAGAAAGTACCCAAGGAGCTAAAGGGATCTGCAACCCTATTGTTGGAACAACATGATGTACTAACCAGAACCCCGGAGCTCTTGTCTCTAGCTGCATATGTATCGAAAGATGGCCTAGTCGGCCATCAATGGAAAGAGAGGCCCATTGGACTTGCAAACTTTATATGCCCCAATATAGGGGAATGCCAGGGCCAAAAGAATGGGAATGGGTGGGTAGGGAAGTGGGGGGTGCTATGGGGGACTTTTGGGATAGCATTGGAAATGTAATTGAGGAAAATATGTAATAAAAATATTAAAAATCAAAAAAAAATTCCACCAGAGAACTCCTAAGCCTGATAAACAGCTTCGGTGAAGTAGCTGGATATAAAATTAACTCAAACAAATCAATGGCCTTTCTCTACACAAAGAATAAACAGGCTGAGAAAGAAATTAGGGAAACAACACCCTTCTCAATAGTCACAAAGAATATAAAATATCTTGGCGTGACTCTAACTAAGGAAGTGAAAGATCTGTATAATAAAAACTTCAAGTCTCTGAAGAAAGAAATTCTAGAAGATCTCAGAAGATGGAAAGAACTCCCATGCTCATGGATTGGCAGGATCAACATTGTAAAAATGGCTATCTTGCCAAAAGCAATCTACAGATTCAATGCAATCCCCATCAAAATTCCAAATCAATTCTTCAACGAATTAGAAAGTGCAATTTGCAAATTCATCTGGAATAACAAAAAAACTAGGATAGCAAAAACTCTTCTCAAGGATAAAAGAACCTCTGGTGGAATCACCATGCTGGACCTAAAGCTCTACTACAGAGCAATTGTGATAAAAACTGCATGGTACTGGTATAGTGACAGACAAATAGACCAATGGAATAGAATTGAAGACCCAGAAATGAACCCACACACCTACGGTCACTTGATCTTCGACAAGGGAGCTAAAAACATCCAGTGGAAGAAAGACAGCATTTTCAACAAATGGTGCTGGCACAACTGGTTGTTAACATGTAGAAGAATGCGAATCGATCCATTCCTATCTCCTTGTACTAAGGTCAAGTCTAAGTGGATCAAGGAACTACACATAAAACCAGAGACACTGAAACTTATAGAGGAGAAAGTGGGGAAAAGCCTTGAAGATATGGGCACAGGGGAAAAATTCGTGAATAGAACAGTAATGGCTTGTGCTGTAAGATCGAGAATTGACAAGTGGGACCTCATGAAACTACAAAGCTTCTGCAAGGCTAAAGACACCATCAATAAGACAAAAAAACCACCAACAGATTGGGAAAGGATCTTCACCTATCCTAAATCAGATAAGGGACTAATATCCAATATATATAAAGAACTCAAGAAGGTGGACTCCAGAAAGTCAAATAACCCCATTAAAAAATGGGGCTCAGAACTGAACAAAGAATTCTCACCTGAGGAATACCGAATGGCAGAGAAGCACCTGAAAAAATGTTCAACATCCTTAATCATCAGGGAAATGCAAATCAAAACAACCCTGAGATTCCACCTCACACCAGTCAGAATGGCTAAGATCAAAAATTCAGGTGACAGCAGATGCTGGCGAGGATGTGGAGAAAGAGGAACACTCCTCCATTGTTGGTGGGATTGCAAGCTTGTACAACCACTCTGGAAATCAGTCTGGCGGTTCCTCAGAAAATTGGACATAGTACTACCGGAGGATCCAGCAATACCTCTCCTGGGCATATATCCAGAAGATGTCCCAACCGGTAAAAAGGACACATGCTCCACTATGTTCATAGCAGCCCTATTTATAATAGCCAGAAGCTGGAAAGAACCCAGATGTCCCTCAACAGAGGAATGGATACAGAAATTATGGTACATTTACACAATGGAGTACTACTCAGCTATTAAAAAGAATGAATTTATGAAATTCCTAGCCAAATGGATGGACCTGGAGGGCATCATCTTGAGTGAAGTAACACAATCACAAAAGAACTCACATAATATGTATTCACTGATAAGTGGATATTAGCCCAAAACTTAGGATACCCAAGATATAAGATACAATTTACTAAACGCATGAAACTCAAGAAGAATGAAGACCAAAGTGTGGACACTGTGCCCCTTCTTAGAATTGGGAACAAAACACCCAGGGAAGGAGTTACAGAGACAAAGTTCGTAGCTGTGATGAAAGAATGGACCATTTAGAGACTGCCGTATCCAGGGATCCATCCCATAAGCAGCTTCTAAACGCTGACACCATTGCATACACTAGCAAGATTTTGCTGAAAGGACCCAAATATAGCTGTCTCTTGTGAGACGATGCCGGGGCCTAGCAAACACAGGAGTGGATGTTCACAGTCAACTATTGGATGTATCACAGGGCTCCCAATGGAGAAGCTAGAGAAAGTACCCAAGGAGCTAAAGGGATCTGCAACCCTATTGTTGGAACAACATGATGTACTAACCAGAACCCCGGAGCTCTTGTCTCTAGCTGCATATGTATCGAAAGATGGCCTAGTCGGCCATCAATGGAAAGAGAGGCCCATTGGACTTGCAAACTTTATATGCCCCAATATAGGGGAATGCCAGGGCCAAAAGAATGGGAATGGGTGGGTAGGGAAGTGGGGGGCGCTATGGGGGACTTTTGGGATAGCATTGGAAATGTAATTGAGGAAAATATGTAATAAAAATATTAAAAATTAAAAAAATAAATAAATAAAAGACAGGAGTCACAAGGTTTGGTAACTTGACCAAAGAGGCAGCACACCTTCAACGCTACCATAGTGAATTGATTGGGAAGACTAGAGTGAAATAAATAAAACATTCTAACTACAAGAATACTGTAAGACAATAGACAGAATACTGGTAGCATACAATGCCAGTGCCTATAGATCAGCATCTGGAACAGCTGGACCAATCTGAGAATCTGACATATCCTTGTCTTGGCATTCACATTGTCTCAAACTCACAGTCTTCCACCACCATCTTTTCCCCTTCTCCAGATCAAAGGCTAACCTGGCTAAAGTGTTCCCTCTTCTTGGTTCAAGTCTCTATCCACAGCTTCCTTGGCCAATGTGATGCTTTATATATGCTTAGCCCAGGGAATAGCACTCTTTGGAGTTGTGGCCTTGTTGGAGTAGGTGTGTCACTGTGGGAGTGGACTTTAATACACTAATCCTAGCTGCCTGGAAGCCAGTATTTTGCTAGCAGCCTTCAGATGAAGACGTAGAACTCTCAGTTCCTCCTGCACCATGCCTGCCTGGATGCTGCCATGCTCCCACCTTGATGATAATGGACTGAACCTCTGAACCTGTAAACCAGCCCCAGTTAAATGTCCTTATGAGTGTTGCCTTAGTCATGGTGTCTGTTCACAGTAGTAAAGACAGACAGAGACACTCTCAGAAAACGACCACGCTCAGAGAAGCCCAACGCATGACAACTTCAGGAGGAACATATGGCTCCAGTGTTTTTATTGTTACTATCTTGTGGGGAGTTGTTTTCCTACATGTATGTCATTCACTACATTTGTGTCTGGTGTCCAGCAAGGCAGGAAGAAAGCATAAAATCACCGAAAGCTACAGTTAAAGATGGCATTGACCCACCATGCAGGTGCTGGGAATCGAACCCAGGTCCTCAGCAAGAGCAGCAAGAGGTCTGAACCACTGAACCATCTCTCCAGCCCCTCATGGTTCACTTGTATTTCCTCCCAGTCCAGATCCAACTCACCAGCCCAGGATTATTTTCAGTCATCACCCATGCAATTTCGATTCTTCTCCTTTAAGAGGTTGTGAGGATAACTGAGCTCACCAGGCAACCAGTGGTCAAATTATCCTGCAGCAGGTGAGATTGCCTCACCCTGTGCTCATTCTTCCTTCTACTTCTATGGAGGAACAGCCTCTTCTGTTCTCTAGAAAATCGCTGCCATGGTGGTAGAACTGCCATGGAGCCTTGAGTTAGCGCTCTGGGAAGAAGTTGGGGAAGAAGGAAACTCCAAACCTAGCTTTCAGCCCATCGCCTTGCTATTCCAAAGCTTTAAAGATAAAACTGGGGTTGGTTTTGCTCTTTGGCTTTGTTTGTAGTTTGTTTGTTTGTTTGTTTGTTTTAAATAATAGGTCTATGAATTAATACTCTGGAAAACAAAGTGCCCGGGACAACTTAGGCAGGGAATAATTGTTACCCATTTAAAGTGCCCCACAGATCCAGAGGGCAAAACAAAAAGTGATCTTTCAGGCCATATTGTCCCTGTCATTGGGCTAACGCCATGTTTAATACAGCTAGCTTTATAAACTCAGATAGGCCTCTCTGGCTAGGATCTAGTCCCACATAGGTGGAACGGTCTCCCGTAGACCTATTTCCTTCTCAAACCGTAAGCCTGAAGGCCCATTTTTTCTCTGTCCTTTTTCACATGTTACCAGCCTTTCTTCTCCTAGGGTTTATGCCCTGCCCCCAGTGTAGGAGGACAGTTTAGGGTCTGTAATGATCAAAGGCAAAGATAAGGTTGAGCATCTATTTTTTTAGCCATCAGATGACTCCCTAGGGAGAGTGAAGGCACTGGGAAACATCTGCTATTTCACCGAAAGGATGCCTGGCTCTTTCCTCACTCCTTAGAATTAAATTCTGAAAAGGTCTTCATCTGATCTCTCAGTTCAGTGGCTACCATGCCATGAGGGGTGTGTTTGGTAGGGGGTGAGGGTGGGGAACACTCATTCTGCACACAAGTACTTTCAGTTTTTCTAGAAGCCAAACGTGTTTGTCTTTGAAGAAGGGATGTCTCTCCCATCTTTCTACTGAAGACTTGGGAAATTATTTATTTATTTATTTATAGGACTCTGTGCTAGCCTCCTCATGGGTAACCCTCCCTTCACAGTTTGAGGACTGTCACCAGCCCAGGAGAGGAAGATCAGCTCTTCCTCCTCTGGGGAGTCCAAACTTTTCCTTGATGTTTCTGGTGATATTTCAGTCAATTGTCCCAAGAGCCAACCAAAGACGGGCTAGGGGAGAGACCGACACACCGGCCTCTGTGAACGGAGAAGATCTGGACAGTCATTCTTGAATGGGTTGCTGTAAGGGAGGAGATGAAATACGGGGCAATGTCTCAGAAGGCCAAGAGGCAGAGCTAGGGAAAGGCGGCAGATGTTGTCGAAGCTCCTCTTTCAAGTTCCTGTGCACTCGGAGTCTGCAGATGTGTGTTGGCAGGGCTACAGTCAGAGTGAATTGGGAGGCAGGGGTTCACACATCTGGAAAGCATTTGCAGAGGGCAGAGTTCAGAAGTGCTCTGCCTCTGCTGCCTGCAGAGCAGCCTGTCCAAGCAGACTGACTCGGAGAGGAGGCCTGGCTGGAGACACTGGGGTCTCGGTCTAAGTGGAAGACCTACCGAAGCCAGTAGGTTCTCCTCAGTATCAGATCAACCCCATAGGAAAGTTGAAATGATCATAAAATGAGAGCGAGTCTGGGGAAAGACTGGAGTAGAGAAGAGAATGCTCCCTAACTGTGAGAAGTCTGGCTTCCAGTCAAGAAACAAAATGTACTTGGACTGAATCCAGTGCATGAGTTAACTTGAGAGCAAAGAACACCATTCAGGGGAGGGGAAGAAAGGCCACTCCACTGCATAGGAACACCCAGCGGTTGTGCTCACGCCACACTGGCTTTTCCCAGAAGTCTCTGTACATTTCGCCTTCATTTGTTTCAAGAATGCAAAAGACACTCTTTAGCTGGAGAAAATTAATTACTCTCTTTGAAGGATTTATGGAGTTCTGCGGAGCAGAGAGAGAAAGAGAAAGACCCCCAAAGCCTGGGTTATCACCCCATTGCCCCTCAGCCTCTTGCTGTCCAACATGAGATGTGGGCCTGCTTCCCAGAAAGGCCAGCTTGGCCTGGGGGCTTAGCTCCCCTCAGGGGAAAAGTTTCAGGGTGAAGTCATGTCCCAGTGCAAAGGTCCTGCCATCCCCATCAGTACAAATGATCTGGTGCACAGCTGTTCATGGTGCTTAGCTGGGGGCCTTGTGTCCCTGTGTTTAGTGATGTGATCCCTCAAGGTGTGATAATGACTTAAAGATGCTGGGGCTTAAGCACATTGGTCGCTGTGATCCTGATCCTCGGAAGAATCAGAATCCATCTGGAAAGAGAGCATGGCAAATATAAAGAGAATGAATTATAAAACACAGCACAAAACACAATGTATATCAGTCAGGAAATAAAGTAAGTCTAGACAAATGTCCTCAGACTCCTCCAAGCCTGCTGACCTTCTAGTTTGATGAGTGTCTCACATCCCATAGTTGCCCAAACCAGAAACCTATGGCGCATCTCCCCCTTCACCACCAGCTCATCCTCTATGACCACTGGATACTACTGTTAGTATATCCTTAGCATCTCTTCATGGGGCTGTCCTCACTTCAACCCACTACCCTCAGTGTGCCTACCTAGAATCAATGCAGCTGAGAACCCAATTCCCAGTTGGCCACTCTGCTCTCAATCTTATCCCACTAAATTGGTTTTCTGGTGTCTCTTTCTGAATTTAAATATGAACATGTCACACTATTCTAAAAAAACACACCACACGATCCTCTATGACTTTGAGGGCAAACATCAGCTCCTTGGTATGACAGACAAAATCCTTGTAATCTGGTTTTTATCACTTTCCTCACTTTGACTTGGGCTGCTCTGGTAAGTGTTCAAAAACAAGATGCTCAGGCAGACCACCACTGTGTCCTGGAATACCTGGCCAGCCCTCCCACCTCCCAGCAAGAGTTAACTTTACATTTCCTGATTATTCCACATCCCTTGTTCATCTGGTCCTTTGCACATCTTTATCTCTCTAACACAAACGACCCTGTTCCTATTTCCTCCAAACCTAGACATCCTTTAAACCCAAGCTGGTCCAGAGACAACTGGGAGAAATGCCAGGTGTTTCAAGGGGATTAAGGTTCAAGAGAAGAAGCAATCAAAAAAAGGTGTGTCTTATTTAGACAAGCTGAATTCTATATGAATGTGTGGTCACGAAAGAGAGAGAGAGAGAGAGAGAGAGAGAGAGAGAGAGAGAGAGAGATGACTAAACAGGAGATGGGGTGACAGAGTCTGGACCGGACTGAATTCACCTATGTATCTGACATCATGGCCTTCAGAGCATTCTGTCAATCACATGTTCCACATAAACACGAAGAAAGAGAGGGACTGTTCTCCCTAATAAGCCCCCAGGGTGTGAGATACTGACACATTCACCAAGAGCTTCCCCATTCCTGAATTCCATCATGCACTGTGGACACCTCTCCTCCTTCCTTTCTAAAGGAATGCTTAATGTAGCTCACAATAAAACATCACTAATGTGACACCATCTGCTTCTCAGTAAATTGCCTCAATGCGTCATAAAGCTTGACTTTGATGTGATTTGAAGGCATGCCTGATTGAAGCAGACTGCCTAGCTGCATGAAGCTGGTGGAAGCAGTCTACGGACACAATATACTATGAAGATGCCTTGAAGTGTACAAAATCATATGCAACTGTATGAATATTAAATGTGAAAGAAAGCTTACAATGTCTTATAATCCAGCATCATGCTACAATAAAGATGCAATATGTTCATATGGACCTGAGAGCTCCCACACTAAGATAACGGCAGAGAACACCATGGATGTCCTAGTGGCCCAGAAGAATTCATTTCCCACCATTAGTGTGGACCTATGTGTGTCTGAGTGAGGTAGTGCTCAAGAGATCTCAGAGCTTTGACTCAACCCTACAGATAGACTGGACAAAGGCACCCTCGGACTTAGCTTTTCTGATCCCTGTGGGACAACATGCTGGCTTCCAGTGCTTAGGAAGAGCTGCATTTAAATCAGATGCCAGAGCTCAGCTATGTCTATATGTAAGCCATGGCTGTCTTTGTGCTGTCCAGAGCCCTGCTCCTGCAGCAATCCTAACTACACTGTGGGACTTTAACAGGACACCTCCCTACACATAGAGTTCTTCTAAGTAGGTAGACAAAGAGTCCACCCAGATTTCTAGTGTAGACATGCAACCATTATGTAGACAAACATACACGTATGTGAGCGCGTGCATGCACATACACAATTCAGAGAGAGTGGGGGAAGAGAGAGAGAGAAAAACACTGCCATTGAAGGTCAGAGAACCTTGAAAGGCATCCAGTTACATTCTGAAACCCAGGTGGTGTGTGTCCCAATTAAATAAAAATAAAAATTAAAAATTAAAAAAATTAAAAACCACCTGCAAATACTGGAGAACCAGTACAGTTCAAGAGACATCTGAGCATTTCTGGGTTCTCTGGAATTTAGGAGGATATTAAAGAGGATAAAGGATCCCAGTACTAAATAGGTGGCCCCTTCCTGGACTCTGGTTTCAATGAGATTAATAAAAATTAGCAGTGAACAGGCAGCCCACAGGCTCACAGGAATCAAATCAGAGTACCCAAAGAACTCATGGGTGATGGTACCTAACGCTCCAATGTGCATCCTCACGACAGCTCAGGTCTCAAGCCCACCCTCCCCCGTGATTCTGTTTGCTACTCTGTGTCCAGAGGCTTTGTACATGCCAACCTACCACCATCACAGAGGTGGAGAAGAAGCCTCTGTCTTCTCCTCATCTGGTGGCCTTGTCTCCTGCTCACCTCCCTGTCCTATAAGGCCGTCAGCTCCACAGGGCCTCAGCCCCGCTCTCCTTTCCATCTGTGTACTGTTAATTCATTCTAGTATTCCTTCAGTCCCCTCATGCCTGCCTGCCACACAGGGAGCTGACGGATTGAGTTTATAGACACTATTATTGTCAGATCCTCGTCCTTCATTGTCTCGCCGCAGCCTGTCTCTATTTAAGCACTAATCCTTTTTGCCATTTTTGACCTAGTTCCCATTATTTTATATTTTTCCACATTAAGTCAAATAAGCCACTTGTCAGTCCACATTTATCTTATTGGCTCCAGCTCTTCTATTGTGATTCAAATGAATGTCTGATGGGGAGAATTAAAAAAAAAAAAAAAAAGTTCCCCAAGCCAATCCCAAGGACTTATCCACTTTCTTTGCTTGTGGACTAAATGGAAAACCTCTTTGAAAAAAATTCACTGGTGTTCTTTAACTAGACAAAGGGGCACTATAACTCACTGCTCCTATTTGAAAGCATTGATGTATTTAATATCAAATATGAAAAACGTGCCACTAAGCCCCTTCCTCTGTGACTGCTATGTCACTCACGCCTCCGCACAAACCTGATAGCAATGGATGGATAATACAGGTAAGACAAAAGAGAAGAAATTGAGAAAGAGAAGGAATACGGGCCATCAAGAGCCCAAGAGCAGTAATCAGCCATTCGTCTGCATGCACCATGGTTCTTTGACCCCACAGTACCAGCTATCTGTGTAACTGAAAATATTAAGAGGCACCACTTTTGGAAAATATTATTTCTTGGAACATGAGTGGCATGACCAGGAGTCTAAATAAAGGTGCTTTTAGGGCTAAATAACCCGCAGGCTTGTCTGCCATCCCTTCCAGGGCCTGCCTGTTGGAGAAAGAATAGCATATACTCTAATGCAGTTGTTTCACAAATGCTTTGAAGCAAGCCAAGCTTTTCAAAGGGTCTCAGAGCTGCTTTGATTTGCTGGAGCTTGTTGCTCTGTCCCAGAGGGAAACATGTGGACTTAAGTGTTAATCCTAGTCTCTGCCCTCCCTTGAAATCATGCCATTGCACTCTGTCTAGATGAAGCTGGGCAGCTCGTCAGGCTCTCCAGGACCACCCCTGATGTCAGGGTCACTTTATAATTCCACCAAAGTAGTGACTGCTGCAATCCAGAGACACCGTCTGACGCAGGTGAGAAATTAAGTGTCTACCAGTTTTGACCCCTGACAAAGGAGAAATGGTGATGATTTTTCCAAACCTCACTGATTTTTTTCCAATCAATCCATTCAAAGGGAATTTTCATTATCAATAAAATACCAACCGTATGACTTTAACAAACTATAGATAGCCATAATATAGATAGCAAAACTGTGGTGTGCATTTTTGTGTATTATATCAACATAGCCATCTGGCAAGTGGTTATCATTACTGCATATGTTTATAGGTGAAAGCCTTTGGTTGCCCGAATAGCCTATCTGATGCTAGAGGATTTCGAAGGGCCAGAATAGACACAGGTCCACCTCAGGACAAAGCCCACCTTTTCAGATTCATGGCAGACTTTTCTCAATTAGACATAGAGAAATGGAGATCAAAACACTATACCCATACAGAGTTAGAGAAAACAACAAAATTTATCCATGCATCCTCTCCATGTTACAACCACCACCAACACCAAGAAGGGTGTGGAGAATGTGCCCAATGTCCTGCTGTGTAAGCATTGTATGTCCCTGAGAAATGTGCTTCAGCTATCTCTTTACAGCAATTCACATCTTCCTCCAACATCATATCTGATATTTCATGGTGATTCCTACACCAGAATATACAGAAGCCACCCTTAAAGGGGGTCTTAAACAGAATGCTGAGAAAATACGCACTTTAAAGGCTGAATTCTTAAACACATTTTAATCTCTTTCAGATAAATTCCTGAAAAGAAAGTATACATCCCTCGTGTGTTACCACTGAGACATAAAAATGAATTGTCATTGTATTAAAATGTCCTTTTTGCCACCCCATTCAACATTAGCATTTTCTCATCTTTGTCCACTGAAAAGAGAGAAAATGACAAGATTCCACTGAGATAACTCAGTCCTCAAAGGGCTTGCCTTGTGATATTGAAGGCTCCAAAATTCATAATACAAAAGAGGAAAGAAGGAAGGAAGGAAGAAGGAAGAAGGAAGGAAGGAAGGAAGGAAGGAAGGAAGGAAGGAAGGAAGAAATAGGGAGGGGAGGGGAGGGCAGGGGAGGGGAGGTTAAGGGAGGGGAGGGGAGGGAAGGGAAGGGAAGGGAAGAGAAGAGAAGAGAAGAGAAGAGAAGAGAAGAGAAGAGAAGAGAAGAGAAGAGAAGAGAAGAGAAGAGAAGAGAAGAGAAGAGAAGAGAAGAGAAGAGCCTGAGTGTAGCAGGATGCACTTGTAATCCCAGTGCTAACGAGGCAGAGACCCATAGGCTCATTGGCAAGCATAACTGAACTGACAAGCCATGAACCAATCAGAGGCCCTGTCTCTAAAATCATGAGATGTGACACTCAAGGTTATTCTCTGACATATACGTGCATCTGCACACATGTGAACACACACACATACATACATACATACACACATATGTGGAGACATGATCATCCCTCTGGTGTTTTATTTGCTCTTCTTTATTTATTATGCAGGCAGAATACTTATAATAAATCTCTACCAGTGACCCTGGGTAGCCCAGAGTGGCCCTCAAACTCAAAAGCATCATCCTGCAGCCTCGCAAGTGCAGGGGACGACAGGCATGTGCCACCTCACCCAGCATCACACTTTATTTTCCTTTCAGGGCTTATTATGTAATGAGGATTTTCCAGAGTAAGGTAGGGTTTATTTCTCCCATTATTATCATTCGCTTTTAACTTTTCAGTTGCAGATGATGTAAACTTTTCTTTCCCTTTTTGATTCTTGAGATTGACATCATATTTTAAAAACAAGCTCTCTTTGCTTTGTTTTTTTTTTCTAACATAAGGTATACTTTATTCCTTGCATTTTATTAAGCCACCTGTCACAACTACTAAATGTCATATTTGCAAAACATTCTGTCAATGCATAGCTCATTAAAAGCCACTTCCATCTCATAGGAGAGCTATGTGTGTGCTTAATACAAGCTCCTGGACTTGTTGCTTCTGATCCATAGACTTTTCTTCTGAGTTTAGCATGGCTATCATCAGTTTCAATTTCTATAATTTTCTACACCATATTACTATCTCAAAAAGAAATTTTCCTATCATCATCTGTATATGTATTTGAATGCATTTAAGAATTATTCTGGAAGACACACACACACACTCCAAATGGAATTACATTTAGAACAATGAAAAGAACTGACAGTTTTATGGTTTGAGTAACTTCTTCCTTCCAGAAGTAAGTTGCATCTATGTGCATCCTGGTTTTCATTGATTTCTTTCTCTTCATGTGTGTTATAATGTCTGTTACTACATGCGTGAGATCTTCTTACTCTGTTGACCTGAGTCTTAGATTTACAGAAGATAGCATCTTGCTTTCCAGGGCACTGGGAAGCCACTCACTTCATCTGGAGTAGAGTGGTCCTGCAGATTCTTGCACTTGTCCTGGCACAGCTTGATAAGCATCTCCAACAGCACCCTGCTGCCCACACTGCCACCTTCCACCATGACTGCTACTATTCATGTAGCTTCCTAGTGGATCCTCCCAACTCCACATTCACCCTTTCAGGCCATTGTGTGATTTTTCACAAATGATCAACACATATCAATCCCCTACTTAAAACCCTCCAGGGATTTCTTATGAGTGTCTGGCTAACAAGGCTCTACAAGGCCCAGCTTACCATATCTTCCCAGGTACCTCCTTACTGTCTCCCTCACACCATGCAAGTTTGCCTAACTTGCCCTTTTTGATTTTTCCGCATAACCACTTTCTCCTTATAGCTTTTGCATAGGCTATGCCCTCCAGGTAGAGGCTCTTCTTCCAGGTTACCTAGGAGGCTATCTGTTCAGCGAGATCATCTCTGACCTCCATATTTTATTAAAATATTCATCATAAAATTTATTTATACATATTCTGATTTGTATAGGATCTCCCCTAAACCTCTCTTCTCTCATCCTTACCTTAAAGACAAAATTTTAAAACAGAATAATTTCTACCTTGAGCAAGATTGAATTGCCAGGGACGATCAGAAGAATTGGCTCTCTATAAGACATTAAAAGCTGCAGAGTTTTAAAAAAAAATCCAGCAAACACACTCCGATCTTCTGACTCACTATGTGCATTGTTTGGGGGGAGCAGCCACATCACAGTTAGGCAGAGCAATGTTTTCATCTCAGCCCTGGTTATTATTAGAGGCCTGGAGAAAAAACAAAGCCCTGCAATATCACTTTCTCTAGCCATGAAATGATGTGATTTGTAACTGTTCCATAGGACTGGCATGGAACTAAATGAAGTACAAAGCAGTAGTATAATCCTACATGCACATAGTAGGTACTCAAGGCTCATTAGGCCTTTGCCTGTTTCTGACCTCTTTTTGCTTGCTGACCAGCATCTTTATTTGTGTTGCCTTTTACAACTGGAGAGCTTGAACTTTGGTGCCCAGAAAACCTTATTGTTAGATTAAGTTAAAAATTCAACTTAGCAGCCTGGGAAAGTGGCTCAGTGGGTAAAGGACTCACTAAACAAGTGTGAGGACCAAAGCTCAGATTCCCAGCACCCACCAAAATGCCAAACAGGCACAGTGTCCACCTGCAATCCCAACTCTGGGGAGAACAAACTGGCTAGCTAGACTAGCTGAAATGGTGAGCCCTGGGTTCAAGTAAGAGATTTCCTCAATACTTAATATGGAAAGGAATCAAGACAGACACCAAATGCCAGCTTCTGGCACACACACACACACACACACATACACATGCACGTTTTCTCATACATGTAACACAGTGGTTCTCAACCTTCCTATGCTGCAACCCTTAATACGGTTCCTGCTGTGGTCACCCTACCCACAGACTTAGTTTCATTGCTGTAATTTGCTACTGTTATGAATTCTAATATAAATATCTGTTATGCAGGGTGTCTGATATGTGACTCCCGTGAAAGGGTTGCAGGTTTGAAATACACAGTTTGAGAACCACTGTTGTATGTCACTGCCAATCTTGAAAGTCAGCTTGACACACCGAAGGAAGAAGAAGAACTCTCAATTAAGGAATTACCTCAGTTGGCTTGGCCTGTGGGCATACCTGTGAGGCATTTTCTTGATGACTAATTGGAGTAGGTGCAGACTATCATAGATCATAGGATCTGTAAGCAGATAGGCCCGGGCTCTATAAAACAGGTAACTGAGCTCGTGCCTAGGAACAAGCCAGAAAACTTCCTCCCCAAGTCAGTGTTTCATCATAGCAACAACGAAGCAAAATAAAGCATACGAGCGAACAAGCATACACTCATTCACACCACTCATAAACACACATTAAAAAAAAAAGGTTAAAATTGGATGCAAATCTGGAAGTGATGCCAATGACAGAATAAATGTTTCAACCAAGTTATTCCCCATCTTAAGTTAAAACACCAAGTCCTGGACCAGAACAGCTGAATAAATCAAGTATTGGCCATAAGGCCACAAATCAGTCCAGTACCGGTCTGTGATCTTACATCGGGGGAAGTACTCCTTGTCATATGACTCGCTGAAATTATAAAAGAGCGCACTGAGCATAATCCCTAGAGGAAGATGTGAAATTCAAATAAATCAATGGCTGTGGTATCCTAGAGCAATCTTATCTGATTTCCATGAACACTCCTACAGCAGGGGAATTATACAAGGCCTGAATTATATGCAAGTCTTCAAAGCCTGACACAGTAAAGTGGTTTGTTCTTAAAAGGAAAAAAAAAATGAGTGACTATTTTGACCTTGACTGTCAAAACACTGCTATGGATTATTCTACATTTCCCTTTGAAGTGTACAATTGAGAAGCCATCTCATCTAAAATCTCTATTAGTAATGCATGTAAAGTTTAAGTCCATAAGCACACACTATTTTCCTAAATTTTAAGGGGATAGATTGGTCACCAAAAGACTGACGATTTTGTTGCACAACCTATCAGAACCATAGGTGGCCCCAGTTAGGGTTAGTGTCTGTTCTGCTTACAGTACGACCTGGATAGAAAAGTAGAGGTCACCTCTGTCATGACAAATAAGCATATGTATGAACACATCTGCTGGCTTTTTTTTTTTCAGACAGAGAGACAGTTTACATGGTCCTAAAAATAGTGCCAGGGTAGACCCATCCTGCCCCAGGTGGAATTAATACCAAGCAAGGGCAGAGATTGTGAGTCTGGTATCCGGAGTAGACTTCATGTAGTTCAATATCTCTTCCCCACTTGAACTTGGAGGTGACTTTACTCCTCTATTCCCCAGTCTTCTTGTCTAAAAACTGGGAATGTGAATAGCTGTAGGGAGTGAGTGAAGCTCTGAGGGAATGTGTGCTCTGGATATGAGCACAGCCATGTTAACAACCAACACCCATCCCCCATAGGAGTGACAAAGCCTCCCCCAAATGAGGCTCAGAGGGTGGGCGGCAAAGCATCCTTAAATCCAGCTGCAAATGTTGATAGTGTGTGCAGAAATGTCCACCACAGTTTTCATCCTCCAGAAGTTTACAGCCTGAAAACTGTAGTGCCTGCAGAAACGGTGCCTACAGAGATTAGCTAAACCTGCCTCCTTGTTCAGATGTATGCAATAACCCCACCTCTTTGTTCAACTGTATAGAATAAACACACTGAGCTTTTCTGGGATGCGGCAGCTTTTCCATCCAAGAGCCCAGGTGACGCAATGACAGATTTTCTGTTAAGTCAACACCTTGAGCCATGCAGAGCTCAGCAAATAACAGCTCCTACACCATAGACTTGCCATGAGGATCAGCGTGTAAAGATTTGAAAGGGATTCAAAAGAGCTTAATAAAGCCTTTATATACTTTGGCAGTGATAATTCAAGAAAGACGGCCATTGTTTTTGCTTCATGAAATTCTGTCCTAAATTTGAAGGGTTAAGATGTTAATACATCTCCCTCGGGGGGGGGGGGGGGGGGAGGAATGGCAGGGTGGGTGGTGAGAGACAGAGATCAGTTACATCGTATCTCCTGAAATAGAAGAGTCCAAATCATCCACTCACATTTCTCAATAAAAACATAAGCACTGAGCATATTTATTGGGGTCCTCCAGAGAAACAGAACTGATAGGACCGGAGACAGACAAGCAGACATCTGGTCTTTTCCACAGGTTCCATGTCTGTAGATTAGACCAAACTCTGGCCAAAAATAGCAAGAAAATAAATTTTGTGGCACTTAACATTCAGGCATTTTCCCTTTCTGCCACCACCTCATCCAGAACTGCAGTTATCTTTAATGTAATGCCGTTATCATCCCTTAAATGAGATAGCATTACGGCATTACCACCAAGTCTTGAGGCAGGGGCTCGTTTTGAAAATAAGCTTTGTTGTACCCCAAGAGAACAGATACTCCGCAGAGAGGGAAACAAAACCACCCGTTGGTTGTCTTCTTTTACAGTGACTTAGGATGATTTTTAAAATTATGCTTTTGTTGTTGTTGCTGTTGTTATTTAGTAAATAAAACTAAGGACCTTAAGAGGAAGAGAAATTGTGGTTTGTGAACCTAAGCCCAAGGGTTGCACTAAAGAGCTCTTCGAGGAAATCACAGTGAACAGTGGCTCTCCCAGCATCCTGGTAAAGTCTCCTCCTCCCAGAGCTTAATTCCAACGAGTGAGAACAAAGGCATTCCCAGCCCATTCATCACAGCCGTAATAACAAAAACCACAGTGGTAATAGCAATAAGGACACAGAAAATCAAGTTTTACATGTCAGAGAAGGAAAAATGCATACTGATCATTTTTTCTTCGGGATACACTATTGAGAAAAAATTGTCTTTAATTTCTGATGGCTCCCTGCAGCTCAGCCACAGAAATCTAATTGAGAGAATAAAGTACACAAAAACCCACTGTCTGCTCTGACTCTGACATCGGATCATCAAACACCTTTGACTCCATGACCACAAGAAATGCTCATTGCGGCCATCTTTATGTAGACTGCACTGTCACTAGATGCTTTCCCCATGCCCAACTCACTCCCTGCCCCCATTATCTCCAGCAAGCACTGGAGATAGAAATCTTGCTGGACATGGTATTCCACTGGTCTCCATAATGGTAGCTGGTGTGGGGAGGGGGTGCCCTAGTGCGTTTGTGTTTCCACTGGACGGAAGATAAAACTGCAGCCCAGATAGCAAAAGATGGCTGCTTCTTCTGAAATAATCTAAGAACACAGACCTCAGTGTACTTATTTTAACCTTTAGGTTTTATGAAAATGATGGAATTTTAATTTATTAAATATCATCTCTTATTTTATCTGCATAGTGCACATTCTGAGATTTGCTTTTGGAAACTCAACGCCGGTTCATCTGTCCAGATTATTCTTCAGTCAAGAGTCTCAGTTTTTGCTCTTTTGCTCTCTGACTAATGACGGGTGGAAGCATCCTTACAAAATACAAAGTTCAATCAAGAAGTGTGCTCAATATGCAGGGTCTTCAAGGAGGAAACGGAGATGAAGTAGCCTTGAGGTTCCTGCCTGTTACTCTTCTTCGCCTCTGGGGATGGAAGACCTTCCCTCACTGTGGTGGTTTGAATATGCTTGGCCCAGGGAATGACACTATTAGGAGGTGTGGCCTTGGTGGAGTAGGTGTGGCCTTGTTGGAGGAAATGCGTCACTGTAGGGGTAGGTGATGAGACCCTCCTCCTAACTACATGGGAGTCAGTCTTCTCCTGTCTGTCTTTGGATGAAGATGTAGAACTCTCAGCTTCTCCTACACCATGCCTGCTTGTATGATGCCATGCTGCCACCTTGGTGATAATGGACTGAACCTCTGAACCTGGAGGCCAGCCCAGTTAAATGTTGTCCTTTATGAAAGTTGTCTTGGTCATGGTGTCTGTTCAAAGCAGTAAAACC
Organism: Mus caroli; assembly: GCF_978045245.1. Lineage (NCBI taxonomy): Eukaryota > Metazoa > Chordata > Mammalia > Rodentia > Muridae > Mus > Mus caroli. The sequence goes on along the minus strand of NW_028227270.1, from coordinate 18,751,532 downwards.
CTAACTAAAACACTCACTCACCCTGAACACCCAATAGTGTCCAGATCAAAAATAAATAATTCTTTATGTATCAAAATATCTATATTTATAGAGCACCTCAACTTAAATTGTACCATTTCAGACTCTATTTGATAAATTTTTTGTCTAAAATTTATGAAATCTTTTGTTAATATTTAAAGTAATAGAAATCTCCATGGGGCTGGTGAGATAGCTCGGTGGTTAAGAGCACTGACTGCTTTTCCAGAGGTCATGAGTTCAAATCCCAGCAAGCACATGGTGACTCACAATCATCCTTAATGAGAAACAAACAAACAAACAAAAAAAAAAAAACCTATGGGCCAGAGCAAGCAGGGGCCGGAGTGAAAGGGAAGGAGGGAAAAGGGGGGAAAAAATCTCCGTAGGAGAAAGTCAATATTCAATGTAAGGCTTTGGCTATCAGCATATTCCTTTAAGGGACATTGTAGACTTACTCTGTGAAATTGACATAGGAAACTATGTTTTAAAAAAACAACATAATATACTACAGGGTGTATACACACATACACACACACACATATATATATATACATATATGTGTGTGTATATACATACATACATATGCAGACACAAAGCTGACAAGATTCAGAAAATCAATTCAAGTGTTTTTTCCCTCATTTATGAGTAATGCCATAAGTTGGCTTTAAAAAACCTAACCTGGTTAAAGTTCAATTCAGAGGACAGAATTGAATTAACCCGTGTTCCAGCAACAATAAAAGGGTAATACCAAAGCAGTGACTTATGCTACTAAAGGCCTAGATGTTTTCATAACATAAGAACTTGTGATTATTACCATTGCTGAGACTCACTCAGTTTGCAGGCAGCAGAACAGAGCACCTGATCCACACAGGGTAAATGATTGGTGAAAGTGATTGGGTTGACAAGGCTGTCCACTGTGCCTGCGCCATCCACTTGAGTCCCCTATGAAATCTCATCATGATTACATCTTTCTGTGCACCACTTGTGCTTATCTATTCAGAACATCACATTATCAGTGATGAGATGGGCCTTTAAGATGGCAGCCTCTGGCCCTGTGAGGCTCTAATGGCGCAAAAGAAGAGTTCTCTGTTCCGGGCTATGAGTTGACTCAGATACAGGAGAATTTTTCATAAGGCAGCCAGTGCTACTTGGCTGTATGTTATGTGTGGGACCTCTGAGTCACAATTTAAACCTGATCATCACCTGAATAATTTTCAAAAGTGAGTCTCTTTCAAAAGTGAGTCTCTTCAAAAGTTGTGCCTGGACAGTCAAGGAGCTCAGAGGAAACTCCCTCACCCCTTGAAGGATGGGCTGCAGAGGAGGGTTTCTTAGGGAAAATGGAGACTTACACTGTAGAGAGGGGAGGAGTCCTGAGTGTGCGAAGCCCTAAGTGAATATGTGTTACTGACATGAACACAGCCATGTCTGGGACCAGAGCCTCCGATCCACAGGGAAAAAGCAAAACTGAACCCCAACTCTCACCCTGGTGAGGCTCAGAGAGAAATGGCGAAGCCTTCCCAAGTGCAAATGTTAACAGTGTGTACAGAAGATGCCTGTCATAGCTTTGTCCCCCAGGGATAGTTACAGCGTGAAGACCACTCCCCTACTGAGACTGCTCATGCTGAAATTAGCTAAACCTGTCTCCTCGACCCAGCTGTATATCATCAACCCTACCTCCTCGTTCATCTGTATGTAATAACTCCACCTCCTTGTTCAGCTGTGTGCAGGGATCTCTGCCTTTCTGTTAAACTATATATAATAAATATATTGAACTACCAGAGTGCCACAGTTTCTCCATTACAAAGCCGGCCCACCCAAATCTCCCAGGTTTCTGTGTGTGTGAGTGAGTGTGTGTACATGCACGCACATTCCTGACCCCTGCATTTCAATATGGCAAACACATAAAAGACTGGAAAGAAAAGTATGCTAACATGGATTCTCTGCTTCCCTCATTCTTAACACGACTCTTCAAGTAAGACACTTCATCTCTCAGTGACATTCTCTCCTTTCTTAGAAACCTGTGTATTCCTCTACCTAGCGACTATAAGTCCCTTCCTTTCTGTCATTTCCTACTACTATGCTAGTGCCATACTCCTGGGTAAAAGCCATAGTCATCACGTTCCTCACCAGAGACCCCAGCTCTACCCTGATGCCCCTCTACTTGGGTTCCAAAGTTCCTCTAGTCTCAACCTTGCAATGCTGGCCTCTCAGCCTGACTTTTCTTTACTAGCAAAATATGCCTGCTTCTGGCCCTGTTTTCTAATAAGAAATTGTGATTTAGCAAACAGGCAAACTGACCTTACTAAAAATTTCTAATATCTTGAATGCAGCAAAATTAAGGAGTAGGACTGATTCTGAGCAATGGTTTTTTGGGGCTTTTTTGTTTTTTTGCTTTTTGGGTTTTGTTGTTGTTGTTGTTGTTGTTGTTTGAGAAAATATACACACCCCTTATTTTCTGAAGTCAGTCTTACACTTGGATTAGCTTGCTCCTAGATTACAAGTTTAGCTTGCTCCTGATTGCAAGTCGACAAAGTCAGAACTGTGGCAGCTGTGAGCCTCTATGACTCACCTGCAGTCTTTGGGTAAGCTCCCGCCAGGCTTCCGGCCTGACCGGGACCTCCTAGATCTCCCGTTGTGCATTTTGCCTTCCCTGTGTTGCATGTGCTATTGGAGCAGACAGATTTGCTTTCCTTACAGAATAACCTCGTAGGGAAAGAAGTTCACGCCGCACCTGTGCTTTGAGGGTGCCCTGGACTCTCATCTTAAATCCGCGTGGATCACCTAGTAAGTACCTACTTGCTTATTTATAATGCCGAACATGGATGCTAGCACCTGAGATCCAAACTTCTTAGTTTGCTTCTAGATTCTGCCTTATCCATACTGGAGAGGGATTGAACCTCATAAAAGGGATTGGAAAAGACCTGCTACAGGAGGGATTACCCAGGACTGCAGAATCTTCACAACCCTTTGCTGAAGGAGGGGGGCTAATCTTTTTTTTAAAAAGAAAATGATATACATACGGAAATAACTTATCAACTGATTAAACACCAAGATAAGGTACATGACTCTTCAATATCACTAACAAATCAACTGCTAGCCAGCTCTAGACTGATCTTTTACAAGTCTTTTAATGTTCCTTAAAAGGAGGCTTCTAAGGGTTCTAAAATAGATTATTTGAGTCTGCACCCAAATCAACAAAGTCCTCTCTTGTAGCCCCCACCTCTCAAGGCAAGCCTGTGGGGTTCAAGGCCTGACAGGCGGATGTGGGCCTGGCATAGAAAATATGTTGTTTGTATTTGTAGCATGCTGTATATACCACTGAGGAATGTCTGTGGCTTCAGAGAATCAAGCAGGTACCTGTCTATGCCTCCCATGGTCTCCTGGAGCTGAGCACTCAAGCAAGCCACCCCCAAGTCTCAACTGCATCAAATCATTAGCCAAAGAAGCCAAAGTCAGTGGCATCTTCGGAACAAGCAGCTAGCACATCAAAGATAACGCAAACACCAATAGGCCAGGCTGTAAAGAACACCCTTGCGTTTCTAAAGCAGAGGAGGAGCCTTGAGGCTCACTATAGATCCAAGTCCTCTAAGTGAGTTCTCCACATTCAGTATTCATGGCCCCTTTAAAAGGCAGAATTAACAAACATCAGAACAAAGAAATAAACGGCCGGTCTATCAGTGGTCAAGAACCATTGATAGAACACAGCTGGAAACTTCAACATAAACCCAAGTCTCCTGATTGTGTCAAAATTGAACATGGTAGTGCACATCTGTAATACAAGCACCAAGGACTCTGAGGCAGGAGGACCAGAAGGTTGGGGCCAACCTGGGCTACATAGAATCATGAGTATAATTAATTCTTTAATACTTTTGGGGCTTTCTTGAGGGTTTGAATTTTCAGGATTTTGCTGCTTGTCTTTAAGACTAGGCCCTACTCTATAGCCCAGGCTGGCCCTGAACTCACAGCAATCTTCCTGTTTCAGCCTCATGAGAGTTGGAATCGTGCCTGACTTCACTAATTCTATATTAACCAACCTCCAAGTGATTCAAAATTCCTCGTGAGGGAACCAGATCATTTGCATTTTTTTCAAATCAAGTTAGGAATTTGGTTCTTTTGTGATGGTTTGCTCCAGAATCTAGGTAGGATACCTCCCCTTCTCAACTACCCTATAATTTTTAATTCTAATTACCATAGGATAAATGGTATCTTGATTTTTTAAAACACCATCAAATTATCTGAATTTTGTTTAAAGATAATGTGATGAATTGTCCAAACAAGTTCCTTGGATCCCCAATGTACTGTGAGAATTGGCATATAAAAAGAAAAATGTGTATGTGTATGTGTATCAGAAATAGCTGCTATCTTGGCCCAATGTATGACAGGGTATATTGCAAACTTTACTTTCTTTACAGCTCTCTCTCTCTCTCTCTCTCTCTCTCTCACACACACACACACACACACACACACACACACACACACACACACCTTTCCTTCCATATACCTTTTCTACAAGCTAATAGATATATGATTCATATAATAATAAATATACAGTTCTGTTGACTACTTCAAAACAATTCATAGCAGTAGTAGCCGTAATAGCTGTTTATATTGCTGCAGGCTCAGATTTTAGCTAACACACTGGGTATCTAAATAAGGAACATTCCTTAGAGGTTCATATTTTAATTAGCATCTTTTTTTCCCCAAGTAGGGACTGGATAATTTTTATATCATGAGTTGTATTTACAGCTGGAGCAATGCCTCCTGTAATTGAGTCAGCCAAGAGTCAACCCAGCCACAATTTTCATCAGCGACCTGTATGGTTTTCCCCAGCTAGAGGGAAAACCAGGGACCTTCCCCTGGCCACTTGCTCTGTGGGTGATGGAAAAATATGACAGCTTGACTGACAAAGTGATGAGAATTATATAAAAGAAGGAGAAAAGAAATACACACACCCTCAGGGTATAACTCAATGGTAAAGTATAGGCTTGGCACACTGGAGGCCCTGGGTTCAAACCCAGCTCACAGTCAGATACAGCGGTGCTGGGCTGGAGTCCCTGAGGCTTTGTATGCTGAATCTTAAGGACCCATGAACTCAAGACCAGATGAGGCAACAGAATGAGATTCTGTCACATAATAACAACAACAAAAATACTTCTAGCTTAAACATACATGTGCACACACACACACAGACACACACTGCTCTCTATATTGTCTCTTTCCTTTTCGTCTTTAAAGCAATTCACAATACTTTATTAGATTTTTATCTAAATTCAAATTGTGATGTGTAGACATTTCCCTCTAACATCCCTGAATTTTTCCCTAGAGAATAACTACAAGGCCCCCATGCCATTTCCTGCCATGTAGTATGGCACTCGTGGGGGAGTTAGTTCTTGGGACCTCATGGTAGGAATGGAGATGCTCTCATATCTCCTGATCTAGAGGGCCGATCTGAGTTCAGCAATGCGAATCCCTGGGCTTCTCTGCTTGTTCCCCTGGACGACTTTCCACTCCTGCCTTCAGGAACCAGATTATCTGAGCCATTATAGCAACATCCCATCTTTCATGTACAAACTTGTGAAATACCAGCTTTTCATCTCACTGTCGGCAAATGGACACCTTATGCACATACAGAACACTCAGCCACGACTCTGGTCACTGGTAATAACGTGGCACTGACATCAGGGAGTCACATAAGAGAGGACATGTCTAAAGGACAGAACTATTTTCCACAGAGTATTAATTTACCAGCTTCTTACACGACAATTTCCCAAAGCAGCTGAGAACATCTGTGACCCGCAGGCTTCATGTTTCCCTTAATGGGGCACTAATTGTTTTTAAATAAATGTCCCCACTGTGCAAGCTCTCAACGTAGAATAGAAGTGGGTTGAGGAGTAGAAAGCCTAGCCTATCATTCTGATGTCTAAAATGTCACACTTTCAAAGATGCCAGGGAGATGAAATGCATTTAATAATCAATGTAAAAATTTAACACATGTTGAAGCTCCTGTTTGAATTACAAAAGTATCAATTATAAAACGTCTGCCCTCCCCCGCAAAATACCAATCTCCACTCCCTATAACATTACTCCTTAAAATGGTTTCAGGCGGGATCCACATGCATACAGCAGACTACACAGGCGTTGCTGGTGCATGCTCTTCGCTGGCTCTGCTCTTGACACAGACTATTTTCTGCACGAAAGGCTCTTTCATTTTGTTTTCCTTATTTGTATCTTTTTCGGGGTTTGGAAATGAGGTGTTTTCATAGCGCCACCTTGTGGTCATGAGCCATATTAAATGTATACACCCAGCCTAACCTCGGCTTCCTTTCCCAGACTCTGCTTTTTGGAGATTTTTGTTTCGCCTTTGTTATTGTTTTCTCTTTCCTTCTAGTTAATATTCAAGAGTTGTTCTTTGCCAGTGATGCTACTGAGAATAATGACCTAATTCAAACAAAATAGAACATTAAAAAATTTTATGAAAATGTCTTAATGTAGTACTTGCACACTTAGGGATATGCCCCTCATCAAGGGACTGGGGAGAGGTGTGTGCTAAAACCCCATGGGGACAGGAGAAATGTTGAGATGGGCTTTAACTGAGAACATTCTGGCTAAAGTTCCCTCTTACATCTGCCGTGGTTTTCAGGGCTGGCGCTGGTCTGAAATTCAGAGAGTTCAGCAGGGCAGGCAACTGATTCCAAGGCACAACGAAGGGAATATTAAAGCCATTGATATTCTCCACACGGCAGCAGGAGCCACAGCCAGGTGCTAAAGGAATTGGTGGTTTATGAAGAAATAATCAAATATTCTTTCCTTCCCTTCTCTTTTTTTTTTGTTTTGTTTTGTTTGTTGTTGTTGTTTTATTTTGTTTTTTGTTTGTTTTTTGTCTTTTGGTTGGTTTTTTGTTTGTTTGTTTGTTTTTGTTTTTGGTGTTTTGTTTTGTTTTGTTTTGTTTTTTGCAGCCTCACACCAGACCCAGAAGCCTCACACAGAAGACCCAGCCTTCTTATCTCCAGGGAGAAGAGTGCTACTCTGTAAAATAATAGCTTGAACTCTTCCCCCCATGTCTCCCCAAACCACTTCAATTCCAAAGGCTTGGTTACACTAGAAGAAACTCCGGTCCAATGACAGTGTGGACTGTCAAGCTTGGAGGTAGGTAATCATGGGATATAGTTTTTAAGATTTAGATAATTAAATCCACTGAAAGCTCCATCCACCTTTGTAAGTCATTGTGTCTCAGAAATTTGAAACAGGCCCGGGAGGTAAATTTGCATGGTAGAAACAAAAGAGGAGAGGAGAGGATTCCTGGGGGTGACATTAACAAGAAAGGACCTGGTCCCTGGGCTACTTAAGAGCACCCAGGCTGCTCAAGGACCTTCCCTGAGTGGAGGCCTTGGAAAAGGTGACCTAATTTAAAGGGCGAGCTGAGATTCACACATAACTTTGTGCATGCATGCGTGCGCATAAGCTCAAGGATAAACATCCAGCCCCGTTGGCATAGACATCGGGTTTCGCCTCAGCTCCTAGATTTGACCTCTGTGAAAGACAATGGCTTCTGACTTTCTCAAACGTCAACAAGAAATCCGCAAAGAAGGCATAGGGGTCAAGGACTCGAAAATCACATTTGTAGACGGTGTTCAACAGAGACAATAGAGTCGCCCTGACAGAGCCACCGAGGATAAAACTCTTATGTGTTTGAACCTGGAGAGGATGAGGTAACTGGATGGGCCACGGGAAGTCCTAAGTGGGCCATGGAAATTGACAACCCCCCACCATGTGTCATCCCACAAGTGAAGGTTCTGGAAGTTTTCCAAGTCTGCCAGTGATCCCAGCTGACCTTTCTGGGTCTGGCAGACTCGGGGCCAGACTGTGGAGAAAATGACTGAGAAGCAATTCCTGCTGCTTCCTGGTGAACCCGCTTCACTTTCCAGTAAGTCCCCTGTGGTATAATTGTTCTTTTATCTGCACAGGAAGAGAATTGTCGATTCCTTCTGGAAACTAGAGAGGGCCTGGCCCCCTCTCCTGGATGCTGGCTCAGAGTCTGTGCATAGGCAGACCTGGAAGGAAGCCCCGTCCTGCGGGGACCACCATGTCATAGTGGCTCTCAGCATCAGGCTGGACGGGGACTTTAATTCTCTAAGATCCAACGGCCTGCCTCGTGACGATCACCAAGCAGAACTTGCTGTATGTTACTATGAAACTTGGACCAACAAAGGGTGACCCACTGGCCAAAGCCAGACCCTCTCTTGTGTTTATGACCGAGTCTTTTCAGAAGCATATCCCCGGTCGTTCACATTAGTCCCCTGTACACCAACTCCCTTCCACGGCAGAGGTGAGGAGCTGCACCAGAGCTCCTGTGTCTGCCAAGCCCGGATTGCTCACTGCCTGGGCCTTCACATGAGAAAAGCTCACTGACCGGCCATAAGGCAGTGTAGTATCTGGAAAGACCCTGAGAAGGGACTCAAAGGCCTGAACTCTGGCTCTGCCTCTATCAGAAACCAGCAGGTGAATGACTGAATACCTTTTCCAGGGGCACGGGATGAAAAAAAAAAAATTATGTGATCTCCATCTCCAGTGCCAAACTGGTTACCCAATACTTTCTGTTTCCAAAAGCTTCTTTTCCTATGTGTGACCCAAGGTCTATGATATTTAAGGTTATTATATTGGTATTAATACCTTGTAGAAAAACAAATATGGGAATACAGAGATAGATAGTTCCTTGGCTTAAAGCACATCTGCTCTTTGAGAAAGCCCAAGTTTGGTTTCTAGCATCCATCGAAGTAGAGTACCCTACAACCATCTATAACTCCAGCCTCAGGGGGGTCTGACACCCTCGCTGGCCTCCACATGGACACGTGTGTGCAGACACACACACTTAGACACATAAATTTAAAAAAAAAAAACATTTTAAAGAAAGATAAGCACACACATAGATCTAGAAAGACTCATTTAGGTCCCCACACAGATGCATCCCAAAGTACTCAGAGCCCACTGATACACCCATACTTCCTGCATTGCCCCTCTACAGAAGAGACTTGTGTCTTCTGGGGCCTCACCATCTGTGGAGCAATGATCAAAACATTACTATTCAGTTACCCTCTAAGCACAGCTGTAGAATTACGGAGACGTGTTTTTACAAAACCAAGCAATTGTCTGAGTCTGTCTCCCAACCGAAGAACGGGGAAAGTCTAATTCACAAAACAATGCCTACTTTATAGAGCATTTATATACAACATGCGGGGTACACTCCTGTTTACTTGTTTTTTCATGCCGTCTTTATTTAGTGTGTACTTTATAAGACTTGCAAATAGTTTCCAAACATCTCCGAATTTAAGAGGAAAAATGCAACTGAGTGAAGCTGATTTAAATTAGCTTAGTCTGGGTTCTTCCCAGAAGCAGAGCCCAGATGAAAGAAGATGTTTTATTTTGGGAATTGATTTGAGGAAACAAGTAGAGAAACAGACAAATTAAAATAGGGCCAATCATAGGGTCTTCAACTAGGTTGGTTACTGGATATGGACAACCAAGAATCCTTCCTCCTGGGCTACTGTGAGCTTCTTTGTGGAATGGCTTCTGGTATACCTTCCTGAAGGATGTAGGACAGACATAATGATACACTGACTCCCATTATCGCCCTATGTGGCTCTAATCTGCTCACACTTCCAGTGTGTACACAAGGCAGAAGTCAGATCTGCCACAGCCTGAAACTCCATATCAGCAACCAAAGATTGTGTGATACACCTGCAGGAGGGAGCCCATGAGTCACAACTGCAGAGAGCATTCATAGCCAAGACCACAGTCAAACTGTGGGAGAACATAAAGAAGGACGCAAAAACACCCCACCCAGCATGTGAAGTCTAAACCCTACTATGTCATATTCCCCAAACACCAGCACTTAGGGTAGTATGGCTGCAGTAGTCCTTTACTATCAGGGATGCCTCTGGCATACTAATAAATTCCCTTTGTTTGCTGGCTTATGCAGAAGACATCAGATTGACACTTTTGATGAAAAGGAGAACTCGAATTCTCTTCCATTGCATAGAGAGCAATGAATGGAGGGTAGTGTAAGAGATGTCTCCAGGGGCTTGGAGAGATGCCTCAGTGGTTAAGAGCACTAACTGCTCTTCCAAAGATCCTGAGTTCAAATCCCAGCAACCATATGGTGGTTCACAACCATCTGTAACGGGGTCTGTCATGGGATCCGATGACCTCCTCTGGTGTGTTTGAAGAGAATAACAGTGTACTCACATACACAAAATAAATCTTTAAGAGAGAGAGAGAGAGAGATCTTCAAAAATTGAGCAGTGTCATAGAAATGTTTCAATAGACCAATGCACTCCTAATTCAAGGAAGTACCAAGAAGGAAAAGCCACCCTTGAGCCAAGATTGAAGCGCCTGTAAGAAATAAAATAAAATAAATTTAGAGAGGTTTAAATAAATGTGTGTGGGGAAATGAGCAGCCATGCGGTTGAGGAGGGAGACGGGTCCTCCTCCATCATGGCTCCCTGGACCTCATCCCGAGCGCATTGTGTTCCATCCACTGGTATCAGAGCTCCAGGAGGAGGTGACAAGAAGTAAGAGTTATTTGCTTTGCTTTTAAGAAAACTGACATCCTAGAATTTAGATCTTCTCTGAAATTTTAGAAGCAAATCCAAGTTCATTCCTCTTTTTTTTGTTGTTTGTTTCTTGTTTGGTTGTGGTGGAGTATGTGTGTGTGTCTGTGTCTGTGTCTGTGTGTGTGTGTGTGTGTGTCTGTGTGTCTGTGTCTGTTTGTCTGTGTGTGGTATGGTATGGTATAGTATAGTATAGCACATGCAATGTGTGTGCTTACCTGCACCTGAGTTTGTAGAGGTCAGGGGTTGGCTTCAAGTATTTCCTTCCATTCCACTCCCCCTGTATAATTTTTTTATACAGGTCTCTCACTGAACTTGGAGCTCTCTGCTCCAGGTAACTTAGCCTAGTCACCAAGCCCTGACAATTTGCCTGTCTCTGCCTGCTCATTACCCACATCCTTGGATTGATTACAGGTGTCCACCAACAAACCTGGCTTTTTTTTTTGGGGGGGGGGGGGTTAGAGATCAGAACTCAGGACCTAACGCTTACCTAGCAAGCACATTACCAGCAGAGCCATCTCCCTAGCTCATGGTTGTGTAGTTTGATGATCCCCAGATGAAAGCAAGTCAATCCTGTCAAACATTTCAATTCGCAAAGCATACAACCTGACTTTCTGTAAACATGCCGAGAAATGTGGCTAAATTTAACACAAGGCTAAATGAGAACCACAGCAAGGCTTCATCCGTCAGAGACATTTGTGCAAACATAGGTCTGTTATTTATTATTTTGTGTCCACCATGCATTACAATGCTAGCTAGAAATAATTTAAACCATTGGCCACCTCTACTGCCTTTTGTTCTGTGAGGCAGTATGATAATTCAAGGAGACTAACACCAGGACTCAACCCAGAAATTTAGACTTTTCCCACTCTGTAGAGAAGAAAATCAATCACTTTAGTATTTGCAGAGCATGAGTGATGGCTATACAACAAGCAAGGCTGACTTTCTCAACTTACAGCTGGCAAAACAAATTAATTCAAAACTCCTTTCATGTACATGTATGCCAAAAAAAGAAGAGACAGGGATGGAATAAGATAAGGCTGTGACAACCAACTACAGAAAGTGACAGCAAACACAGGGACAAAGGAGAGATTAAGGTACCAATGAACTTTCCTGACCTCTATTTCCATGATTCTTAGAAAATGCCCTCAGTCCCCCTGCCCCCTTCTGATAGTCACAAGATTGCTGGTGGTGATGAATAGCCAGGATGGTGACCCACTTCTAAACAGTGCTACAGTAAGCATCCAAGGGCAGGTGTGTCCTTGGCCATTTGATTTCAGAGCCATTAGAGTTGGGTGTAAGGTAGCTAGATGGTGAGACTGCAGAGATGGCTCAACAGGTAGAAACACTGACTACTCTGCAGAGGACCTAGGTTTGGTTCCCATCACCCACATAGCACCTCACACTGATCTAAAACCCGATTTCAGCCTTTGAGGTCACCAGGCATACACATGGTACATTTGCTTACTCACAGGAAACACCCAGACCTGAAAACACAATGAATAGTTCTTTAACAACATGAAGACGGCTAGGATTATAGATTATAGCTCAGGGTTTTTGAGGGATGTCTACAGTATTTTCCATGATGTCTGCCTGGTTTACATTGCCAGCAGCAGTATTGAACAGTCCCCTATCTCCACATCCTGACCAGCATTGCATACTTTTCTTTTTTCTGGGTAAAAGCCATTGCCGTGGGAAAGAGAGGTTCTCTCGCTGTGGGTTTTTTATCTGGTTCCTTTGATGGTTGAGTTTTGTATGCTTGTTGGCCTGTTAGATATTGTCTTTTAAGAAAAGATTGTTCAGATCATTTGTGGGAATTTCTTTTGTGTGTGTGTGTGTGTGTGTGTTATGTTTTTATTAAGCTGTTACTGCAATTAGAAAAAAACTAACCATTTTTTTTAATTAGGTATTTTCCTCAATTACATTTCCAATGCTATCCAAAAAGTCCCCAATACACTCTCCACCCAGTCCCCCACCCACCCACCCCCACCCCTTGGCCCTGGCATTCCCCTGTACTGGGGCATATAAAGTTGGCAAGTCCAATGGGCCTCTCTTTCCAGTGATGGCCGACTAGGCCAACTTTTCATACAAATGCAGCTAGAGTCAAGAGCTCTGGGGTACTGGTTAGCTCATAATAATGATCCACCTATGGGGTTGCAGTTCCCTTTAGCTCCTTGGGTACTTTCTCTAGCTCCTCCATTGGGGGCCCTGTGATCCATCCAATAGCTGACTGTGAGCATCCACTTCTGTGTTTGCTAGGCCCCGGCATTGTCTCACAAGAGACAGCTATATCTGGGTCCTTTCAGCAAAATCTTGCTAGTGTATGCAATGGTGTCAGCGTTTGGAAGCTGATTATGGGATGGATCCCTGGATATGGCAGTCTTTAGATGGTCCATCCTTTCTTCACAGCTCCAAACTTTATCTCTATAACTCTTTCCATGGGTGTTTTGTTCCCAATTCAAAGAAGGGGCACAGTGTCCACACTTTGGTCTTCGTTCTTCTTGAGTTTCATGCGTTTAACAAATTGTATCTTATATCTTGGGTATCCTAAGTTTTTTGGCTAATATCCACTTATCACTGAGTACATATTGTGTGAGTTCCTTTGTGAATATGTTACCTCACTCAGGATGATGCCCTCCAGATCCATCCATTTGCCTAGGAATTTCATAAATTCATTCCTTTTAATAGCTGAGTACTACTCCATTGTGTAAATGTACCACATTTTCTGTATCCATTCCTCTGTTGAGGGGCATCTGGGTTCTTTCCAGCTTCTGGCTATTAAAATAAGGCTGCTATGAACATAGTGGAGCATGTGTCCTTCTTACCGGTAGGAACATCTTCTGGATATATGCCCAGGAGAGGTATTGCTGGATTCTCTGGTAGTATTATGTCCAATTTTCTGAGGAACCGCCAAACTGATTTCCAGAGTGGTTGTACCAGCTTGCAATCCCACCAACAATGAAGGAGTGTTCCTCTTTCTCCACATCCTCGCCAGCATCAGCTGTCACCTGAATTTTTGATCTTAGCCATTCTGACTGGTATGAGGTGGAATCTCAGGGTTGTTTTGAGTTGCATTTCCCTGATGATTAAGGATGTTGAACATTTTTTCAGGTGCTTCTCTGCCATTCGGTATTCCTCAGGTGAGAATTCTTTGTTCAATTCTGAGCCCCATTTTTTAATGGGGTTATTTGACTTTCTGGAGTCCACCTTCTTGAGTTCCTTATATATATTGGATATTAGTCCCTTATCTGATTTAGGATAGGTGAAGATCCTTTCCCAATCTGTTGGTGGTCTTTTTGTCTTATTGACTGTCTTTTGCCTTGCAGAAGCTTTGCAACTTTATGAGGTCCCATTTATCGATTCTCAATCTTACAGAACAAGCCTTTGCTGTTCTATTCAGGAATTTTCCCCCTGTACCCATATATTCGAGGCTTTTCCCTACTTTCTCCTCTATAAGTTTCAGTGTCTCTGGTTTTATGTGGAGTTCCTTAATCCACTTAGATTTGACCTTGTTACAAGGAGATAGGAATGGATCAATTTGCATTCTTCTACATGATAACTGCCAGTTGTGCCAGCACCATTTGTTGAAAATGCTGTCTTTTTTCCACTGGATGGTTTTTGCTCCCTTGTCAAAGATCAAGTGACCATAGGTATGTGGGTTGATCTCAGGGTCTTCAATTCTGTTCCATTGGTCTACTTGCTGTCGTTATACCAGTACCATGCAGTTTTTATCACAATTGCTCTGTAGTACAGCCTTAGGTCAGGCATGGTGATTCCACCAGAGGTTCTTTTATCCTTGAGAAGAGTTTTTGCTATCCTAGGTTTTTTGTTGTTCCAGATGAATTTGCAGATTGCCCTTTCTAATTCATTGAAGAATTGAGTTGGAATTTTGATGGGGATTGCATTGAATCTGTAGATTGCTTTAAGTAAGATAGCCATTTTTACAATGTTGATCCTGCCAATCCATGAGCATGGGAGGTTTTTTCCATCTTCTGAGATCTTCTTTAATTTCTTTCTTCAGGGACTTGAAGTTCTTTTCATACAGATCTTTCACTTCCTTAGTTAGAGTCACGCCAAGGTATTTTATATTGTTTGTGACTATTGAGAAGGGTGTTGTTTCCCTAATTGCCTTCTCTGCCTTTTTATCCTTTGTGTACAAAAAGGCCATTGACTTGCTTGAGTTAATTTTATATCCAGCTACTTCACCGAAGCTATTTATAAGGCTTAGGAGTTCTCTGGTGGAATTTTTAGGGTCACTTATATATACTATCATAGCATCTGCAAAAAGCAATATTTTGACTTCTTCTTTTCCAATTTGTATCCCTTTGATCTCCTTTTGTTGTCGAATTGCTCTGGCTAGGACTTCAAGTACAATGTTGAATAGGTAGGGAGAGAGTGGGCAGCCTTGTCTAGTCCCTGATTTTAGTGGGATTGCTTCCAGCTTCTCACCATTTACTTTGATGTTGGCTACTGGTTTGCTGTATATTGCTTTTATCATGTTTAGGTATGGGCCTTGAATTCCTGATCTTTCCAAGACTTTTATCATGAATGGGTGTTGGATTTTCTCAAATGCTTTTTCAGCATCTAACGAGATGATCATGTGGTTTTTGTCTTTGAGTTTGTTTATATAATGGATTACATTGATGGATTTTCGTATATTGAACCATCCTTGCATCCGTGGGATGAAACCTACTTGGTCAGGATGGATGATTGTTTTGATGTGTTCTTGAATTCGGTTAGCGAGAACTTTATTGAGGATTTTTGCATCAATATTTATAAGGGAAATTGGTCTGAAGTTCTCTATTTTTGTTGGGTCTTTATGTGGTTTAGGTATCAGAGTAATTGTGGCTTCATAGAATGAGTTGGGTAGAGTACCTTCTGATTCTATTTTGTGGAATAGTTTGTGAAGAACTGGGACTAGTTCTTCTTTGAAGGTTTGATAGAACTCTGCACTAAACTCATCTGGTCCTGGGCTTTTCTTGGTTGGGAGACTATTAATGACTGCTTCTATTTCTTTAGGGGATATGGGACTGTTTAGATCATTAACCTGATCTTGATTTAACTTTGGTACCTGGTATCTGTCTAGAAACTTGTCCATTTCATCCAGGTTCTCCAGTTTTGTTGAGTATAGCCTTTTGTAGAAGGATCTGATGGTGTTTTGGATTTCTTCAGGGCCTGTTGTTATGTCTCCCTTTTCATTTCTAATTTTGTTAATTAGAATACTTTCCCTATGCCCTTTAGTGAGTCTGGCTAAGGGTTTATCTATCTTCTTGATTTTCTCAAAGAACCAGCTCCTCGATTGGTTGATTCTTTGAATAGTTCTTCTTGTTTCCACTTGGTTGATTTCACCCCTGAGTTTGATTATTTCTTGCCATCTACTCCTCTTGGGTGAATTTGCTTCCTTTCGTTCTAGAGCTTTTAGGTGTGTTGTCAAGCTGCTAATGTGTGCTCTCTCTAGTTTCTTTTTGGAGGCACTCAGAGCTATGAGTTTTCCTCTTAGAAATGCTTTCAATGTGTCCCATAAATTTGGGTATGTTGTGGCTTCATTTTCATTAAACTCCAGAAAGTCCTTAATTTCTTTCTTTATTCCTTCCTTGACCAAGGTATCATTGAGAAGAGTGTTGTTTAGTTTCCACGTGAAGGTTGGCTTTCTAGTATTTATTTTGTTATTGAAGATCAGTCTTAGTCCATGGTGATCTGATAGGGTGCATGGGACAATTTCAATATATTTGTATATGTTGAGGCTTGTTTTGTGACCAATTATGTGGTCAATTTTGTAGAAGGTACCGTGAGGTGCTGAGAAGAAGGTATATCCTTTTGTTTTAGGATACAATGTTCTGTAGATATCTGTCAGATCCATTTGTTTCATAACCTCTGTTAGTTTCACTGTGTCCCTGTTTAGTTTCTGTTTCCATGATCTGTCCATTGGTGAAAGTGGTGTGTTGAAGTCTCCCACTATTATTGTGTGAGGTGCAATGTGTGCTTTGAGCTTTACTAAAGTATCTTTAATGAATGAGGCTGCCCTTGTATTTGGAGCATAGATATTCAGAATTGATAGTTCCTCTTGGAGGATTTTACCTTTGATGAGAATGAAGTGCCCTTCCTTGTCTTTTTTGATGACTTTAGGTTGGAAGTCAATCTTATCAGATATTATAATGGCTACTCCAGCTTGTTTCTTCCTACCATTTGCTTGGAAAATTGTTTTCCAGCCTTTCATTCTGAGGTAGTGTCTATCTTTTTCTCTGAGATGAGTTTCCTGTAAGCAGCAAAATGTTGGGTCCTGTTTCGGTAGCCAGCCTGTTAGTCTATGTCTTTTTATTGGGGAGTTGAGTCCATTGATATTAAGAGATATTAGGGAGAAGTAATTGTTGCTTCCTTTTATTTTTGTTGTTAGAGCTGGTGTTCTGTTTTTGTGGCTGTCTTCTTTTAGGTTTGTTGAGGGATTACCTTCTTGCTTTTTCTAGGACGTGGTTTCCGTCCTTGTATTGGTTTTTTTCTGTTATTATCCTTTGAAGTTCTGGATTCGTGGAAAGATAATGTGTGAATTTGGTTTTATCGTGGAATACTTTGGTTTCTCCATCTATGTTAATTGAGAGTTTGGCTGGGTATAGTAGCCTGGGCTGGAAATTGTGTTCTCTTAGTTTCTGTATAACATCTGTCCAGGCCCTTCAGGCTTTCATAGTCTCTGGTGAAAAATCCGGTGTAATTCTGATAGGCTTGCCTTTATATGTTACTTGACCTTTTTCCCTTACTGCTTTTAGTATTCTATCTTTATTTAATGCATTTGTTGTTCTGATTATTATGTGTCGGAAGGAATTTCTTTTCTGGTCCAGTCTATTCGTTGTTCTGTAAGCTTCTTGTATGTTCATGGGCATCTCTTTCTTTAGGTTTGGGATGTTTTCTTCTATAATTTTGTTGAAGATATTTGCTGGTCCTTTGAGTTGAAAATCTTCATTCTCATCTACTCCTATTATCCGTAGGTTTGGTCTTCTCATTTTGTCCTGGATTTCCTGGATGTTTTGAGTTAGGATCTTTTTGGATTTTGTATTTTCTTTGATTGTTGTGCCGATGTTCTCTATGGAGTCTTCTGTACCTGAGATTCTCTCTTCCATCTCTTGTATTCTGTTGCTGATGCTCGCGTCTATGGTTCCAGATTTCTTTCCTAGTGTTTCTATCTCCAGTGTTGCCTCAATTTGGGTTTTCTTCATTGTCTCTACTTCCCTTTTTAGGTCTTGGATGGTTTTATGCAATTCCATCACCTGTTTAGCAGTGTTCTCCTGCAATTCTTTAAGGGATTTTTGTGCTTCCTCTTTAATGTCTTCTACCTGTTTAGCAGTGTTCTCCTGCAATTCTTTAAGGGATTTTTGTGCTTCCTCTTTAATGTCTTCTACCTGTTTAGCAGTGTTCTCCTGTATTTCTTTAAGTGTGTTATTAAAGTCCTTCTTGATGTCCTCTACCATCATCATGAGATATGCTTTTAGATCCGTGTCTAGCTTTTCCGGTGTGTTGGGGTGCCCTGGACTGGGCGAAGTGGGAGTGCTGGATTCTGATGATGGTGAGTGGTCTTGGTTTCTGTTAGTAAGATTATTACGTTTACCTTTCGCCATCTGGTAATCTCTGGGGTTAGTTGTTATCATTGTCACTGTTTAAAGATTGAAGCAGACTCTGTGTTCCACTCACCAGAAGTCTCAAGATCCTGTGGCGGGGGTCGTGGGTAGCTGGCGGGTGTCAGCTGACCCTGTGTTCTAGCTACCCCGGTGCTGGTCAGACCGGAAAAGACCTGTGGCCCTACTCAGGCCAGTTTTCTGCTTCCCTAACTAATGCAGTCTCAGGCCCCGCGCGCAATTGGATTGGAGCAGAAGCTGTGTTCCACTCACCAGAAGTCTTAAGATCCTGTGGCGGGTGTTGTGGGTAGCTGGTGAGTGTCAGCCGACCCTGCGCCCTAGCTACCCCGGTGCTGGTCTGACCGGAAGAGGCTTGTGGCCCTACTCAGGCCAGATTTCTGCCTCCCCAACCAAAGCAGTCTCAGGTCCCACGCGATTGGACTGGAGCAGAAGCTGTGTTCCACTCACCAGAAGACTCAAGATCCTGTGGCGGGTGTCGTGGGTAGCTGGCGGGTGTCAGCCGACCCTGCGCTCTAGCTATTTCGGTGCTGGTCAGACCGGAAGAGCGGAAATTTCTTTCTATTATTTTTTTTAAGAATGTATTTGGATGCATGAAACCTATATGGAACTACAACTATCAGTTAAAATATTCTAAAATAAACTGTGTGCTCAACTCATGAACATCCTTCTTTCTCAACATGTTAACTAGCAAGATCCGATGGTGAAGACTATAACTGGCATGAATAATATATTCAAATATCTGCAGCATTGTAAAGTGTCACAAAAAAAATACAAACATTTATACTGGTGACAAATTGAGCGTGTTGCTGATGATACTCCTGTAGCTTGTAATTGACTAATAATCGACACAGATAGGGTCCAGGGATTCACTCCCAGTTTTCATGAGGTCTTGAGGTCAAGATACAACACCACAAAATAATAAATTAAATAATTGATGCATATAAAGCTGAAGATGAAGACATAATTTATGGATTCCTAGTTAAGCCTGTTAGCTATGCTTTCAAAGTGTGGTCAGTGTGTTCTAGCCATTCACTGGTGGAGGCTGGGGAGTACCAATCTCACAGAATTCTTTGGATCTCCCTTAGATAGGAGTACTCTTTCTTCAATTATTATATTAAGAGCATGTGTAGCTAAATGCTGCAATAACTATAAAGGTACTTTAGAAATATTTTATATTATAAATGTCTCATCATGTATTTAGCCTAAAACAGTGTCCATATACATATGTGTAAGATCTTTTTTTTTTTACCCACAGACAGCCTACCAAGCATAAAGGAGTTTGGAAAGCTCTTTTACTTTTTAAGTAATTGAACTCTCTCTTGAAAGGGGACATATGGTGTAGAGCTTAAGGGCAAACTATAATTCCTCTGTGTGACCCTGAATAAACTCAATTTCCTCGTTTGCAAAATGAATATTAAAATAATATTACTACATTAGAATACTGTGAGATCTGAAATGAGCCAAACAAGAGGTTTGGGGTTCCACCCCCACCCCCCGGCTACAGATCACAACTGCTTAGCAGAGTTTAAAATCGCCCTAGCATCTCATGAGCAGCATTTTAAAAACTGAAAGAGGACAAAGTAGAAATTGCATACATGGTACAAGGAAACATCACTTAGTGAAGCTTTTATTTCAAATACGTCTGTGTCACTTAGTTCTCTTTTACACGATAATCTTTTACTGTGAGTCACTGAGGGATCGTTTAAATTCAGAGGCAAAATTGTTTAACAGAGGATCCAGTGCACTGGGAGTTGAGGCTGGTGTTGGCTTCAGGCCTGACCATAGGCCAGAGGAGGCAGAGAATGGATGACTGGGTCACATGAGCATCAGAGGTCTATCTAACACGCTGGCTCTCTGCAGTGTTTGGAGCTCAGTCATGGCTCTTAATAAGTATCCGGTACTTGGATGGAGCCAGACACAGGTTTTGTAGCTGAAGTTGTAACAGTGAACCAGTCACACAAATGCCCTGTCTTTGGAGTATGTAACTCCTAGGGGATGAGACAAGTAATCAGGCAAAGAGGAGAACTGTGAAGGAAGGCAGGGCTTAAGGGCTACAGGAATGACTCGGTAGTTTAAGAAGGCTTGGTGCTCTTGCAGAGGACATGAGTTCAGTCCTCGGTACTTACAGGGTGGCACATAACTTCCTGTAACTGGCGTCCCCAGAGATCCAATGACCTCTTCTGGTCTCTGGAGGCTCCTACCTACACGCTGTACCCATGAACTCATGCAGGCGCACACAAATATACATACATGTACATAAATGCATAAATAAATAAATCTTTAGAAAAAGAAAGTTGGGGTGAAATGCACACTAGAGGGTGGTGTGCAACTGACTCCAAACAGGGTGTGCAAGGAAAGATAGGTGTCATAGAGAACCGCCTGCTGGAAGGGAGGGACCAGCTGTCCTAGACAGAAAGAGGGGCAGAGGCACAGGCTGGGCATGTGCTCAGAATTTGCAAAGGTGCAAGTACATTGGTATGGTTGTAAGGACATTCTTAGGGGCCAAGAGGGAGCCAGAGACTTGATCCTCTATTCTGAATGGGATGCAAACATTTCTTCTCTCTGGTACACAATGGTATGTACTACCCTCCTTCCTTGCCCCTTCCAGACACTGCTCATTGAAGGTCACTGAGGGACGGTCTATAAGACAGCTGGCATGGAGGAACGCAGAAGGCGGTGCCATTGAAACTGAAGACAGGACGAATCTTTCCTAAAAGGCATGAAACTGATGGCAATCAAACATGTTACCCAACGTCTAAGGATGTGCAGAGAGATTCGAGCATAGATTAATTTGGGGTGATAGTGTGTAATTATTCTAAATTTGCTTGGGAATGGAAACAGTGCTGGAGCTATGTGGGAGGGTTCTTAGTTTGTGAAGACAGTTGAAGCTGAAATCGTTTTGTTGTGAGGTTGTACACACACTCAAATGGGCACATAAATAGAAGCAGCAAAAATTTCAAAATATGAACCAATATTGGGTGTAGGAGGCTGATTTATATATTTATTATACTAGTCTTTCAACTTCTGTCTTCCTTATTGTGTGTGTGTATGTTTATGTGTGTGTGATCAGGATCATGCTGTGAGATATATGTGGAGGACCAAGCACAATCGGAGGCAGTCAGACCTTCTACCACACAGGCTCAACACCAGATTCTTAGGCTTAGCAGCAAGCACCTTTACTCGTCATCTCACTATTTCCAGGTTTAGAACACTTTATTATTAAAAAGTTAGGAAACCCAGCCGGGTGTGGTGGCACATGCCTTTAATCCCAGCACTTGGGAGGCAGAGGCAGGCGGATTTCTGAGTTCGAGGCCAGCCTGGTCTACAAAGTGAGTTCCAGGACAGCCAGGGCTATACAGAGAAACCCTGTCTCCAAAATCAAAAACAAAAACAAAAACAAAAACAACAAAAAAGCAAACAAAAGTTAGGAAACCCATTTAGGTTGTTATCTGGTTGTTTTTGTTTTGTTTTTTAACTTTTAGCTTTTGGTTGCAGAAATTTATTTCTCTGCAGATACTATACTGGGACACAGGCTAGGTCGTTGACTTATTCCTAATCAGAAATGCTTGTCTTGAGAAACTCAGAGAAGCCTCTGAGTGCAGGGACTCAAGTGGGGTGCTGGCTAGGTGGCATATTTTGGGGGCAGTGGCCCTTTAAAGGACGAGGCAGTGAGCCAAAGGATGGCAGGCATGCTTCAAACTTGTAAAAGACATTTCCAGGGCAAGAGAAAGGCAAAGAAAACACCCGTAGCCTTGGAGAAATTAATTCCTCCCCTGAACGTGTGCTTGGCCTTGGTGTGGAGGGTCTAAATTAGTCCACGGTTTACCTGCCTCGTGACTTGAAGAAAGGGTAATGTGATTTAGAAACTCAGCGTTCACAGAATGTCTACTTTCAGCCAGCCGGTTACCAGGCAATGTCAGGAGATTGGGCTGTGGAGTATCAAGTCCCAGATTTAATTCAGGAGCAGATGTGCCTGTGAATAGAAAAACTCAGTGCCCTGTGCCTGGGTCACATCAATTCCACACCAAGTTTTCCCAGTGGGGGAGAAAAAAAAAAACCTGTTGGACTTAGAACCTTCAGATCTCCTGATGAGAATTCAACTTCTGGGTGGGATGCACACATTTATAGACATCCAGACCCTATCTCCAACCAAATGAGACAGAAACAAAAATATAACTGTACTGGCTGGTTTTGTGTGTCAACATGACACAAGCTGGAGTTATCACAGAGAAAGGAGCCTCCCTTGAGGAAAGGCCTTCATGAGATCCAGCTGTAAGACATTTTCTCAATTAGTGGGCAAGGGTGAGGGAACCCATTGTAGGTGGGGCCATTCCTGGGCTGGTGGTCCTAGATTCTATAAGAAAGCAAGCTGAGCAAGCCAGGGGAAGCAAGCCAGTAAGCAGCACCCACCCCCCACCACCCACCCCATTGCCTCTGCATCAGCTCCAGCCCTGTGTGAGTTTCTGAGCTGACTGACTCCCTTAGGTGATGAACAGCAATGTGGAAGTGTAAGCTAAATAAGCCCTCTCCTTCCCAACTTGCTTCTTGGTCCTGTTTGTGCAGGAATAGAAACCCTGATTAAGACACTAACCATGCAAAAATGCCCTCAGGAAACAGAAGAAAGGTGACCATAGGTGAAGAATTCTCTAAAGGTCTGATCTTTGCAAGCTTTTATTTTGTAAATGGGAGGGGAGTCTTTTGTTTTGCAGCAGGACTATCAATGAACGATAAAACTCATTAGTAACTAAGGCAGGAAGGAGAGAGATGATCTCTAGAGGTCTGACTCTTTGAGGTACAGGAACAAGAGCAATTGAATTCGATAGCTTTCAGCACTGAGACAAAATACTGGCAAACACCAGCTAAAGGAGGAGAGGGTTCTTTGCCTCTCACCTCTCTGCAGCAATTCTAGTATACAGTCCCCTGGCTCTAGCTTTTCGGGGCCTGAGGAGAGACAGGGTTTCCTGATAGCAGAAGCCTGTGGTAGAGGTTGCTCCTTCATGGCAGCCACAAAGCCAAAGCACAAAAGCAACAGACAACGACAAAACTGAAAGACAAATGGTTTGGGATCAAGAAGCGTCCTCAAAGACAGGTCCCTTAACAGCCCATTTAAATATGAAGTCATCAGAGATAAATCCACAGCCAAGGCTGAGATTTAAGGCCTCGCATTCAAACACCCCTCAAGCTGTGGACTAGGGATCCAACACCCAAGCCGGCAGGGGGCATTTCAACACCACCAGCGGACACTTACTGGATGTGTACCAAGACAGGCTTAATAATCGTTCTGCATCTTTAACTAATGGAATCCTTCTGGGAACACTATGAAGAAACTGCTGTTACTATCTTGCTTCTAGGGATCTGGGGAACAAAGAAATTAAGTAGCACAATGCCATGGTCAGGAACGAACATAATCTTCAAGCTGTCTCTCGAGGTCAGCGACTTCAAATGCTTATTCTCGTCTCTGTCCGTGATAGAAAGTGGTTATGGTCCTTCCTCAGGACTGAGTATGTTGAGCACTTTTGCGCATCGTTTTGCTTTCTTGTTGCTGTGATAAAACACTTACTAAAGCAAACCTCGGGAGGGAAAGGGTCTATTCGATTCACAGCTTAAAAATCTATCATGGAGGGAAGTTAGAGCAGGAACTAAAGCAGAAACCATGCAAGAACACTGCGTCCTGGCGCTCCTAAGCTGGCCCCGCCCACAGTGGGCTGGGCCTTCCCTCCTGAATCGTTAATCAAGAAAATGACAACACTGAGATGCCTAAAGACCAATCTCACGAAGAAAGCAATTCTTTAATTGTGGTTCCCTCTTCCCAGTGTCTCCAAAACTAATCGGAGCTGTTGCTCCATGCGTTCTTTGCAAACTAAGTCACTGGAGACTCTTGTTAGAGGCGTGGTCCTCTAATAAGACAGTGGCCCTGAGGCACCTCAAGTTGCTCAGAGCCCGGCTGATCACCATCTTCCTCTTGCCTCTTGCTGTCCCCTTACGGTACCCACAGCTGCTTTGAGGATTTCTGGGCCTATCAACTCCTCAGGGTCACCCCATCAGCATCTACTGTAAACTAGTATTCTCTCTTCACACAGAACCATTTAAAGCATGCAGTGACAATCCTGACTCCTGTCCTTCTGAGGTCATTGCACTGATCCTCCTAGAGAATGAACATGGCCCTACCACTGCCTGCTCAGCACTCTTTCTTCCCTGGCTTCCTTTTCTCCACTGAAGCATGTGTGAGGCTCCCTGGGCTCAGCCCCACAGTCCTGGTCCCCACCCTCTGACATCTTCACCTCCTGCTTGACCATTTGCCTATACTAAACCTGTTCTCTGCAATGCCCTGCTCCTCTCGCCTCTCCATTACCCCTGTCTCTCACAGACTGCTTGCAGCCCTGGCAAACTTCTCTGCTTCCTTCAGGATTGAAGCCACTTGCCATCTTCCCTCCGAAAGATCCTTAATTACCCTCTACTATCAGAGAGAGATCTGCTTTAAGAGGAAAATCAGTTTAACAACAAACAAACAAAAAGCACCCACATTATTTGATTTTCTGTCTTTAGCTAACCCTCCTACCCCACCCCACCGCTGGCCCCCAACATGATTCTTGTAAGCGTTGAGGGGCTTGAATCTTTTGATTTTTGCACTCACAGTGCAGCAAATTACCATGTGTTGAATGAATTTAAGTGTCTTGATCTGAGGAATCATTGTGCCCTGGGCAGTGTTGTGTGCCAAGGGCATTCACAGATGAGCCCCATCTTTTGCCTTCCGGTTTTATGGTCAGAGCCTAAAGTTAATAGCAAACATCCTCGTTGGTCTGGTAAAACACCCTGAAAACCCAGCAGCCAGCATCTGACTGGTGACAAACAACCCTGCATTCCAGAGCATGTTGGCCTCCTGTCCTGCTTTCACTTCAAGGCTTTGAAAGTTAAAGCCATTCTCTGTTCCTTCTTGTTTCTCTCTCTCTCTCTCTCTCTCTCTCTCTCTCTCTCTCTCTCTCTCTCTCTCTCTCTCTCTCTCTCTCTCCATAGAAGCATGTATGAGAGAATACTGCATAGAGGAGAGTAGATGGAGCTAAAGAGAGAGAAAGAGAAACAGAGGCAGAGAGACAAAGAGCTACAGAATTCACCTGGCCACTGGGTATTGGTCAAACACATACTGGCCACACCCAGATAGAAGACTGAACAATGACTTAGGACTAGGGACCTTGTCCAAGGGGTCACAGTGATGGCCATCAACATTAGCATACCTGCCTCCAAAATAAATTTACCAGTGTGTGCTTCACCCCGTCAACCTTCCTGTCCAGTATTTCCACCTTAGAAAACGTCATCCTACCTACTTGAGCGCTGATCATAGCAAGTACCATGCTTAGGATTTTTCAGAGGAATCTGGCTAAATTGCTAAAGCCTAAGGAGCTTCTAGATTGTGGATAGACTTCTATCACGTTCACTTGTGGTCTATGACACGCCCATGTGGCTTGTAATAACATCTAATATTGTTCTTTTTAAATGTTTTATCTATTCTCCATCCCCGTAAATGGCATTATACTCATGTTCTAAGCAGTGAAGGGTCCATACAGTTTGTTACACAGCATGCTGATTCAACTAAATGCTTCCATACCACAGACTGAAGGGAAGTAAGCATTTCTTGTGGGTCTTGAGGTCCCTCCCCAGCTCCTAGCATTGTTTGAGTTTGTCTGGCTTGAATGAAGGCCAGCTGATTCTCCTCCAAGTTCCATTTTGGGTCAGATCTCAGGAGACAGCCTGTCTGGTGGCTCAAAAAAAACAAGTATCTGGCAGAATAGCCACCCCAACCTGGAGTCAGGGTGAATCACCCCCGCTTTAGACCCTTCTTCAGACCCCTGGTGCCCTGGGTGTGGTGGAGGGGGGCACGCCGAAAGGTGGGGAGTACTCTGATTTCTTCGGCTGAGCCTCTGAGTGTGCTGCTAAATGGGAAGTCCCGCGCAGGCAGCCAGGCTGCCCGGCATCCTTCTCTCTTACACAACCAGTGTCTCCTGCCAGGCGCCTTATGTCATCTTCATTCTCTCCTGTGTTTACTCGCAGGCGTCTCCTTTTCTGGCCTCAAAGGACTTTTAGCTGTCTACCACTATTTAGTAGCTACTCAATGGGCTTGACCCCACTACGTTCCCTGCAAAGATCACAAGATCTAGAAGAGGGGTTTCCACTTGCAAAGACCTTAAAATCTTGAAATGGCTACAAAAAGCCACAAGCACAATGTGGTTGTTGTATTGTATATTGTTACATGGCCCTTTTGACTGACAGATTTCTCTGTGAGCTGCTGAGATTATCTTCAGATAGTCAAGTATGGCCTGTCCCTCAAGACAGCAAGGCTAGATGGGACCTGGTTTCCTGGTAACCACGTCAGCCCTTCTTGTTACTTTAACACAACCCACTTTAAAGGCATTTTGAAGTGGAATTAAGTATTCTCATTGATTTACAACTGACACTTTATTGGTGAAAAATTACTCATCAAGGTTGTCATTATAAGTTTGTCTTTTGTATCATAAATCTCAGGACAAATTTCAATACTTATTTCAAATGAAACAACAGAAGAACTTGGTAACTGATATATTGTTTTGTTTTGTTTTGTTTTTAGTTTTAGTCATTTGTTATTTATTATTATTATTATTATTCTTTTTTTTTATTTTTAATATTTTTATTACATATTTTCCTCAATTACATTTCCAATGTTATCCCAAAAGTCCCCCATAGCGCCCCCCACATCCCTACCCACCCATTCCCATTCTTTTGGCCCTGGCATTCCCCTATATTGGGGCATATAAAGTTTGCAAGTCCAATGGGCCTCTCTTTCGATTGATGGCCGACTAGACCATCTTTCGATACATATGCAGCTAGAGACAAGAGCTCCGGGGTTCTGGTTAGTACATCATGTTGTTCCAACAATAGGGTTGCAGATCCCTTTAGCTCCTTGGGTACTTTCTCTAGCTTCTCCATTGGGAGCCCTGTGATACATCCAATAGCTGACTGTGAACATCCACTCCTGTGTTTGCTAGGCCCCGGCATCCTCTCACAAGAGACAGCTATATTTGGGTCCTTTCAGCAAAATCTTGCTAGTGTATGCAATGGTGTCAGCGTTTAGAAGCTGCTTATGGGATGGATCCCTGGATACGGCAGTCTCTAAATGGTCCATCCTTTCATCACAGCTACGAACTTTGTCTCTGTAACTCCTTCCCTGGGTGTTTTGTTCCCAATTCTAAGAAGGGGCACAGTGTCCACACTTTGGTCTTCATTCTTCTTGAGTTTCATGCGTTTAGCAAATTGTATCTCATATCTTGGGTATCCTAAGTTTTGGGCTAATATCCACTTATCAGTGAATACATATTGTGTGAGTTCTTTTGTGATTGTGTTACTTCACTCAAGATGATGCCCTCCAGGTCCATCCATTTGGCTAGGAATTTCATAAATTCATTCTTTTTAATAGCTGAGTAGTACTCCATTGTGTAAATGTACCATAATTTCTGTATCCATTCCTCTGTTGAGGGACATCTGGGTTCTTTCCAGCTTCTGGCTATTATAAATAGGGCTGCTATGAACATAGTGGAGCATGTGTCCTTTGTACCGGTTGGAACATCTTCTGGATATATGCCCAGGAGAGGTATTGCTGGATCCTCCGGTAGTACTATGTCCAATTTTCTGAGGAACCGCCAAACTGATTTCCAGAGTGGTTGTACAAGCTTGCAATCCCACCAACAATGGAGGAGTGTTCCTCTTTCTCCACATCCTCGCCAGCATCTGCTGTCACCTGAATTTTTGATCTTAGCCATTCTGACTGGTGTGAGGTGGAATCTCAGGGTTGTTTTGATTTGCATTTCCCTGATGATTAAGGATGTTGAACATTTTTTCAGGTGCTTCTCTGCCATTCGGTATTCCTCAGGTGAGAATTCTTTGTTCAGTTCTGAGCCCCATTTTTTAATGGGGTTATTTGACTTTCTGGAGTCCACCTTCTTGAGTTCTTTATATATATTGGATATTAGTCCCTTATCTGATTTAGGATAGGTGAAGATCCTTTCCCAATCTGTTGGTGGTTTTTTTGTCTTATTGATGGTGTCTTTAGCCTTGCAGAAGCTTTGCAGTTTCATGAGGTCCCACTTGTCAATTCTCGATCTTACAGCACAAGCCATTACTGTTCTATTCAGGAATTTTTCCCCATGTGCCCATATCTTCAAGGCTTTTCCCCAGTTTCTCCTCTATAAGTTTCAGTGTCTCTGGTTTTATGTGTAGTTCCTTGATCCACTTAGACTTGACCTTAGTACAAGGAGATAGGAATGGATCGATTCGCATTCTTCTACATGTTAACAACCAGTTGTGCCAGCACCATTTGTTGAAAATGCTGTCTTTCTTCCACTGGATGTTTTTAGCTCCCTTGTCGAAGATCAAGTGACCGTAGGTGTGTGGGTTCATTTCTTGGTCTTCAATTCTATTCCATTGGTCTATTTGTCTGTCACTATACCAGTACCATGCAGTTTTTATCACAATTGCTCTGTAGTAAAGCTTTAGGTCCAGCATGGTGATTCCACCAGAGGTTCTTTTATCCTTGAGAAGAGTTTTTGCTATCCTAGGTTTTTTGTTATTCCAGATGAATTTGCAGATTGCACTTTCTAATTCGTTGAAGAATTGAGTTGGAATTTTGATGGGGATTGCATTGAATCTGTAGATTGCTTTTGGCAAGATAGCCATTTTTACAATGTTGATCCTGCCAATCCATGAGCATGGGAGATCTTTCCATCTTCTGAGATCTTCTATAATTTCTTTCTTCAGAGACTTGAAGTTTTTATTATACAGATCTTTCACTTCCTTAGTTAGAGTCACGCCAAGATATTTTATATTATTTGTGACTATTGAGAAGGGTGTTGTTTCCCTAATTTCTTTCTCAGCCTGTTTATTCTTTGTGTAGAGAAAGGCCATTGATTTGTTTGAGTTAATTTTATATCCAGCTACTTCACCGAAGCTGTTTATCAGGCTTAGGAGTTCTCTGGTGGAATTTTTAGGGTCACTTATATATACTATCATATCATCTGCAAAAAGTGATATTTTGACTTCATCTTTTCCAATTTGTATCCCTTTGATCTCCTTTTGTTGTCGAATTGCTCTGGCTAGGACTTCAAGTACAATGTTGAATAGGTATGGAGAAAGTGGACAGCCTTGTCTAGTCCCTGATTTTAGAGGGATTGCTTCAAGCTTCTCACCATTTACTTTGATGTTGGCTACTGGTTTGCTGTAGATTGCTTTTATCATGTTTAGGTATGGGCCTTGAATTCCTGATCTTTCCAAGACTTTTATCATGAATGGGTGTTGGATCTTGTCAAATGCTTTTTCCGCATCTAACGAGATGACCATGTGGTTTTTGTCTTTGAGTTTGTTTATATACTGGATTACGTTGATGGATTTCCGTATATTGAACCATCCCTGCATCCCTGGGATGAAACCTACTTGGTCAGGATGGATGATTATTTTGATGTGTTCTTGGATTCGGTTAGCAAGAACTTTATTGAGGATTTTTGCATCAATATTCATAAGGGATATTGGTCTGAAGTTTTCTATCTTTGTTGGGTCTTTTTGTGGTTTAGGTATCAGAGTAATTGTGGCTTCATAGAACGAGTTGGGTAGAGTACCTTCTGTTTCTATTTTGTGGAATAGTTTGTGAAGAACTGGGATTAGATCTTCTTTGAAGGTCTGATAGAACTCTGCACTAAACCCATCTGGTCCTGGGCTTTTTTTAGTTGGGAGACTATTAATGACTGCTTCTATTTCTTTGGGGGATATAGGGCTGTTTTGATCATTAACCTGATCTTGATTCAACTTTGGTACCTGGTATCTGTCTAGGAACTTCTCCATTTCATCCAGGTTCTCCAGTTTTGTTGAGTATAGCCTTTGGTAGAAGGATCTGATGGTGTTTTGGATGTCTTCAGGATCTGTTGTTATGTCTCCTTTTTCATTTCTGATTTTGTTAATTAGGATGCTTTCCCTGTGCCCTCTAGTGAGTCTGGCTAAGGGCTTATCTATCTTGTTGATTTTCTCAAAGAACCAGCTCCTTGATTGGTTGATTCTTTGAATAGTTCTTCTTGTTTCCACTTGGTTGATTTCGCCCCTGAGTTTGATTATTTCCTGCCGTCTACTCCTCTTGGGTGAATTTGCTTCCTTTTGTTCTAGTGCTTTTAGGTATGTTGTCAAGCTGCTAATGTGTGCTCTCTCTAGTTTCCTTTTGGAGGCACTCAGAGCTATGAGTTTTCCTCTTAGAAATGCTTTCATTGCGTCCCATAAGTTTGGGTATGTTGTGGCTTCATTTTCATTGAACTCTAAAAAGTCCTTAATTTCTTTCTTTATTCCTTCCTTGACCAAGGTATCATTGAGAAGAGTGTTGTTCAGTTTCCACGTGAAGGTTGGCTTTCTATTATTTATTTTGTTATTGAAGATCAGCCTTAGTCCATGGTGATCTGATAGGATGCATGGGACAATTTCAATATTTTTGTATCTGTTGAGGCCTGTTTTGTGACCAATTATGTGGTCAATTTTGGAGAAGGTACCATGAGGTGCTGAGAAGAAGGTATATCCTTTTGTTTTAGGATAGAATGTTCTGTAGATATCTGCCAGATCCATTTGATTCATAACTTCTGTTAGTTTCACTGTGTCCCTGTTTAGTTTCTGTTTCCACGATCTGTCCATTGGTGAAAGTGGTGTGTTGAAGTCTCCCACTATTATTGTATGAGGTGCAATGTGTGCTTTGAGATTTACTAAAGTTTCTTTAATGAATGTGGCTGCCTTTGTATTTGGAGCATAGATATTCAGGATTGATAGTTCCTCTTGGAGGATTTTACCTTTGATGAGTATGAAGTGTCCCTCCCTGTCTTTTTTAATGACTTTGGGTTGGAAGTCAATCTTATCAGATATTAGAATGGCTACTCCAGCTTGTTTCTTCATACCATTTGCTTGGAAAATTGTTTTCCAGCCTTTCATTCTGAGGTAGTGTCTATCTTTTTCTCTGAGATGAGTTTCCTGTAAGCAGCAAAATGTTGGGTCTTGTTTGTGTAGCCAGTTTGTTAGTCTATGTCTTTTTATCGGGGAGTTGAGTCCATTGATATTAAGAGATATTAAGGAAAAGTAATTGTTGTTTCCTGTTATTTTTGTTGTTAAAGTTGGCATTCTGTTCTTGTGGCTGTCTTCTTTTAGGTTTGTTGAGGGATTACCTTCTTGTAGTTTCTAGGGCGTGGTTCCTGTCCTTGTATTGGTTTTTTTTCTGTTATTATCCTTTGAAGGGCTGGATTCGTGGAGAGATAATGTGTGAATTTGGTTTTGTCGTGGAATACTTTGGTTTCTCCATCTATGTTAATTGAGAGTTTGGCTGGGTATAGTAGCCTGGGCTGGAATTTGTGTTCTTTTAGTGTCTGTATAACATCTGTCCAGGATCTTCTGGCTTTCATAGTCTCTGGTGAAAAATCTGGTGTAATTCTGATAGGCTTGCCTTTATATGTTACTTGGCCTTTTTCTCTTACTGCTTTTAGTATTCTATCTTTATTTAGAGCATTTGTTGTTCTGATTATTATGTGTCGGGAGGTATTTCTTTTCTGGTCCAGTCTATTTGGAGTTCTGTAGGCTTCTTGTATGTTCATGGGCATCTCTTTCTTTAGATTTGGGAAGTTTTCTTCTATAATTTTGTTGAAGATGTTTGCTGGTCCTTTGAGTTGAAAATCTTCATTCTCATCCACTCCTATTATCCGTAGGTTTGGTCTTCTCATTGTGTCCTGTATTTCTTGGATGTTTTGAGTTAGGATCTTTTTGCATTTTACATTTTCCTTGATTGTTGTGCCGATGTTCTCTATGGAATCTTCTGCACCTGAGATTCTCTCTTCCATCTCTTGTATTCTGTTGCTGATGCTGGTATCTATGGTTCCAGATTTCTTTCCTAGGGTTTCTATCTCCAGTGTTGCCTCATTTTGGGTTTTCTTTATTGTGTCTACTTCCCTTTTTAGGTCTAGTATGGTTTTGTTCATTTCCCTAATCTGTTTGGATGTGTTTTCCTGTTTTTCATTAAGGACTTCTACCTGTTTGATTATGTTATCCTGTTTTTATTTAAGGATTTGTAACTCTTTAGCAGTGTTCTCCTGCAATTCTTTAAGGGATTTTTGTGCTTCCTCTTTAATGTCTTCTACCTGTTTAGCAGTGTTCTCCTGTATTTCTTTAAGTGTGTTATTAAAGTCCTTCTTGAAGTCCTCTACCATCATCAGGAGATATGCTTTTAGATCCGTGTCTAGCTTTTCCGGTGTGTTGGGGTGCCCTGGACTGGGCGAAGTGGGAGTGCTGGGTTCTGATGATGGTGAGTGGTCTTGGTTTCTGTTAGTAAGATTATTACGTTTACCTTTCGCCATCTGGTAATCTCTGGGGTTAGTTGTTGTCGTTGTCACTGTTTAAAGATTGGAGCAGAAGCTATGTTCCACTCACCAGCAGTCTCAAAATCCTGTGGCGGGGGTCGTGGGTAGCTGGCGGGTGTCAGCCGACCCTGAGCTCTAGCTACATTGGTGCTGTTCCGGCTGGATGAGGCCTGTGGCCCTACTCAGGCCGGTTTCTGCTTCCCTAACTAATGCAGTCTCAGGTCCCGCGCGCAATTGGATTGGAGCAGGAGCTGTGTTCCACTCTCCAGAAGTCTTAAGATCCTGTGGTGGGTGTTGTGGGTAGCTGGCAAGTGTCAGCCGACCCTGCGCCCTAGCTACCCCGGTGCTTTTCTGACCGGAAGAGGCTTGTGGCCCTACGTAGGCCGGATTTCTGCCTCCCCAACCAGAGCAGTCTCAGGTCCCGCGTGACTGGACTGGAACAGAAGCTGTGTTCCACTCACCAGCAGTCTCAAAATCCTGTGGCGGGGGTCGTGGGTAGCTGGCGGGTGTCAGCCAATCCTGCGCTCTAGCTACACCGGTGCTGTTCCGGCCGGATGAGGCCTGTGGCCCTACTCAGGCCGGTTTCTGCTTCCCTAACTAATGCAGTCTCAGGTCCCGCGCGCAATTGGATTGGAGCAGAAGCTGTGTTCCACTCACCAGAAGTCTTAAGATCCTGTGGTGGGTGTTGTGGGTAGCTGGCAAGTGTCCTGATATATTGTTATTATAAACAATTTTTGCATAATTTATTATTTTGAATTATTTTCTATTTTTTAAAAGCAGTGTATGTATGTACTTGTGTATGTGTGTGTATATATGTATGTGTATGTATGTATGTATGTATGTATGTATATATGTGTTTGTATGTGTATGTATATGTATGTGTTTGTGCATGTGTGTTTGTGTGTGTATGTATATGTATGTATGTGTATGTATATGAGTATGTATATATGTGTGTATGTGTGTGTCCATATGTGTATGTGCATATATGTATTCGTATGTGTATGTGTACATATGAGTATGTATATATGTGTATGTGTGTATATGTATATGTGTGTATGTGTATATATATATTTGTATGTGTGTATATATGTATATGTATGTATATGTGTGTATGTATGTGTATGTGTGGATACACATACCACAACATGCATGAGAAGACTAGGGAATCAGTCCTCTCCCTCCACTTTGATGTGGGTTCCAGTTACAGAACTCAGGTCACCTGGCTTGCACCAAAGCACCTTTACCCACAGAGCTATTTCACTGGCCTATGGATTCTTTTCTTTCATCTGTGGTATAAATAATAACAATATAGGCCAGTGGGGTAAGAAGAACTGGAGAAAGGGGTCACGAATTTGAACCTACTTTTTCCTCATCTTGTGAATTTGGAAAAGAATAATAGTTTTTAGCTTGTGGCTTTGTCTTTGCTTTGTTTTGTTTTGTTTTGTTTTGTTTTTAATAAAGAAAGCCTAGTATGTATGACGTATAAAGCACAGTATTATGTATGTTATTTTGTAGTTGCCTGGTATGCTTTCAGAATTAGAAAAGTATAAATCATTTAAATATTTGTTTACATAATGAATAAGTAATTGTAAACCAGCTGCTTATCTTTAAGAAGAAAAGCATGCTCTTGGGTCTTATGTGCAGACATGCCCTGGGTACGACATCTGTACTGGGACCGGGTAAGCTCTGTAAGCAATCAATTTTTTTAAAAAGACTTAGTGTTTGGCAGAGATTTAAATTAGAAGGGATATGCCCTGCCAGAGACAGGAGTACATTGTCTCTGATAGACTCACTAGTGAATGACTGTAGGAGTCAGAACCTGGAGACAACAGAATTCAAGTCTTTCAACTGAGCTGAGAAACTCCTAAGCCTTGTGGAGAGGAAACGGGATGTCCTGGGAAGCTCATGGCTCCAAAATCTCAGAAAGCCACTGGCAGTCCTATGACCCTAGGCAAGGTAACAGACCTTTCAAAATCTCCAATAGCAGTGTTACTCAGAAGATTAGACGTGGCCCATTAGAGGGTACAATGCAGCACCCTGCCCACTGTGGAGCTTAAAAACTTGGTTATGATTAACTCCTGTCATTGCCAGCTCTTAATCTCCTCACACCATGTGAAGCAGGTATTTTAACACAAACAAAACTAAAACTAGCCTAAATCTATCCTACAAAGATCAGACAACAAACAAAAAATTGAAAATTCTCTAGAAAATCAAAGAAGGGGAAGAAATAAAAAGCTTAAATTGTCCTATCAGAGTTAAAGAGAGATTGTTGGTATAGTCCCTACTAGAGTTAAAGAGAGACTGTTGGTATATTTTTGTAACCATTATTAAGGACATATAAAAAAAGTTAGTCTTGAACAAATTTGACAATTTAAATAAAATGGAAACAATCTTAAAAGTACAACTTAACTAAATGCAACAATAAATGTAAAAGTCTATCTATGTCTTGTTACTACTTTATTTTATTATAAACCTATCTATTATTTTCTACTAAAAAATTAAATTTTCCATAAAAAACCTTACCACAAAGCAAGTCAGAGGTTGATATAACTTTAAGTTCTATCAAACATTTAAGAAAAAATGCTATCAATCTTACTCAATTTTTTTTTCAGAAAATGCAAA
Organism: Mus caroli; assembly: GCF_978045245.1. Classification (NCBI taxonomy): domain Eukaryota; kingdom Metazoa; phylum Chordata; class Mammalia; order Rodentia; family Muridae; genus Mus; species Mus caroli. Next base: position 18,716,273 of record NW_028227270.1, on the reverse strand, counting down.
ATTGGCCTGTCATCTTGCATGACAATTTAACAGATACTACTAGGTAATAAGTTTGTAGATCGATATAATTTTTAAATATAGATTCAAAAAGCTCTAGATATTAGTTTCATAAAACTCAACAACATAAAACAGAAGTGTGTGTGTGTGTGTGTGTGTGTGTGTGTGTGTGTGTGTCTGTGTCTCTCTGTGTGTGTATGTGTGAAGTTACTTTTCTTGTTGCTATGATAAAAAAAAAATCCTAACAGGGGCTGAAGAGATAGCTCAGCAGGTAAGAGCACTAGCTACTCTTCCCAATGGCTGGGATTCATGGTGGCTCCCAACCATCTGTAACTCCAGTTCCAGGTAATCCTATGCCCTCCCCTGTTCTCCATAGATACCAGGCATCTACATGGTACACAGATATGCATACAGGCAAACATCCATTCACATAAAGTAAAATAATCATACTTTAAAGAAAATAACAAAAGCAATTCAAGGAAAATTTAGCTTGGCTCACAGTTTGAGGATACTGAGCATCATGACAGGGAAATCCTAGCAGCAAAGACCCCTGAGGCAGTGGTCACATTATATCCACAGTTAGAAAGCAAAGAGAAGTGGTCACATTGTAGCCACAGTTAGAAAGCAAAGAACAGGGCTGGTGAGATGGCTCAGTGGGTAAGAGCACCCGATTGCTCTTCCTAAAGGTCCGGAGTTCAAATCCCAGCAACCACATGGTGGCTCACAACCATCCGTAACGAGATCTGACTCCCTCTTCTGGAGTGTCTGAAGACAACTACAGTATACTTACATATAATAAATAAATAAATCTTTAAAAAAAAAAAAAGAAAGAAAGAAAGAAAGCAAAGAACAATGAATGTTACACTGGTCTGGTTTCCTTTGCCTCTCTTTTCAGACATGGACCCTAGCCCAGGGAATGAGGCATTCACATTTAGGATGAGTCTTCCCATCTCCATTAGCCTGAGGTAGAAGTTTCTCATAGATATGCGCAGAGGTTTGTTTCCATGGCAACTCAAAATCTATCAAGTTGACAATAAAGATTAAATACCACAATGACCAATTGGATTTTTCCCTGGAATGCTAGATTAATTCAAGTCACTCAGTGTGATTTCCTGCAGTAACAAAACAAAAAGAAAGGTCATAAAGACATCTCCATCCATGAAGCAAGACTTCTGACAAGATCTTATGTCCACTCACTATAAAAACTATCAGTGGACTAGGAATAGAAATGAGCTTCCTCGGTCTGATAAAAAGCATTTTGAGACATGTACAACTAACATCTTATTTAACCCTGAGATATGGAATTATTTGTCCCCCAAGTATTAGGAGCAGGACAGAGATGTTCCCTCACATCTCATCTCGACCAATCCCAAGCTAAGGGCTCAGTCTGGAAACCATTGCATTGGAGAACAGCATGAAGCCTGTCATGTCATTTCATCTCCCTTCACTAGTTCACACATGCATCCTAATGATACTCACCTGCTCTTTCCTGTCAGATCCAGCTCCTAACTCCCACACTTCCCAAGTTTTCAGAATCCAACAAGACCAATATTCACTGGTGTGGGGCCATCAACCAGAGTGTGGTTAACAGACCAGGGACTATACCCAGAAAGCAGGGAAGGAAGGAAGCAAGGAAGCAAGGAAGCAAGGAAGGAAGGAAGGAAGGAGAAGGGAAGGAAAAGAAGAGGAGAGGAGGACAAGGCAAGGCAAGGAAGAACTGGCTCTCTCTTCCTCAGAAGCTACCAACTGCCAACTGCCAATCAAATAGGGAATGGGGGCTTATAAACCCCTCCCCACTCAGTACCTGAACATTGATCGGCTTGATCTTGTGCTGTTCTTGTGCAAGCCACCACAGCCAAACCCCTCCTGTTCACAGTACATGAGTGCAGCCGTCGGCCGTGTCTAGAGCACAGGTTCACCTTGGTTCTCCCTGAGCTCCAGCTCTTTCTGTCCTTTCACCTTCCTATAATGGTTGGACACTACCTTAAAAAGGGAGCCTACACACACACACACACTAAGAAAAGTTCACTACAATAATTGAATACGGACAAATTCTGAAATCTGACTATAGTTTCTTATTGAAATTGAATTGAAAAGTCTCTAAAGATTGAACACTGGCTCTCTTCTTTCCCTCCCCTGCATCCCCTAGCCACTATGAATTCATACTTTTTCCAGCCCCACTACTTTCCAAGAACCTATGAGATCCATCAAGGATTCACCTGCTAGCATCTCCACTTTGATCTGTGAGCTCCCGTCTGAGGCTTTTTGGGTACTGTTACCTGGCTTGACTAGCACGCCTTTCAAATTTAGTAATCTTACACTGCAACTCAAACATTACCCAAACTTCGAGGCAGTTGTAGGATAGCTACTACAAGTGTCAAATCTATCAGAAAGGATCACTGAAGTAAATGGGGAGCAAGTCTACACTGGGTGGCCAGGGCTCTTGACTTCCTGTGCGATAGTCTACACACAATTGTCCAAGTGGAAGCACATTGCTATCCTATACCAATGGCTTGCATTTTGATGCTACAAGCACTGCCAGCCCTCTGCGGGCTCCAATGAGTTAGATGGGGTCCACAGCCTGAATCCCCATCTTGAGACTAGATCTTAAGCTCCAGACACACCTGAGGAACAAGGGAATACAGACCCTGTACAATGCAGGATGTTGCCAAATTTGCCAGTTTCACTTTGTCTCCTGTGAAGCTATTTGAGTTACAAAACAAATCCCATTTTTTTTTTCTAAATGGGGAAGCCAATATAGCAAAGAGGAGGTGAGAGGGAGAATCAAAGAAATCAGAAATAAGCACAGAAGATGCATGAGGTAAAAAGCAACTTCAGCTAAGCATAAACACTATATTTGATATATGAATAAATTCTACTTTGAAACAAAGAAATGTAAAGTTCTAAGGACAAAGTTGGCTTCTCCTGCTATCACACAATGATTTAAAGAAAGTCTTCTTTAAGAGCACCAAATTACTGCCTGATGCCAGGACACAAAACACAGGCACTGGTACAGCATGCACGCGCTCGCACACATGTGCTCCCATGCACGCGAACACACACACACACACACACACACACGCACACGCACACGCACACGCAGGCACGTGCGCACATGCCCACTGCCTGCCATCAGCTCCAAGCCTAGCCAACAGTGTGATTACAAGCTCTGCCTCGGCAACCCTCCCTCTCCAACACAAGGCAGCCCCAGGCTGGCCGTTTCTGCCTCCCTCCCTCTTTTCTTGTTCAGAAGCAGAGCTCCTTTTCCTCTTGGAAGAGGCCTCTTCCTGAGCCCCCACATCTCCTTTCGGTTTCGTTGCTCATTTCCTCTCTCTCTCTCACTACTCCAATCCTGACCTTAGTTGTTCCCTTGAACAGCGCCAGAGACTCCTGAGCCTCCCTGACCCTAACCTGTCCCCATAACCTAGGTTTCCAGTCTCGTTCTCTTTTGAACACTATCACCAGCATTTGAAGGAGCCCTGTGTGTAATTCACCAGTGCTGCCAGGCCACCTCCCAGGCTTCAATTTAAAGTGCTGAGGGAAGGAAGGAGTGCAGAATGGAAGAGGTAGGCTGGGCACCACAGGAATGCCTCTCACCTCTTACAACAGCAGTCTCCAGAGGAACCAGGCCCTGAAGGACTAGATCACTTGAGGTCTGAATTATGGGGTTTTATGCTAAAATCTACCAATTTTAAAATACAATAAACTGCCGGGCAGTGGTGGCGCACACCTTTAATCCCAGTACTTGGGAGGCAGAGGCAGATTTCTTAGTTCAAGGCCAGCCTGGTCTACAGAGTGAGTTCCAGGGCAGCCAGGACTACACAGAGAAACACTGTCTTAGAAAAACAAAAAACAAACAAACAAAAAAACCCCACCAAACTATAAACTGATTGCATTTTCTTTTTTAATCCTGAGAGTCAAATAAGATGTCTCTTCTGTTTCCCTTTGTCCTATGATCCCACATTTGCAAACTATATTTTCTTCAGCTAACATTCTCCCAGGTAGGTTCTCCAGACTGACCAGCACCTTTACAGCGCCTTTCTCTCACCTCAGCTTTCCAATGCCTTCTGGGCACATGACCTGCTTTATGGCAGATTCCTTGTTAAACCAAGAATTGGAGCTATGTAACTGCCCTTCCTGTCATCACCCGTTGTCTTGCTTTCTCTAACACCTCTTTTGTTGTTTTTCTAATCTATGGGATATGTAGGGGGGGTCAGGGGGCAGGGTATAGCTGGGGTAGGAGGAGGGCTCACACTCGCATGGAGGGAGGCCAAAGGTCGATGTCAGGGATATCTTTTTATTATTCTTCACCTTTTTTGAGGCAGGGCCTCTCACTGGATCTGGGGGTTCAGTTATTTAGCTAGGCTGGCCAGCCAGAGATCTGGGGGATTTGCCTGTCTCTGGTGTGCCAACCCACCCAGTCCTTCTCCTTATGCTGAGATTATAGCGCCCCCTAGAGGGCTCATATAAGTGCAGGGACTGTATGCTCAGATACTAGGAATGACAAACATTTTACACCTGAGCCGCCTCCCAGCCCCTCTACCTTGTCTAAGGTGATCTCCCTTGTTAAGACCCTCTGGTTGTAAAAAGCCTCTCTTCTCTGATACAGAACTTATTTCACCCCCCTTCCTACACCTCTTCCCAGCTCCAGTGTCGAGTTTGCGCCGATAGTGTAAACCGCCAATGTTGACTCATCATCTTCCTTTACCCCAGTTACCACTAAACGTCTTCATTTCGGCCCTGTCCTCCTGAACAAACAGACTCAGACTGCACCAGCTGCTTTCTGCCTCCTGACCTCGTGTCCACAGCCACTTCTCTGTGCCCCTCGATCAGTTGTCCTGAATAGCCGCCCCCTATTTCCTTCCTAGGTCAATAAGGCAATCCTTATCAGCTTCACTACAGCCTCCTCCAACCTCCAAACGCCTTTCCAGGCTCTGGTTGGTCATCTCTTTATTACTCCACTGCAGCCTGGGACAGTAGCTTCCCTCGGCTTACATAAAATGGAATGTAAGACCCTACACACTGACACTGTCACCACACAGCCTGTGTTCCTGCGCTCCTGTGCTCCCACCCCAGGTCTGTATGCTACAAGCGTCTATTGGTTTCCTAAACACAGCCTTGACCCAATGCTTAATCCACTCTCTGCATGAGCTAGCCTCCTTTCCCTCTCCCCAAACCACAAAGCAGTAAACCCCTTCCTGACTAGCATAGTCCTTTTCTTCTCTGAAACCCCATCAGCCTGCATCTTTGTGCCTGCGTTCCATGTGCAACGTGTGGCTGTGGGCTACTCGTGGCAGCACATAGTCAGGATAGTTATGAACGCTTCCAATACCAAATCAGAAACTTACTTAAAACACGATGAGATACCGTCCCAATCCTTAAACTTGATTGTTTAGTTCTCAGACGTAAACTTTGTACAGGGCAATGTGGTGTCACAGTGTCAAAAGGCTGGACGCGCTTGGCAGCATTTTGTGTGTGCTATCCTTAAGAGTGTGAGTTTCCTGGGTTTGACTCCCCTGCCTTCTCAGCAAGATACTTCCTGCTACATATATTTGAGGACTGTGTGACGGCCAGTATCCCAACAGAGGGTAATACTAACTATCTTATAAGTTTTTATCAATAGGATTTGCGTCCCAGCACTCGAGAGGCAGAGGCAGGTGGATTTCTGAGTTCGAGGCCAGCCTGGTCTACAAAGTGAGTTCCAGGACAGCCAGGGCTATACAGAGAAACCCTGTCTCAAAAAAAAAAAAAAAAAAAGAAAAAGTTATGAAAGCTTAGGCTTATACCCACACATACACAGTGAGTTACAGGTGCAATCTCACTTCTCATTTCTAATCTGACTCTGGGAGACTTTAAAGACTATTTCCAGCAGTAGGTCTTCCCTCTCCCCACTTCCTCCTCCTCCTCCCCCACCCTTTCCTGTTACCTCCCTCCCCCCACTCCCCCTTCCTCCCACAGTGCTGTATGCATGAGACCACACTGGACTTGCTCTCTCTGGGATTCAGCCCAGGTCTCATCCATAAAGTTATCTTGACCCACAAAGCTTTCACGTTCTTCCATTTCAAAACAAACGTAGTGAGTTTTCATTGAAGTAGAAATAGTTCCCACGTGGTTAAAAAAACATAATTCAAGAGCTGAGGCCCAGTCAGTAAAATACTTGCTGCACAGTCATGAAGACCTGACTTGAAGCCACAGCATCTCCATAAAAGCTGAGCTTAATGGTATGCACATATCACCCTAGCTCTGTGGATGAGGGGCAGAGGCAGGAAGATTGCTGCAGATCACTGCCCAGTCTGTTCTAGCTGAATAGTGAGCCTTGGATTTAGTGAAAGACCCTGCCTCAAAAACTAAAGTGGAAAGAAATGGAAGAGACCCAGTACTGAACTCTGACCTTCATATACATGCATGGACACCAACATACACATATGCATGTTGTGGGTGGGCCTGGTGCTCTTTATATTTTAATGCTAATTCTGCTCTCCTGGGAGGGGTCATGAACAAAGAGTGAGTCACATACTCATGTGATTTCAATCCCCTAATGAATAAAGGAACCGATCACTGGGTGAGTAGGAAGGACTTTCGAGTTGGACAGAGGAAGAGAGGGTTAGAGGCTATTGGAACGGTAATGGCATAAGGTCTAGATGTAGCTACTAGTGTCTCCTGGTTTCAGTGGCAGATCATCAGGATTCGCCACCAGAGGAATCAGATTTAATAAGGTTTACAAGATTAGGTTTTAGTTGTTGCACCCAGAGATTGAGTTACCATTGTTTCTGAGCTAAATTTGTGTGGTGTTTTTCTTCTCTCGGGAACTTGACTGGGTTCCAGAGACAAAAGTTCGGCGGCGGCAGAGCAAGGGTTTGCCTGATGTGCACCACAAAGGCCTCGAGGGCTTTGAAGCTTGAGGCTGGCATGATAGCAACCCAGCAGTGGGAACCTAGCGAGCTGGGTGGAGAGATTGTGGAGGTCTGAGTCAGAGTCTCCATGAGATAATAGGTTGGCCATTGTCGGCCAGTGCATGGCCAGCCAGCCCCACAGGGCAGAGAGTTGCCGGCAGTAGAGCAGGAAACCTGCCGGTCATCTCAAGAGTTTTGTTTCTATCAGGTTGCTGTATGTTGTGGCGGCTGACCACAGGGTGGACAGTCATTGCATGGGGCTGGCATGGCAATGATCCAAGAGAACTTGGGAGCTCCGGCCCAGAGAGATTACCCAGAGAGAGATCATGGAGACATGTGGCCCCGCTGTGTCTAGCAGTAGCGAGGGATCGTGATGGTCTTTTTAAAATATTTCCTGCAACATATGCACACACCCACACCAATATATACATATACCACACACATACACACACCATAATTCAAAGAGAGTAAATTACAATGAAGTGAAAATTCTCCCATTTACACCATACTCACACCTCAGTTTATCACCTCAGAAATAACGTATCCATTTTCTTGGTCATCTTTCTATGTTTCCTCCCCTTGCAAATACACACATATACACAGAGAGACAAAGACAGAGACAGACAGAGAAACAAACAACAACAACAAAAAAAAAAAAACCCGGCGGGACATAAATAGACAGAGAAATGGAGAAACAAAGGAAGAGACAAAAAGTATATATATATTATAATTTATATAAAAATTATATTAAGTTTATATAAAAATTGTAATTACATAAAATATATGTGGTATATATTACATATATGTTGCTTTTCATAGGAGCAAAAGAACACAATGTACACTTCTTATACATCTTAGGTCTTTTCATTAACAGCATTCTGTGGTTTATAAATCTAAGTTAATAGCTCTAAGTCCCTTAGAACAGTGCTTGAACCATAACAAATGCTAAAGCAATGTCCCCTCACATGGGGGAGGTCAAAGAACAGACTCCAGCATTCGAGACTGTTGGAGCACAGAGATAAAAACCAACACGGTTCCACTGGACAGGATGGACAGAAGCCCGGAGGATACCCCAGAGACTACACTACTACCCCTCCCAGTGCCTGTGTGGCATTTAGAAAAAAAAAAAATGTTGCCATCAAAGGTCACACTTCCTCAAATGAAGTCACACTTTCCTCTCTCTGGTATGGATACATCTAAGCTATGCATAGGGAAGCAAGTCTTCGTGGTAGATTTTGCTGCAGCCACGAACAGAAAATGAGAGATGACTTTTGCACTTAACTCTGTTTCATCCCAGTAGCGATGTTAAACTCACCTACAAAGAATGAATGGTATTAAACCCCCAGTTTGTCCAAAGCTTGCTCAGGTCCACATCAAGTCACAAATGTTTCTGAAAGATAATGAAGAGGGAGAGTCTCAAACTTGGTTCTGGTTCCAAACCTGGCCACTGAGGTCCTCTGACTGACCCAGAACTCATAGCAGATGTAAATTCTAAGGCTAATCAAAGCAGCTGCCAGGGCAAGGCTCAAGAGGGGACCACAAGCAGTTTTGGGGGCAGACTACATTGCCTGATGCCGTGAGGAACACATTCTCTGTCCACACAATTCTCAGTTCCCCAGAGATGCCTTCTCGTTTCTTGGTATAGAAACATGACAGAGGCCTTCCACTTGCCCAGGCCACCTGACCCACAATGCACCTGTCAGACTCAGCCACCAACACAGCCTGAGGGTAGGATGTGGGGAAGGGCAAAGGTTTTGAAATGTGGAGCTATTTGGGTGTCTGAGGAATTTGACAGAACTTGTGACTGCTCAGTCTGGAAACTTAAATAAACATGAGTAGTTCCAGAACAAATAACGGAGTCCATTTAAATTCACCACTCCCCCCTCTCCCTGCCAGAGCTCTTTGTTTTAAATAGACATCATTTGAGTGTTCGTGGGTATGTGCACGCACTTCTAACCAAAGGTTGGGAGAAATGCCAAATGGTAGCCCTCCCAATACTATCAGGGAGGAAACAAGAGATGCCTGACCCTGTGCTGTGCCCCACTGAGAGGCTTCTGTGGGGTAGGGACTAGGTCAAAACAAAGCCAACTACTGCAGACAACTGTTTTTGCCACCGAGTCTCCAAAGCCCTACAGCACCCGATACATGTGACCCACATAACTACCCGGACACAGGGCGCAGCGGGCAAGCCTGTACTGTGACAGCTGCCACCCCTTCACGGCTCTGTATTGTCCCTGAGCCTGTTTTGCTCAGAGGTCCTGACAAGGAGAAAACTTGAATCCAGGAGGAATTTGAGTCATTTGGGGTGTAAATAAAGTACTGATGAAAACAAGAGACAAAAATGGGCCAGGTGGTTGATGGCTGAGACCTGGGGATGTTTTTGGTTCTGCCCTGCCTGACCACCACTTTATCAAAGTGCTGTGGGACCGATGGGACCGTGAATGACTGTCACTCTACTTCCTGAGTGAAAGCCCACCTGAGGCAAGAGATGACACCTCCCTCACACTTAAAGGCACTCTACCTTTACTGTTAGTCAGCCCTCTGTCAAGACCCGCACCAGTGCTGAGCTGCTGTTTGCCCTTGACTGCTCCAACGCCAGGACAAGAAGACTTGACCTTGGGATGTAACCAACCCCCCCCCCCCCCCGTGAACTCTGCATAACAATGAACAGAGATTGACAGAATGACACCAAACACTATGCGGAGACTAAGACCAGAGCCACCTGCTTGCTTCTATGTGTGGAAAACCTGGGGCTGGCTGCAGACCTGGCCTTGTTCCAAACAAGGATTGGTCTAAGGCCGCTGCACACAGATGTAGAAGAGGCCCACAGCTGGGCAAGTGTTTAGGGAAGGGATCAGACACTCCCCAGGGAAGGATGCATGGCAGGGTGACACAGCTGTTGTAAAGGTCTGTGCTGTTCCAGTGGCTTTAGGGAATTAAGACATTAGGAGGAGGAGTTCCAGACGAAACGCTTAATTTAGTCTGGTTTCCAGTTGCTTACACCAAGAACCTCAGAGATAGTGGTGAGATCTCTTGTTGTTGGACTCCATCTCTCCCTCCCTCCCTCCCTCCCTCCCTCTCCCTCTCCCTTCCTCTCTCCCTCCTTCCTCCTTCTTATCTAATACATCTGGAAGCCCCATTGCTCCTGATTTCAAGCTGCAAACAGTGTCTGGCCCTTCCCAGCCATCCGCACTACCCACACCCCCAGGCAGGCCACCATTCTCTTCGACCTCCATTGCTGGGTGCTCCACTGCTCATGAGGCAGACCTTTAAAACCTAAGTCAGGTGGCCTCCCTCTTCTCCTTCCTAGAAACCCTTCAGCAATTTTCCCTTCTATCTCAGAGAAGGGGCCACTGAGGCCTTCCATCACCTGAGGTATTTATATTCATCCTGGTGGCTGCCCAGTCCCTGCCTCCCCCTGTTCCTTACTTTCCTCATACTCTCCAGCCAGGCCCATCTTCCTCTTGATCAATGCCAACCGTACCTCAGGGTCTTCCCGAAATTCTGCCCTGGGTCTGGCTCTCTTTCACAGAGGTACATTGCTCACCCACTCAGCTCCTTGAGGCCTTTCCTCCACTGTCCACCTAGGAGACTCCGCCCTCCCCAGAACTGCAAGTGTAGACAAGCCCCCTTCCAGGTGCCCTGATTTGTCAGATCACAATCCACGTTCTAAGGTCAGAAATGACATGCTATCAGTTAAGAACAGAGGCACCTCTAATAAATGGATCCTTGGGAGAGTTTGCCATGAGCTAGAAAGTAAATAACTTGGCCCATTGTTCCATACACTGTTCGTTGCTGAATGAAATATCCTGACACACATATAAGAATGTGTATGTAGATATGGTGCAGTTATTGTGCACTTAGTATGCTCTTTCTCTCTCTCCTTCTCTCTCTCTCTCTCTCTCTCTCTCTCTCTCTCTCTCTCTCTCTCTCTCTCTCCTCTCTCCTCTCTTCTCTCTTCTTTCTCTGTCTGTCTCTGTCTCTGTCTCTCTAATAAATTGTAAAACACTATGAGAACATGGAGTCAGGTGGCCATCTGTCCTTTGATATATGTGTTGAATGTATTTATTGGACCCCTCCACACTGTACCAGGCACTGTCCTAGGACCTCAAATACAAAGGTATTCAACCACTGATGGCCCTGGCTTCCTGTGGCTCTCGGTTCAGCATAAAGAGATGGGTATTTCACAAACAATACAACTGACATAAGAGAACTGTTAAGATAGTCGGGGAAGCAAGGAGCTAAAGAGACCTGCAACCCTATAGGTGGTACAACATGATGTACTAACCAGTACCCCGGAGCTCTTGACTCTAGCTGCATATGTATCAAAAGATGGCCTAGTTGGCCATCACTGGAAAGAGAGGCCCATTGGACACACAAACTTTATATGCCCCAGTACAGGGGAACGCCAGGGCCAAAAAAAAAAAAAAATGGGAATGGGTGGGTAGGAGAATGGGGGAGAGGGGGGAGGGTATGGGGGACTTTTGGGATAGCATTGGAAATATAATTGAGGAAAATACGTAATAAAATATATTTTTTTAAAAAAAAAGATTGTTGGGGAAGGACATTGTATTTGGAGTTAGGTGGGTGGTAGGTGATGAAAATGACTGATAAGATCCAAGACCCTTAGAAGTTGGAGACTGTATAATGATGAATGAATTGAAGGGCAGCTTTATGACAGAGGTGAGTCTATACATTCTGATTAAAGAAACTTGATGGTAATTACTAATACTTTAATTGGTGGGGAGGCTGAATGGTCTTCAAAAAATATTTGTCCTCTAATCCTTAAAAACCTGAGAATTCTACCTTTTGGGGGGAAACAGTTTTTGCAGGTCTGATTTAATTGAGGAAGTTAAATGAGCAAATAATTAGAATTATCTAGGTAGGTGCACATGTAATCATGTTCTACATTGTTTCAAGGATCAGAGCCCTCAAGGAGCTGAGCCAAACAGATTGCAAGTTGGGTATCCGGCTAAGCTAAATACAAAGAATTTGTCTCAACCTCTACACCTGAAAAACCAGGGTCATGTGAATACTTAGAGACATCCACACAATGTAAAGAGATAGCAAAGAGAGAATTCTCAATGCTGGCTTAGATTGAAAGATGTGACAAGTTTGAAAGTCAATTTTACATATTATCTAGACTGCATATGGGTTCCCAGAGGTGTGGTCAAATTCCCAGAATTCTGTTTGCCTGTGAGTTTGTTTCTGGAGGCTACTAATGCAGATTCACACACACACACACACACACACACACACACACACACACACACACACACACACACACACTGCACTGGGCCTCACTCAATCAACTAGACAGAACAAAAGGGCTGAGCAGCAAGGGGCTTCTCCTCTCTGACTTCTCAACTGAGGTACTGGTCTGTCCTCCCCTCACCCTGGAGGTTAGAGCACTTGTTCCAGTTTGATGACTTTAGTACATGTGACATATCTCAGCCTCTGTGGCTGCATGAGCCAATTCCGGATGGATGGATGGATGGATGGATGGATGGATGGATGGATGGATGGATAGATGGATGGATGGATGGATGAACAGATAGACAATAAATAGATGATAGATAAATATATAGAGATAGATAGGTAGATAGATAGATAGATAGATAGATAGATAGATAGATAGATAGATAGATAGATGATAAATGAATGCAGATAGATAGATGGTAGATAGATAGATGGTAGATTGATTGATTGATTGATAGAGATGATGAACATATAAATTATATAGGTTTGGTTCCTCAGGAAAACAGATTAATATATCAAAAATTGCTAGCAGCCACCAACAGCAGAAAGATACAAGACGGGTGTCTCTAAAGGCCACATAGAGAGTGCAGCACCTGAAGTTCAGTCTGGTGGAATCTATTTCAAATTTCTCACCTGCAGAACTGTAAAAGGATATATGTGCACTGTTGAGACAGCCAATGTGTAGTGATGTCTCAGAGGCCACGGGAAATTAGTAAGATAGGAAATACTGTAAGACAGACATCAATATTATTTTTGGAGCATGAACCAAGATTCCAGTCATACGCTGATAGGAAAGACAAGCCAAATCCCAGCTTAGATATGCCACATGTGACTCACAGAATGGTCTGAGCCACTGTTATGCTCCAAGGACACCACAAATAGAAAGTCATGGGAATCAAGGAAGGCAGCTCTGCTATGACCCATGTCTAGACTTCTTGACATCAGAAGACATGGTGGAAGAGAAGTCTGAGGAAGAAAGTAGGAGGCATGGAGTCTTAGAGCCATGAGATGTGAGAATTTTGGATGGCACTGGAGTCAATGGCGGTGAAGTAGCCAAAGCCTGCCATGTGATAAGCTGATAGCCTCTAATGCACATAGACAGTAAGCAGTTACTATGGATTATGGAGCCAGGAAAGCGCTTGCGCTGCTTCTCTGATGCTCCCATCCGAGTGTAGAGCGTTGGACCTGCTTTAGAGAATTACCCAGTGATGAGAGCAGTAGGAAATGCAGCATCAGGATGCTATTACCTCCTGGAGCTGAGAACGCAGTCAATAAGGAGGATGCAGAGAACAGCGCTCTCTCTCTCTCTCTCTCTCTCTCTCTCTCTCTCTCTCTCTCTCTCTCTCTCTCTCTCTCTCTCTCTCTCTTTCTCTCTCTCTCTCCCCAGACAACATTTAGGATCCCTGGGGTCATTTTTTTTTTTTTAAATCACAGTGATTTCAGGTTTTCTAGGTCGGGCTCCAGACACTAGAGCTAGTCAGGTAGTTTCAATGTATGTCCCAGGAGACTCAAAGCATTCCTGATATGTATGGTACTGTGTCCAAAGGGGACTGGGTATAGGTAATTTATAGATACATGTTAGAACAGTCATTCTAATCTTCACCTCTGTATTATGAACATTCTAAGCAAGGTCATGTATATATGCTATGTGTGTGATCAAAGAAAGGTGCTGATGGCTGAGAATGGAGAAACTATATCCTAGTTGTGCTGCATAGAAAATGGAAGATGCCTACCTGGAATAAAGCACTACTAGTTCCAGAAATGACCAGGAACTGGTAGCTAGACAGTCCATCCATTTACCCAACCATAATACACTATGAGGAGAGGCAGGCCTGTGATGTCACCAGTTTTATTACTAATAGAAGGAAATCTTCAAGCAAACAAAATATTCAGAAGCTGCAATAGAATTTAGCACAGAGGAGAGTAGTGACTTTAACTTCTGCACAGAGTTGTCTCCGGGACATGGAGGATATTGGGATAAATTCATTGTTCTACAAACACTTTAGGGGTATGGAAAATGATGGTCATTTCTTAGTCTCCAGAAGTTGCTAATGCAGCCTTCAAGCCACAAGGACACATCAGCAGGACAGTGCCACACAGGTCCCCAGTAGAGGAATGTCTCCTGATCCTCAGGAGCAAGGCTGAAGTGCCATGATTGTTCTCCTGGTAATCTCCGTGTGACATTCAGAAAGTGGCCACTAGGTGGCAGCTGCATGCTGCGAAGAAATAAACCCTACTGTACTTGGTGCTCAGAAGCCAAACTTCAACTAAGCCCTGTGCCTGAGCAGAGGATGGAGACAGTTTGGGGTTTAATCTGACCTCAGCCCACAAGCAGACAGAATGGGTGACTGAGTGTTCTGAGCACCCCTGAAAAGTTGAACGTTGGATTTTAATTCATGCGTATGAATTAAATTAATTTAAATACGACAGCAGATGTTCAGCTCGGTTATGTAAAAACCTTTAAATCAACCTGGCTATGAACACAGGAGTCTGACAACCTACTTCCTCAACTGCGAATTCTATTAACAGACAGTTCCATTGAAAATAATGAAGTTAAGCCGCTGAGGTTGACATAGAAGTGTGTTATAACATAACCACCTCAGTAGCTCTTCTGTCACCTCAGGGTTACCATCTTGACCACATTTGGAAAGATCTACCCTCCCAACAAGCTTGATTCATACTTGTATGAGTTATGCTGGTTTTATATTGACTTATGTAACATTTTGATGTCGTTTTGAGATAAAGCATATTAAATTTCACCTTCTTTCCTTTCACTGCATGGTTTGGTTTGGGAGGTGCTTTGCCACTTACTGAGAGAAAATTAAATGAAACCCAGAGGTAGGAACACACTGGGAGGAGACAGCAGCCCTCTCCGGGCTCCTGTGGAGTCTGCTCCTTTCTCTACCTGCCCCAGGGCCCTCCAGTCCATGTCTCTCCATGGGGGATACTTGTCTTCGTACCCAACTCAGGCATTTTCCTGGTGGTTTGGATCCTCTTGGTTCAAACAAAAGTAGTGATCTTATATTTTCTTTCTCTTCTCTCTCCTCTTACTCCTGCTTCTCTCCAGCTTGGTCCCACGGTCCCTGAAGAAAGGAGCCTTCCTGGCCACTCACCCAGTTGTGTGCCAGTCCTGTAGCTTGTATGGCAGGTTCTAAATTCTTACAGCAACTCTTACTGTCTACTTCTTTTTTCCCCTCTCTCTCTCTCTCTCTTCTTTTTTCCTCTTTCTTTTTATTGGATATTATATTTATTTACAGTTCAAATGTTATCCCCTTTCCTGGTTTCCCCTCTGGAAACTCCCTATCCCATCCCCTCTCCCCCTGCTTCTATGAGGGTGTTCCCCCACCCACGCACCCACTCCCGCCTCCCTGCCCTGGCATTCCCCTACACTGGGGCATCAAGCCTTCACAGGTCCAAGGGCCTCTCCTCTCATTGATGTTTGACAAGGCCATCCTCTGCTAACATATGCATCTGGAGCCATGGGTCCCTCCATGTCTACTCTTTGGTTGGTGGTTTAGTCCTTGGGAGCTCTGTGGGGGGAGGGTCTGGTTGGTTGATATTGTTCTTCCTATGGGTTGCTAACCCCTTCAGTTCCTTCAGTCTTACTGTCTACTTCTTAGGAACCAAAGACAGACAGACAGAGAGAGAGAGAGAGAGAGAGAGAGAGAAAGTAAGTTTAGAAATACAAATTCTAAAAAGCAAAATGTAGACAATGGAAGTAATAACAGATTTTTTTTTAATAATATTGTTCTCTCTTTTTATATGTTGATGTGGGCAGCAGGTCCTTATGTGTGCCTGAGCGAAATGAAGGCTCTCTGAGGGAACAGTGGGGGTTATAGGCAAAAATAGCACAAGAAAAAGCTCTGGGGGTGAAGCCACAAAGGTGAGCAAACCTGACTGCGCTGATGACTGCCCCACCCCCATCCTGTGTCCTTCCACCCCACACCTCACCTCCACTTAGAATGTACCCCGCCACTTTCCTTCCTGGATTCATTACTCAAGAACCATAAAGAATTATAAATGACCTAGAATGTTTGCTTCATGTGCATTAATGATGTTAGAATTATTCATTCTCTCTCTCTCTCTCTCTCTCTCTCTCTCTCTCTCTCTCTCTCTCTTGAATGAGAATACCAAGAGTCTTAGGGATGGGCTGGGTCAGGATGCGGTGCTTATATCGTAGGATATAGTTCCAAAAGTTCCTTTTGGTGGTGGTGGTGGTGCTTGTGGTGCTTGTCATGTTTCTTAACTAGGATAATTGTGTAAAAGCTACAAGCCCTTTTCACCTTAATCAGAGATAAGCATGCTTAGATTCTGGGGAGAAAAAATTTATATATATATATATATATATATAGAGAGAGAGAGAGAGAGAGAGAGAGAGAGAGAGAGAGAGGAGAGAGAGAGGAGAGAGAGAGAGAGGAGAGAGAGGGAGGGGGGAAGAGAGAGAGAGAGGAGAGAGAGAGAGAGAGTTAGAAGGCAATCAACTCACATGGCTGGGAAATGAAGCTTCTAGACTTTGGAGTTATTTAACAAAACTTCCAGTGCCAGGCCTTAACACCTCCTTATGAGTTATTGGTTGAAGGGACCAGAAATCCCCAGAACTATGCAGGTTCTTGTCATTCCTCATGATTGCCTACCAGAACCAGATCATAGGAGACCCTATTGTTGAAGACACTATATATATATATATATTATATATATATATATATTATATATATATAATGACATAGAGAAATCAAGCTAGAACTGAGCTAGAAGCTTCCTCTCTGCCAGCTAGCTTTTGTGGTTCCAGAAGATGTTCTGAAAGCTGCTAAGGGAGAGAGCATCGTTGATCTTATCCAGCTGTTAACCCTGTGAGCCATGAGGCCATCCACCAAGCAAAATGTGCCCACTTGTTCAGTAGTGGCATTCTGGGTGTTGGGTACACCAACCAACAGCTCTCTAACTGGAATTGAGGCCAGTTTCACAAAAGGGAATCCATGCCTGGTACCAAAGACCTGATGGAAAACCCATAGCTAAAGAAGTCATAGGTACTGGGAGTGAGTAACTGAATACTGTTTTTAAGCAAAATTGACAAAGCATCAAGCTGCCTTCTAAACCTGTAAGCAAAAGCTACTCTTAGCCTTCATCAGAGAAGCCTCATCAGTGAACAATGGTAAAGACTCAGGGTTTCACAGGCACCAAGAATACATGACAGATGAGACTCACAGCTTCACAAGGTACCGAGAATACATGACAGATGAGTACTGATCCCAGAACAAGACATCTAATCTACACTTGCCCTCCGAAGGCTGAGAGAATGTTAAGGAAGAAGAGACAAAAAGAGTATCATATCCAGAAAACAGGAAAAGAATTGGGTAATGCCAAGCAAGACACAGCTGTTGCAATCCCAAGCTCATAGCAGCTGGGGATGCATCCTCTAGATTTACACAAGAATTAGCCAGTCAGCCAGCAGTTGAACTGAATGGGGGAGGAGTTCAGAAGGCCCTACTTCTCCCAGATGAACTATGTACTCACATTTGCTATTAAATGCTCCAAGGAGATGGGGCTCTCCTTGCCTTCAGTTGTCCACCCACTGGTGGGCCTACAGGACTCCAAAGGATAACTCTAATCCAGTGAGCACATAAATGGCCATGGTTGATCTGAAATGGGTCACAAAATAAAACCAAAAGTCATGAATCTGAAAAGGAGCAGGTGTGGAGGAGGAGACAGAAGACAGAAGGGAGAGAAGAGAGCAGGGCAGAGTGATCAGGCTGCATCATGCAGGACAGGGTCAATGAGGCAGCATTAATTTAAAATCCAGCAATGGATTTTCACTGTGAAAAGTTTACTAACTGGGTTGGAGAGATGGCTCAGCAGTTAAGATCACTGACTGTTCTTCCAGAGGTCTTGAGTTCAATTCCCAGCAACCACATGGTGGCTCACAACCATCTGTAACGCGATCTGATGCCCTCTTCTGGTGTGTCTACCATCCAGCAATAGCAACAAGAACACAAACAGGCTCTATTTGTCATACAGGTTAAAATGTATAAATGGATAGAACAAGGGATAGATTCACTTACCATAAGCTCAGAGAAGCTTCCATGTGGAAGTGAGAGGAGGGTTTCAGAGTCTCTTCCTTCTCTTCTTCTTGGTCTGTTAATAATAGACTGCAACAGGAACTAGTTGTGTTCTATAAAAAGAAAACGATGCTAGAATTGTACCATTTTCTCCAAACTTGAAACAGCTGATTGCATGTCTGCGCAAGGACTTTCTCTATACACTGACATTCAGTTATTCCAGTCTACCAGGACCCCGTGCTTACTCAGCGATATAGAATGAAAACAATCAAGTGCACAAATACTACCAAGGAAGAGGATTTTCTTCTTGTTGCAAAGTCCCAAGCCACACCAGTTCTTAGCTTCCTATTTCTTGTCTACAGTCTCCACATACTTCTCTCTTTAAATACACACACACACACTATGGCTAGACGTGTGCCTGTGCTTGCCAATGCCAGGGTAACAGGCCTTGATACAGGGCAGGAGGTTGGAGCCACCGCTCTGTGACTTACTACCAACCAGGTTTGTCCTCTTGCATAGAGTCAGCTGACCACTGGACTCTCAGGCCCTTCCTGGAGGAATGCAAAGCTGGGACTTGTGGCAGAGTCCCACTCTGACAGTTTGACTGCTGACCCAATCAGGGTCTGAGCTCAGAGTAAACTCATAAGTCAATGTTCTGAAGATGGAAAAGAGTGGTGAGGTTCCTGGGCCTTCCAGACATGGAGACCTCACAGAACCAAGTTCTGAAGGATGAGGAGCCCGTGATGAAGAGACACCGTGAAAAGCTTACAAACCGGGCTGGAGAGATGGCTCACCATTTATAGCAGTTGCTATTCTTGCATAGATTTTAACTCAGCTCCCAGTATCCACAGCAGTTGTTCAGAATGACCTGTAACTCCAAATCTAGAGAAATCGAAGGCCTCTGGCCTCCTTAAGCTCCTGGACACACTTTAAAGAGAGAGAGCTAGTGGAAGTCAAAGGTGGATGCTAATACAACAGACATGTCTTACAGGGAAAGGATCATCAGGAACAAAATGCAACAGAAATGAAATGGAGAACTAGTAAAGAAATACACATAGCCGGGCAGTGGTGGCACACGCCTTTAATCCCAGCACTCAGGAGGCAGAGGCAGGCAGATTTCTGAGTTCGAGGCCAGCCTGGTCTACAAAGTGAGTTCCAGGACAGCCAGGGCTACACAGAGAAACCCTGTCTCGAAAAAAACAAAAAAAAAAAAAAAGAAAAAAAGAAAAGAAAAATACACATGATCCCTCCGAGGGTCAGAGTGATGGAGACACTCCTTCCTGAGCACAGAGGTCCATGGGATTCAAGTTTGCACCAAATGCCCATCAAATTGTTCAATGTTAGATTAGAACTAGAAAATGCAAGCATTTCCGCATTTAGTTCCTGTATTTTTAAAATCAAATCTAAGAAGCATGAATTGCTCTAAAAAAGCAACCTTCACCCTCTAATCCTTACCCCCATGTCCCCAAAACCCTAAATATCCTTTAACATATCCCAACCACACAGGGGGCTAACAGGATTATGTAGACTGTGTCTTATCAGTCCTGATTACAGAAAAGGGAATTTAGTGAGTCTATGTGACGCAAAACAATGTTCCTCTCTCAGATAATCGGGAGTGGAGGGTAAGAGTTTGGTTTCCAGGCCTGCAAAAACTAATTTGCAAGGGTTTGGTTTTTTTATTTGTTTGTTTGTTTTATGTATGTGAGTACACTGTAGCTGTCTTCAGACACACCAAAAGAGACCATTGGATCCCATTATAGATGGTTATATGTGTTTGCTGGGGAATCGAACTCAGGACCTCTAGGAGGATTAATCAGTGTTCTTAACCGCTGAGCCGTCTCTCCAGCCCCTAACTTTAAAGTTCACTGAAAGGATTTGAATTCTACTTTAAAACAACAGAAACTAATATGTGAGAGTTACGGTGAGTCTGAAAAGCTGTTTAGAAAACACACAAACGTTTCAACCAACGTCGCCACTCTCAAAGCTCTATGTGAAGAAACTTGACTTTGCACCTTTAGTTGCTCAGCTCTTCTCTGGCCTCTATGTCTTTTATGTCCTCTACATAGGGTCCCACAAGCAGGCTGACATCGCACCACTGTCAAGAGCCTTCTTTCCAGAAAAGAAACAGAGTGCTAAGAGACACTGGCTGGCAAATCTAGTCAGGCACCTGGTTCAGCTACAGCACAGAGTTCCTCTCAGCCCTAGTTAATGGTCAGCAGTCATTACTTCTCCTAATTCAGAGACTCTGAATCAATGATAAGTTGGGCCTAAGGCAGTCACCTCTTGCCCCGTCATTAAAGCAACCAATTTAGACCATCCTTCTCAGTAGCTGGGAAAGTCACAGTGTTCCCTGGTGGAAGGCAGGCAAAGCCAATGCTGGGAAACACAGCGGACACTTGGTGGCCTTGCATAGCCCAAAACCATAGATTCTGAACAATTACAAAATATGTCTGTGTGAAGCCCCCGGGCCTGGGGATCAAGTCAGCGTGGCCTTGGCATTTACAAAACCCAAATGTCTTTATCTTCCGGGCAACAAGTCAGAGTCTGTCCAGATGGCATCTTGATTGCCTTTCGCCTAGCTGATGACATTTCTAAAGCTGACAACTCTTCCAAGCATTCTCTTCATCCCAGGAAAATGTGGCTGGCAAAATGTAAGAGGAAGAGTCACTGTAAGGAGATTGAAAGCTAGAAGGTTCTGAATGTAGGCCCGGTTTCCTCCATGTGGTTGCCCCTCGTTACTTTGAAGGTACTGCTGCTTCAAGCACTAACCATCCAGAGAGAGGACAGGAATTCAGCCTCGTCATCCACAGGCTTTATGAGCAATGGTATAAAAACTTCAAAGCTTTCATGGGGCCGTCTCACGTCATAGGCATTCTTAGAGGTGAGCATGGGAGGGACGGGTCTCTCTTTCACAGAAGAAACGGGGACACTTAGAAGCTAATGGTGTGTGCTAAGGTCACAGGAGGGCCTGTGTCTGGAGATTGAAACCTAACAGGCTGTTGAACTCTGCTGATAATCCTGCCAAAAAGGGAAAAAGAGTGGTTAGCCCGGCAATTTTGTTCATCAGCTCAACCACCCCCATCATGCTTTGCGTCATGTGGATGGGCTGTTTCTGGAAGAGAAGGAATTTGAATGAAGCAAGGATGGCAGGTCGCTGTTTAGGCAGTTGTTGCCTACCTCTTTGCTGGTTCAGGAAAACTTTGCTTCCAAAGTTCACGGTTAGAGGCTAACACTGTGACAGCACAAAGAACATAAAGAAGTATTTCAGGAAGGCAGAAGTAAAGGAGGGCAATAGGAATTCTTGTAACTCTTGGGACCACTAGACTCATTGGTTGTTCGTTTACATTCTTAATAATTAGAGAAACGACTAGGGTGGATTTGGTAAACTTATTTTTTAGTTTTAAGTTTTCTGACTTCAATGCACCAGTCTTAGGATCTCTGTGGTGGTTTGAATGAAAATGGCCAAACAGGGTCATAGGGAGTGGCACTACTGGGAGGTGCATAGAGAGAATTTCTTGTGTAGTGTATGGATACATGACCTGCCATCAACAACAACTGTAAGGGTTCATGATTCCCCAAAGAATGACACCCCGGAATCAAATAGTATGTAAACACAAAGAGTGTTTTATTCTGTATAAATCCAGCATACTGGGGTCTCCCCATTACAAAGACAGACAACCAAGTGAGTTTGCAGGCCTGATTTAAAGCACATTAGGGAATTCCAAGGTAGGTGACCTCTACGTTGATCTATTGGGTCCACGTCTACCGAGGTGTGGGGGGCTGGAAACTTGCTGGGGAAGTCTGGGAACTTCTGCCGATCCATTGTCCTTGCCCCAGGACAGATGGTGGGGCAGTTTCTGAGGCCTGGACTTGCCCAGTTCTTAGAAACAGAGATTTAGGCCTTGTCTCCTTAACTGCCAGTTTGAAACATGTCATGGAATCACAGCCAAAACCTATGGCCTATATGAAAGGGTGGAATAAAAGGAGGAACATCTGGTAGGCAGAAAGGATTCTGGGATAGAGCTAAGCACAGGAAGACTCACCGGGGACATGAAGGACAGACACCTGGAAGCTGAGCAGAGGTAGTCAGCCACGAGGTAGAACACAGATTAGACTAAATGGGGTATTAAGTTATGAGCTAGAATGAGCCAAAGTGTATGGCCAGGGTGTTTGTAAGTATAATAAAGCCTTAGAGTCATTATTTCTGGGAACAGGAACCTTACAATAGGGTGTGGCCTTGTTAGAATAGGTGTGGCCTTGTTAGAATAGGTGTGGCTTTGTGAGAATAGGTGTGGCCTTGTGAGAATAGGTGTGGCCTTGTGAGAATAGGTGTGGCCTTGTAAGAATAGGCGTGGCCTTGTGAGAATAGGCGTGGCCTTGTGAGAATAGGCGTGGCCTTGTGAGAATAGGCGTGGCCTTGTGAGAATAGGCGTGGCCTTGTGAGAATAGGCGTGGCCTTGTGAGAATAGGTGTGGCCTTGTGAGAATAGGCGTGGCCTTGTTAGAATAGGCGTGACCTTGTTAGAATAGGCGTGGCCTTGTTAGAATAGGTGTGGCCTTGTTAGAATAGGCGTGGCCTTGTTGGAGGACTTGTGTCACTGGGGATTGCACCTAGGATTTCACAAAACCGAGACAACCCCATGGCAACTCTTCCCGCTGCCTATGGATCTGGGTGTAGAACTCTCAGCTACCTCTCCAGCACCATGTCTGCTGGCCTGACTCCGTGCTTCCCATCATGATGATAACGGACTACACCTCTGAACCTGTAAGCCAGCCCAGTTAAATGTTTTTCTTTATAAGAGTTGCTGTGGTCATGGTGTCTCTTCACAGCAACGGAAACCTTAAGACAACCACGTTATTTCAGATCTGAGAGTTTATCTCAAATTCCTAATTCCTATGCCCGCACTCCAGTCAGGCTTCTCTGCTTTTGAATATGACAGCCATTTTACAGTTTCAGAGGCAAAACACGGGGATTCATTTAACATGTGTGCCTTTATGAAAACACATTCAATGAAATAAAGAGAAGTTAATGAACAAGACTGACATTGTGGTTAATTGAAAGTTAAGGCTTAGCAAGTGTTGTAATGTATTGCCTGTCTTTCCAGTGTAAGTGGGTGACCATAGAAAAGCATGAAATCCAGATTTGGGGAGATGTTCCAACATCAGGCACTTTTTAAATGACTATAATGAAGCCAAAGGAAACAAATATTTCCACTAACATCCAATAATGGTCATCTTGGGAAGAGGCGAAACCAAGGACAGGAAATGGAAACTGCCCTTGCATCAAAACAAGAAAGACTCCTTCCCCTGAGTTCATAGGCCAGGAGGACATGGCCTTGGAGGTGAAGAAAGACTTGGGGGTATTTCTGAGATGAAAACCAGCTGTCCTTGGCATGTGAGGACACTGCCCTCTCTGTTGGCTACAGTGTCACCAACAACTTGCAGAACATCCTTCCCCAAATATACCTCATATTGATTGCTCTGAACTAATGGTGACTGAGAAATAGCGGGGGTGGGAGGATGGCTCTGTTCTCTCATCCTAAAATGGAGTCTAGATTTCCCAGAGGAAAGGATTCCTCCCTTCAGCATACAGAGAGCATTCTTGTCAGTGTAGACAGAGCCAGACCAACAGAACACCACCAATCTTCCAGTAAATTCACCCACAGATTCCTGACAGTTTTTCCACAGTCTAGCAGTCCTATCTCAAACAGCTTTTTCCTTTACCTCACCACATGTCCATAATTTATTAATCTTCATTAAAATGGAATAAGACACACTCCCTCACCCCTTCTGTCTAATTGTTTCTTTGGGGTTTGGAAAATATTCTCTTTTTTGAATGGCTCACCATGTACCACATAAAAAACATCAACATCAATTAGATGCCCGTGCTTTATGACCTGTTCATCTGTCTTCCAACAGTTCAGTTCCTAAGCCCCACCTACAGAAGCCAAGAGGAGAGACGAGACGTCTTTCCTCCCTACAAAATCAAGCTGTACATGAGAGAAGCCATGCCACCTCTCTGGAAGTGATTGGTGTTGAAGGGATCAATATTCAGCACAAGATACCCACAAAACAAGTTTCCAGAACAAAAAAAAAGATTTATTTACTCCAAAGGAACAAAGAGCAGAGGTCAAGAGACAGAGACAGGAGATAGGGGATGAGGGAAAAAACAAAAGGTACAAGGGAGAAGGGACAGGGGGATTTGTCACAGAGGGGACAAAGAACTGCCTTTTGATAGCAAGGAGACAGACTTGGCCCAAAGGCAAATGAGGGTTTATAAAGGCAAAGGGGAAATCCCATGGTAGAATGAGGTGTTTAATTTTAATTAGGCATGTTAATTAGGTGAGCCAAAGGGAGCTTTGATTGCTGGATTTGAGTACTTTGGTAGCTGGACCTTGGTGGTCAGCCTCCGGAGGAGGAATTGACCAAATAAGTGAATTGACCTTAATGTCTAGCTTTAGGAATGTAAGCTAACAGTTTTCTAGCAAGACAGAGGGAACGGGGAAGAAGGGCAAGATCTGTCATAGCCATGTCTGCTATGCTTATGCTGGCTAGAGTCCCTTCAAGGGTTACTGGCTCTATACAGCCTGATAACCCTTAGTGTTTCCATCTGCAAAGTAGCAAAGGATGTTTAGATATGTCATGAGACAGCACACCACACAACCCTCAAAGAGAGGAAGTCACTTTGATGGATGCTCTACTTTGGGTCTTTATGGCTCTACATCTTGTGTTATAACAATTTGATTAAACATAGACAAATCATCAGGAAATATAATGACCCCAACTAAACTTGACCATAAAGAATATTCAAATATTCAAGAATATTTTAGAGAACCAGGTACGTTGATCCACTGGTGGGGTTGCCACGTAATGGGATGAGGAACCAGGCTTCAGCTAAAAGCAGAAGCAAAACTAAACATGCAAAAAGGAAAGCAGTAAGTCACTGTAGCGTCTTCTGTTTCTCACATGATATAATTATTCATGCGGTACTTTTCAAACTTGGATCAGACAGCATATTTTAGCTTGTATATCCCTGAAAATGAATTAACCTTTGAATAACTACATGGAAAGCGTTTAAATTCCAAAGCTGGGTCTCTAGGGTCCTAAGTTATCCTTAGTGCTAAAGACTTACAGCAGTGGTTCTCCACCTTCCTAATGGGGCAACCCTTTAATACAATTCCTCATGCTGTGGTGACCTCCAACCATAAAATTATTTTCTTGTTTCTTCATAACTTTAATTTTACTACTGTTATGAATCATGATGAAAATATTTGTGGTTTCCAATGGTCTTAAGTGACCCCTATGAAAGGGTCATCAGATATCCTCCCTCCAAGGGAGCTGCAAACAATAGGTTGAGAATCATTGACTTAGAAGCACAAGAGTGATCACTAGAGGACTCACCAGACGTTCTGAGAATCATGTGCTAAGCGACTACAGACCATAAAAGATGATCTTTAGTAGAATAATAAGGTATATGGAATTTGTATGCAAATCCATGCTAATAGTTCATATAAGGACACCTATTGCTGTGGCAACTGATCAATAGAAATAAATGTCCCCACTGCCTCTTCTCCACTTATCCTCTTTCTCTCTGAAAGAAATCGTTCTCAGTGTGAACCATGGCTGCTCTCTCTCTTCCTGGACACCCCAGCCCATGACATTGTGAGTAGATTAGTGTTAGAATGTGATAGTTCCTCCCACCCCTTGCACCAGATAGCCTTTGCTAGTTTTTGTTTGCCAAGATGAAGCAAGGCCATCTGGAGGAAGACGCAAAGAGCAGATTGTCGGGACACAGCAAGTGTAACTCCATTTATTGGCTCAAGCCAACTTTGTTACATCAGTAAGTTGGAAACTATAATTTTAAAGTAGAGTAATAGGGTCTTAAATAAAGAAGTTCCTTAGAGAAAAATAGCCAAGTGTCAGGGAGGTTGCTCAGTGGCTAAAGGTGCTTGCTGCACAAATCTGATGACCTGTGTTCAATTCCCAGATCCTACATAAAGATGGAAGGAAAGAATTGACTCCACTGAATTGTCCTCTGACCGCCACATCAGCCCAAACACATCAAACATGCATAGACATCAATAGTAAATAAAAGTTTTAAAGAAACACTAGTCTATTTCCATCATTGATAGTTTAAATGATACAGAACCAGTTAGTGACAAAGACGGGATTCTAAGTCACTTTTCTGTGATCTTTGGGAAGTCTTCACAAGCAGACTGCAAGGAGTGACAGTGACATAGCTTGTGACATAGAGGGACTGGACATTTTTAACCTACAAAGGGGAAGGATTGGAGACATTATCATTTTAAATACCCGTAGGACTGATAGATATGAAAGGGTTTGAATATGCCCACTTAGTAGCTAGAGGGAACCAGGAACACTATGGGTACAATATAGGGAAGATTTTTACAGTCAAATGAAAGACCATACCGTATATATTAACAGCTAAAATTGCCCAGACCAATTTCTTGAGGAATGGTGAGTTTTCTGTCACTGAGACATTTTGGGGAAGCCTGAAAAACAGTGCAGTCTGTCTAACCACAGCGGTGGAGCCAAGGGCTGTGGAGGGGAGAACTGAGGCATGAAAATCGTTTGAATGGGGTGACCTTTAGGGGACTGTGATTCTATACAACCTGGAACCAAATAAGGGCTTCATTCTTGCTTCTGAACTCCAAAACCTATCTTCCTATCTGTTTGCAATAGTTTAAATTTTAATCTATTTCATATTTCAGGGTATTATGCCCTGAATATTTGATTTGAATGCTGTGGCAGAAGGTCACTCATATTCATTTATTTTCTTTTACTCTTATACACTGGCAGGGAGTCTTTTGAATCCATTATGCAAACGCACGCAAATCATATGCAAATGACGTGGTCTCAGAAAAATGACAAAATCTTATGGCCATCAAACCTTTCTTCAAGACAGAAAGTAATGCACCTTTTCAGTGTCTCTGGGGTAGGGACAATTTCCTGAGAGTGATATTTACATGACATTGGGATTGGTGGCTCATAGCAGACGTCCCTTCGCATTCTTTATGCTTATGTAGGGCTTTAAGGTTAAGAAAGCATTTTCCTACAAAGGATCCCATTTGATCCTCATAATTACCATGTGATGTAAGCAGAACAGCCCCCCCCCCCCGACTTTCAGATAAGAAGCTACATCCGGGGAAGTGTGGTGTCTTTTTGGAGGTCACTCAGATGGCCAGCAGTGGACCTGAGGCTTAGCATTTTTGGTTCCTCACTGTGATGGGTGCCTTCTGTGAGTTCAAGTGTCCTGCAATGCACCTTTATTGGCTTAGATCATGTTTTGCAAATAGCATCTTCAGAGGTATGCTTGTTGGTGAGGATGGCGTTTTATGGACCGCCTAGTTACTGAGAACATCCCTAACAAAGCCCAAATGAGGAGCTTTTCCTGCCCCTGTTCAGCCTCTGCTGATAAAGATGAGTGAACATTCCTTGTCCTGTCTACTATTCAAGTCTATTCAATTGTTTTAGAAGGCAACACCAGCTATCCTCCCATACACCAACTGGTTCAAGGTCAGAAAAAGACCTGTGGTAGCTAAGGTCACTGGGTAAATGCTTGATCTTTTTCTCTCCCTGCCACTCCTTGATCTTCCAAATAATTACTGCCCCTATCAAAGGGATTTCTCTATTGCTTTTCTCTCCCCTCTCCCCTAGAAAGGATTTCCTGTAACCTGGGCTGGCCTCAAACTCCCTCTGACCTTGAATGGCCTATCTTCCTGCCCCTATCTCCGGAATGCTGAATTTCTGGGGGCTATGCCCATGACTGTTGTATGGGACGCTGGGGATCAAACTTGGAAGTTTCATGCATGCTAAGAAATCACCCTAACAGCTGACTTATTCAATGCCAAAGCTATTATTTCTAAGGCAAGAGGGACCCCAAACTGATAGACTTATTTCTGCTCCAGCTGTCTTGTTTAACTTTGAGCCTTTTGTGAAACCAGACCAGGGGCTTTCACCTGAGCTATTTTAACAGTCCTAAGTCACTAGGGTGAGAAAGTAATCCCTGTCCACAGAAAGAACAGCAGTGGTCCAGGAAGCAGCTGAGGTTCACTCAGCTAGCAGGACCGTTGGGCCTATCTCCTTCTGCCCCAGTCCCCAGTGTCAAAGCCCTCAGTTTGCTGGAGGGAAGCTCTCTGCCCTGCTCCACCCTTCTCCTAACCACTCACAAGGACAGCTAGAAGAAGTGGTGTCCATCGTGAGTGCAGCAAATTCCTGCATCCACAGACTCTCACAAGGATAGAGACTAGAAACTGACTGAGTGGCCCAAACCCCTTGAAACTAGCTTCAAGGCAGTGGGAAGCATCATAGTGAAAGTCTAGAGAGCTGCACAACTCATCCGTGTGTTTGACAGGAAATGCAGTAGGCTATCATGGGGTAGGGCTCTTAGTTATTTTTGGCCAAGATGGTTGGTATGCAAAAAGAACTTCCCTTTTTTTTTCTTTTGCAGCACAGATCCACAAATGCTGAGCAGTTCCCAGCATTTCGGTTCTAAGATCGACCTTCTGAGCACTTCATTGCCTGCCAAATTGCCAGGGCTATTAGAGTGTGATTAGATTGCTTGGCTCTGAGCATTAGATAATCCTACGCAGCTGGGCTTGCTCTGGACCTGGGATGGCTCCGGACATCAGCTGCTTCTTTTTAGTGGCCCTCTTCTTGGCCAGCTGCCGAGCCACCACATCCTCAGATCAGAAGTGCATTGAGGTGAGTCCAAACTATTTGTCTCTACCCAGCTGCTGACACTTGCTGAAAAACTTGAGATATCGTCTACAGATTCATCTGAGCTTTGGCTCTCAGTCTCTACTGTCCTGAAAAGGACAATGGGAGATATCAACAGGGGTTTGGTGCAAAGAGCAGATCCCCCTCAATCCTGATGCCTAAAGCTGTTTGTGCACTGTCCTAGTACATGGTCACTCCCCACAGAACCCTTTGGTTTCTTAGCTGTCTTGATAAGGGCTAGTAAAGACAGGCTCATGCCGAGATTCAGAAAATTTATAAGGATCATTGTGAATACAGATTGATTTTCTCCTCCAATTGGACAAACCCTTCCATCTGTAGGACTAACCCACCAGAGTAAATCTGAGACCCGAGGCAACTCAAACCTTCTGGTTTAAACTGTAACAATATTTATCAACGTATGGGAAGCCATGAAGAGAATGGAGAGAGAGAATGGCCTCGATCTTTTGCCATCTTAAACCTCCCTACCACTGTCCTTGACCCTGGCCAGTAGCCAGTCCACGTGGGCCTGCTTGACAAATGGTGAAGGCAGAAAAGACTGTGAGCCTTGATGGCTTGGTTAGCCGCTTTCCTACTTGGAGACCAAAAGGAGAATGTAAGCCAGGGATAGCTAGAAGTCAATGGTATAAATTGAACCCAAAGCCAGGACTGGAATAAAGTCTGGAGCAGAAATAAACAGAAGCTTGTTAGCCTTGGATTTGGGTAGATTCGGGATGCTCTCAGACAGAGCAGAAATAGAATACCAGGGAAATCCAAGGCAGGGATGTTGTATTAGTTTCTTTGGGTTTCCAGAAGCAGAGCTTCAGAGTGAGGGATATTACACAATAGGAATGTAGTGTTTGTCGTTTCTGGAGGCTGGAGATCCAGGATGGAGGTAACAGCAAGGTTGTTTTCTTCTGAGGACTTTCCCTTGGCTTTATTGTTGGTTGTCCTCTTGTGTCTCTCCAGTGTGCCTTCCCCATGCTTAGGTGTGTCTCATTTTCTCTTATTGGGACATCAGTCATGCTGGCTTAGGACCTACCCAGCGTTCCTCATTTTACTGTAATCATATCTTGAAAGGCCTTCTCTCCAGTTATAGTCACTTGAGGCATGGTGTCCTGGGAGTTAGAACGTCAGTGGCAGAAGTAGATGATTGGGAGGATGGGACACAATTCAGCACATAAAAGAAGTAAAAGAGGGAAGGGCCTCCCTTCAGCAGCCCCAGCTCCACTCACTGCATTTAAGTTGGGAGCTCAATGACATGCATCCTGTAGATATCTTAGGGGGGTCAGGATGGGGACATCACCTCAGTGACCAAGGACAAATGCCAGGCACCTGCAGACATCATCTCCAGATGGGATGATCCTCCCATTCATTGGAGTTTCACAGAGCAAGGCAATATGCAGTGCAGCACTTGTGGGAAGTCGGTCTAGCCCTTCTGAGGCCACAAGGAGTCCAGGAAGGAAGCTCTCAGCGGAGGTACTGAGCCATTCAAACTACCCAAGGACACACCAGGCTCTGGAGCTGCAAGTTCCCTTTTGTACATGACCCTTATATTGGCAGAGGGAAGAGGAATGGGGCAAAAAGAGAGAAGTTGTCTGCCTTAGGCCTCCAGTACTGTGCCTTTCAGGTCCTGAAGGTGGGGCTCAGTGCATCCCCTAAAGACCCTGTGTTAAAGTGGAGATTTCCTTTTGGATAGACAGGTGAGGGCGAAGTCTTCTAGTCAAGCAGCCCCAACAGCCACCCTGTGGCTACACCCTAACAAGGGATTAATTTTAAATAGCCTTGAAACCTGTTTTATTAACATTCAATCTCTCTTCTCTCTTCCCCCTTCTCTTGTTTATTCTTTCTAAGCAGCCGAATTCCTGAACTGTTTAGTGCATGAATATGATGGGAGCCTGTTTCTAAGTGTTCCTGACCTCTAGGGCACAGGCACGTGGGAGAATGCAGGGCCGATTAGGAAAGACTGTGCTTTTGGTTTCCATGTGTGGTCTCCTCCATCCAAACTAGCCTGCCTCCACCCACCCTTCTCCTTACTTCCTTTTCTTCCTCTTCCCACTTCAAGCATCATTAGGCACTTGCTGCCTGTCTGTCCCCATGACTCACTATCCTGAGCTTATCTTGCCTACCATGATAAGAAGGTTTTGTTTTGTAAAATAAAAATCTTCTTTTCAGATTATCAAACTTTAGTTGAAGCAAGACACACATACAGAAAGTCCACAGGGTCCTAAATATGCAGTTAATATTTTCACCAATAAACATACTCAGGTACTCCATACACAGCTCAAGACACTGTAGGAACTCAACACCCCAGGAGCCCTCAAGCCTCCTCCTAGGCACTAGGTCCATCATCACGGTTGCTTTTGTACCTGTTAAAAACTAACTTTATACACTTGGGGTCCTATCGTAGAAACTCCAGCTCCCTGGCTACTTTTGCTTCACATTGAATTGGTGACACTTTCTGAGGACATGTGCAACAGTCATTTGTTGAGTCCTACTGTTGAGTAATACTCTTTTGGGTTGAAGACCCCTACCACAATTTATGTATTTCTATTAATAGAAAATTGCATTGTTCATAATTTTTGGGAGGTATATATGATATTGGCCTAGAAGTTTCATGATTATGTCTTTCTTTAGTAAACAAACATACATATTTACATTAAATAGCTTCATAGAGATATTTGCTCTTGGTGTGTGTGTGTGTGTGTGTGTGTGTAGGGGGGTCTGTATAGTATGCACTGCTAGCTTTATAAAACATTGCTACTAATTAACATTTGTTGGCATCTTATGTGACTTTTGATTGCTTTGGAGTCTTATTATCATTTGATTTTAAATGTGAGCCATCCTAACAGTTGGGAAAATAGTATTTTATTGGGATTCCTACTGATGAGTTATTACATTGAGTACATGGTCACAGTAGCTTACATACCTCCTCTCTCTCTGCACTGCTGAGAGTCAAACCCAGTGTCTCATGGTAGACAAGCATCATGTCGCTGATGTACCCCCAGCCCTCTCCTGCCACTTTTGAGTAAGTGAAATGCTTATGCCTTTTGCCCTTTTCCCTCCTTTGTTGCCTTGATTTGTAAGGGCTTTTCCTTACCTGAATGCCAACATGTTCCTCTACTCTCAAACTTCCCTTTCAACTCTAAAATTATCTTTTGCCAACTGGAAGTCCTTAGTATTATCGTAGCTCAAGTTAACATTTTTCCCTGTTATTTTTAATGCATTTCTAGTTTAAGAAATCTTGGCCTGCCCCAGGCTAGGATGATATTATTCCACAGTTTCTTCTGGAAGATTTATTGTTTCATATTTCTATGTTTCACGGCTCAAGGACTGATGTATATACATCTGTGTATGCGTGTATGTTGGGCAGAAGTCGGGATTAATATTTTAATAAGTTTTTTTGCTTAAAAAAGTTCCAACCTACATGCAAATTCTGAGAAGGTTGTAATAAAACTCATGAAGACGCCACAGAGACTCTTCTGTTGCTAAATGCGTCATGTTCTCTGTACGCATATCACAAAATTACAGCCATGACTAGGCCTTGAGAGATGAGCCTGCTAGTGTCCCACGACTGCTACTGTTACGTTATAACAGTTTCAAAGCACTCTGGACTACTTCCAGAGACCGTGAGCTCACTTCCCAGACCCCATTTCAAATATGTTCCTCTTGACCACTCTGTTCACTCAAAACCAGGGTAAGATAAAGTCTTTCTGTTTCTAGGAGTGGGGTGGGCTTTAAGAACTCCAAGTTCACAGATGCAAAAGCTTTCCAGGAACTTTAGATGGTGGGGTGATGTGCAGATTCCATACGTGGGGACTCCTCCAGCTCAGGGCCTGTCAGGCCCTTGTCTGGATGCTTCTCACAGCACCCCTGCCTGCAGGGTGAGCTTATTATCCCCAAGCTATAGCTGGGGAAAAGAGAGGCCCGGGTATCACAGTGTCGTGAGCTTAGATTTGAAGGGAAGCAGGCTAATTCAGTAGAGCAGTGGTTCTCAACCTTCCTAATGCTGTCACCCCTTAATACAGTTCTTCATGTTGTGGTGACCTCCCAAGCATAAAATTACTACTTCTTAGCCATAATTTTGCTAGCATTACAAATCGTAATGAAAATATCGGATATGCAGGATATCTGATATGGGACCTGAATGAAAGGGTTGTTCAACACACCCCATCCCCAAAGCGGGTCACAACCCACAGGTTGAGAACAGCTGCTATAGAGACTTCGAAAACAAAGTAGGTTTAACTGGAAGGTCCTTCACCCAGAGAAATCAGCTTAACGGGATAATTTTAGGGCTGTGTCTTCCTGGGAGGTTTTGTTTCATTTGTTGTTTTGTTTTGTTTGCTTTGCTTTGTTGTCAAAGAGTAATCTTTGCTCGGGAATTTAGCTTACCAGTCAAAAATTGCTCCTTTGGTTCAAGGGGTGATTAAAGGGAGGGGTGGGGGAGGGGCGGTATTTCCAAGGCCGCCTGCCTGCATGTGTCAAGTGTACTAGACATCCAGAAAAGGTGGGAATAAGCATTCCAGCGAAATTCAAAGGCTTCTAAATTAGAAAAAACGTCTCAAGCTTGCAAGGAGAGAAAATGCAGCCGGACGTGCGGGAACTGAGATACAGCAGAAACAAAATAACGTCCTGATTGGAAAAATGCAAAGGAACGCTTGCAAGGGAGAGCAGGTTGCAAAACAAAAGCAGCACTTGGGAGCCCTGCTCTGGGTGACAGAGGCCCAGCTCTGTGCCCAAGCTGAGGACAAAGCGGTTGGCACAGGTCCCAGTGCGCTTCCTGAGCCGGAGCAGAGTGTGTGCAGTTGCACGCATCTGAGTGGCTTTGCTGAAGCCCGGCCAGCCCCGAAATTCATGTTAAGGATGGGCACTGTCTGCAGTGTAGCGAGTCAAGGAGAAAGAGTGAAAAAACAACTTTGGAAACTGCCCATCTCCAGAAAGAATAATCACACGGGGCTCAGAGAGCTCTAGCATGGCCAGGGAGGAAATCCCAACGTGCATGATAGGTTCTGGGAGCGACTGAACTGTGTGTTGCTTTCCTGCATCCTCCCTATTCATCCTCTGAAGTAGGAGTGGTCCTCTATGACCCCATGCTGTGCTGTTAGAACTCACCCAAAGCTTTAACCTTAGTCACTGTGTCGAGAAAGTTCACTGTAGAGGGTGTGTGTGAGACCTGTTGTGTTTTGGCGTCGGTGTAATGTGCCAGGAGAGGGCACCTCCATGGGCCTGGCCAAGGTGTCCACCTGAACATTCAAGCCATGCGACAGGCCTAATGTGAAAAAGGTTTATTGGTAGGATGAGGCAGAGAAAGGAGAGGGACAGAGAAGAACAGAAAGAGAGAGGAGAGAGGGGAAGAGAAGAGACCGGCCAGGAACACGTAGAGGGTTGGGGGAGCACAGGGAGAATGAAGCTGAGTAGTCCACATAGGCCTGACTCCAGGTGCTATATAGTCAGGGAGCTGTTGTTAGGTAACTGGTGGGCGGAACCTAGAGGATTGGCTAACAGAACCCAAGACCTGTTTGGTCTGAAAGTGGAAAAGGCTTTGGTGGGCTCCTGCTTGGCACTATCTGTCTGTCTGTCTGTCTGTCTGTCTGTCTGTCTTTTGTCTGCTATATCATTGCCTTACCTAGCCTTTTCTAGCAGCTCCCCGTGGCCCCAGCTCAGCAGAGATCTGCCTTGCAGCCCCTACTTTCTGAATCCCATCAGTGCAGTAAAGTGCTTTGAAAGCTCAGGAGAGGCTGACATGGGAAATAATTTCAGTGTCCCGGGCGTGTATATGCAGGAGAGGGAAATCGTTAGCCTTAGACCTTTTGCTGTAGGATTATAATAGAACTGGCAGACTGGGGGGCTCCCTTTTCTCCACACTTATGGAATATGCCAACGGGGACCAGAAAAAAAAATATAGTGTCCAAGGGATCGGGAACCATAGTAGCATTGAGCCCAGGGCTGTCCACACAGGTTCTCTCTGGGTGAGCCTCAGTCATAGGCACCAGGGACAGTCTGGCAATGTGCTTTTTCCCACCAGTCAGCTAAATCTAAGTTTTAAATGCAAAGTGTGCATTTCAAGGACATTATGTGGATGGATTTGTGACAGTGCCTAGAGGACTCTGGGTCTATAAAAATGGAGAATAAATTACAAGGGAATATAAATATGGCATTTTCTTCAGCGACACTTATAATAACCTCACAGCACAAAAGGAAACCAGTGATTTCCTGGAGATGCGCATGCTTCGTGGAGCCAGGAGAAAGTGTGCCACGGAGCAGGAAATAGAGTTAAGCAAAGAGGAACTAAAGGGATGCCAGCTCAAGAGCTGGCCCTCCAGAGCGAAGGAAGGTGTGTGTACTTCTGTCTCCGACTAGGGAAATCTGTTTGTTGTCAGCAGAGGAAGGCAGCTGAACTACACTGGGGTGGGGCAGCCTCAGTGGGCTAGCAAGCACATCCAGGACCAGGAGCTGGGTGGTTACATGAGTCCGCATAGACTGTGAGATATCTGAGATATCTGTGAGATATCTGAGGAGTAGTCCCTGTTCATCTTCCTGTACCTTCAATGGTACTTTTCTTTCCTAGGAGCCCCCCAAGGTGGGACCTTTCTACCTACTCCCCCTCATCAGACATACACCAGCCCTCTCTACTGCAGCACTATCAGATAAACCATGACCATAGAGTTCTGTGGCCTTCTGATGAATATATTCCCGTATCTACTTAGTTCAAGATCTGAATCTTAGATTAGGGATTGAGGAGGCAATCCTTATTAGATTTCAGAATCTTCAACTATGTTGGACACAGGATGGACTCAAAGCCCCACAGTCTGGTAGTCACAGCCTGCAGATCCAAAAAGGGGAAATGATTTATGTGTTAAGGTTGAAACACCCAAACTATATGCTACTTAGTTTTCCTTTTAACATTGCATCTAGAAAATGTATTACAAAATAGTTACAAGCGCTTCCAAATACCCATCCCTCACCATCCAAGGGCCAGTAGCACTTGAGTTCACATAGGCTGTGAGATATCTGAGTCCTGTTGGTCCCTGTTGCTCATCTTTCTGTATCCAGTTCTCTCTCCTCCCCTCCTTTTCTGCTTGTTTAGATTATTTGTTTGTTTGTTTGTTGAAACAGGGGCTTTCTCTATCTCAGACGTGCTAAAATTCATAGCAATCCTCCTGTCTGAGCCTCCAAAGTGCTGGGATTATAGACTAATCTCTCTCTCTCTCTCTCTCTCTCTCTCTCTCTCTCTCTCTCTCTGTCTGTCTCTCTCTCTCTTTACTTTTTTTTTACTAAAGTATGTTAAAACAAATCTCAAACATGTCATTTAATCTCTAGCTACTTTAATGTGCACCTCAAAAAAAGACTTAGCCTGTCTTTTACATAATCCCATTAGCTACTGATGTTAAGAAATTCACTCCCACACCCCCTGCAACCACCACTTTGGAAAATTTATTACTTCTCAATATCATTAAATCTTGTCAGCCAAGTACTCTGATGATTTATAGAATGTCTTTTCCTAATAGTTTTCAAAATCATGCAAGGGTTAGTCTATTGTTTGCTTTTCTAAGTCAACTTATGAATATATCTTTCTCTTTTAAAAGAACTTTTCAACGTGTGTGTACACACCACGGCATGTGGGTGGAATCAACTTGCAAGGACAGCTTGCATGAGTCGGTTGTTTTTCTTTCTATCCTGTGAGTTCCAAGGGTACAAACTCAAGTTGGCAGGCTTGGTGGCAAGTGTCCTTATCCACTGATTTCCATCACTAGCCTCTTCTTTATTTCTTAACCAAGGTTTCCTTCCCCTCTTCCTCCTCCTTTCTTTCCTTTGTCCCCTTCTTTCTCCAGTTACTGTACGGACCGTCTCACTTTCTGTATTTGTCTGACTGCTACTTTATGGCTGTTTTAACTTAAATCTGCTCTGTTGCTCACGTGGAGACAGAAAGCTAGGCCTAAAGTCTTTACTAGATTCAAATGTATTCCTTCATTTGGTAGCTTGTTTTGGGCAAGACTATTATTTCTATAGGGGCTCCTCTAGGGAGAACCACATTTTGTTCACCTAGACGCATACCAATAATAGAGTAGCTACTGACAGTCTTTTTCTCTTCCAGTACTGAAGAGTGAAAACAGGCTTGTGCATGCTAGAAAGCTCTCTCTCTCTCTCTCTCTTTTTTTTTTAATTGTCATTTGTTCGTTTGTCTGGGGGGTGTCTATTTGTTGAGACAGGGTCTTGCTCTGGAGCCCATTCACAAACCTCCTGTTTCTCTCTCCATAGTGCTGAGATTAGAGGTGTGCCCTCCATACATTGGCTTACAGCCAGTCCTTGGCTAACAAAGTGTAATTTTCTCAACATCATCTAATGCCACCACTCAGAATTCTCTGATGGACCACAAATGTCTTTTACTCACTGATTTATCTGAATCATCATCTAAGCAAGATAGAGTGCTTTATTATCATTCTTTGTGGTTTCTTACTAAAAAAACCCTATGATGAATATGATTGTGCATAAGCATTTTATAGTTTTGCAAGTATATTTTTGATAAAGGTTACTAGACCAGGGATGGCTTCTCAAAAGGCAAATCACACATGAATTTTCTAGAGAGTGAATCAAACCACTAAATCCAGTATTAATTTATATTGCTTCTCCCATCAGAAAGAAGCCAACAAAACATACAACTGTGAAAACTTAGGTCTCAATGAAATTCCCGGCACTTTACCAAACTCAACAGAATGTTTGGAGTTCAGCTTTAATGTCTTGCCTACCATTCAAAATACGACCTTCAGCAGACTTGTCAATCTCACTTTCCTGGATTTAACCAGGTAGGTATTTCATTTCCTTGAGTGCTCTTGACATTTTACTTAAGCAAAACTGTATTCTACATCCCAAGTGTCTCCGATATCTCCTCTAGGGTCACAGAGAA
This sequence comes from Mus caroli, assembly GCF_978045245.1. Taxonomy (NCBI): domain Eukaryota; kingdom Metazoa; phylum Chordata; class Mammalia; order Rodentia; family Muridae; genus Mus; species Mus caroli. The sequence continues at coordinate 18,678,427 of NW_028227270.1, read as the reverse complement.
GCTGCTTGTGTGTTTATCCTTTCCTAAGAAATGCATTCCGAGTGCTATTTTCTATTGCAAATAAATGCCAGTCAATTAGGAAGAAAATATTCTGTTCTCTAGCTCTGCCGTAGTAGAGCTGTCTCGAAAGTTCTAAGTGGTTCTCAACCTGTGGGTCAGGACCCATTTGGGGGTGGAATGGCCCTTTCACAGGGTCACATATCAGATGTCTTGCATGCCTACATTATGATTCATAACAATAGTTAAATTACAGTTATGAAATAGAAACAAAATAATTTTATGGTTCGAGGGTCACCACAACATGAGGAACTGCATTAAAGGGCTGTGGCATTAGGAGGGTTGTAAGCCACTGGTCTAGGAATTATTGATGGCAAAAATAAAAGCAAATCTTGATCAAATCAGATACCATATTACACTGCCTGCTATTAGAGTTGGCTGTCACTGAGCAATGGTATTTTAAGAGAAATTCATAGATCTCTCTAGTAACTTTGTTTTTGTTTGTTTGTTTGAGACAAAGTCTCTCTATGTAGTCTTGGCTGTCCTGGAATTTACTATGTCAGCCAAGCTAACCTTGAACTCACAGATCATTGCCTGCTTCTACCTCCTGAGAGCTAGGATTAAAGGCTAGCACCCCTACATCTGGCTTCTATTAGCTCTTTATTTACCTGTTTTATACAAATTGGATAAAGAGTTCCATTATCTGCTCTAGAGGTGAATCGTGATTCCAACTTGTGAAATATGGCTGAAAAGTTTTATGTGAATGCTGAAGCCATGTTTGAAAACAAATGGGCAGAAATATCTAAAGCAAGTGAGGGTGTGCGACTTACATATGTGGAAAGAAGAGAGAAGCCTGAGGCTTCCGAGACACCTCTAACCCTTGTAGCAGATTTCCACATTGGTCCTTACGTTCCTGCAGAGCGGGAGAACACACGCACCTATGATGATCTTTGAGGGAGCCATCAGTATGCATGTGTGCAAACAAAGGAGTGTGTGTTCACGTGCACAAGTGTGTAATTGACTCAGTGTTTTTTAGATATAATACCAGAATAGTGATTTCTTTGCTGTTTTCCAGTTCAAGAAGCATTTCCCATCTATCACCTGACACATAGTTCTTCATAAACTCCTTTTACATATACCTGATGAGGAAAGAGCAAGACTATAGCCCAGTGGTAGAATGTATGCTTAGCATGTGCTAGGTCCTGGATTCAATCTTTAATAACACTGCCCTCCACAAAAAAAAATATTAAAGGTTGTATAGGTTGTATATTACCCACAATGTTAGCAATATATATTGTCTCCTATGCAGATATATAGTTTTTTGGTATAGTTTATATTAAATTAAGCAGTAAATCATAGTTTGGTTTTTTACAATCAATCAAATCACTTGTTTTCTCCCTTACCGTAAAAGAAAGAAATTTAAAAATCCCTGAGCGTTCACTCTAAAAGGGACAAGGAATATAGATTAAATTCTGAATCAGAGTGTTCAGGACTAAGGCTATTCACTCATCCAAGAAAACTACTCTACGAGTATGGAAGAAAGTTCTGGTTTACCTTTCAGTAATGTATACTATTTGGTTATTGTACACAGTGGATTTGTTAATCTACTGCTGTGCTGGTGTGGGGTTCATTTGTCCTTGTATAAGTGATTGCTGAATGCTCTTATCTTCTTTGAGGTGCCAGATTTACTGGATACATGAAGATACTTTCCAAAGCCAACATCGGTTAGACACACTTGTACTAACCGCAAACCCCCTGATATTTATGGCAGAGACAGCACTTAGTGGGCCTAAGGCACTGAAGCATCTGTTCTTCATCCAAACAGGAATATCCAGTATTGATTTTATCCCAGTGCACAATCAAAAAACCTTGGAAAGTCTCTATCTTGGAAGCAACCATATTTCCTCCATTAAGCTCCCCAAAGGTTTCCCAACAGAGAAGCTGAAGGTCCTGGACTTTCAGAATAATGCTATCCATTTCCTGTCTAAAGAAGATCTGAGCTCTCTACAGCAAGCCACTAACCTGAGCCTTAACTTAAATGGAAATGACATTGCAGGGATAGAGCCGGGGGCTTTCGAGTCAACTGTCTTCCAAAGTTTAAACTTTGGAGGGACTCGGAACTTGCTAGTTATCTTCAAGGGTTTGCAGAACTCTACGATCCAGTCTCTTTGGCTGGGGACATTTGAGGACATGGATGACGAAGATATTAGTCCTGCCGTGTTTGAGGGTCTCTGTGAAATGTCTGTGGAGAGCATCAACCTACAGAAGCATTATTTCTTCAACATGTCCTCCAACACATTCCATTGCTTCAGTGGCCTCCAGGAACTGGACCTAACAGCCACTCACCTGAGAGAATTGCCGTCTGGACTTGTGGGACTAAGCACACTTAAGAAATTAGTTCTCAGTGCAAATAAGTTTGAGAATTTGTGCCAAATCAGTGCTTCCAATTTCCCCTCCCTTACTCACCTTTACATCAAGGGCAACACAAAGAGACTTGAGCTCGGTACTGGCTGTTTAGAAAACCTAGAAAATCTTCGTGAACTTGATCTCAGCCATGATGACATTGAAACTTCCGATTGCTGCAACCTGCAACTCCGAAACCTGTCTCACTTACAGAGCCTGAACTTGAGCTACAATGAACCCCTGAGCCTCAAGACTGAGGCATTCAAAGAATGCCCTCAGCTACAACTGCTAGATTTGGCATTTACTCGACTAAAGGTTAAAGATGCACAGAGTCCCTTCCAGAACCTCCATCTTTTGAAGGTGCTCAATCTCTCCCACTGCCTCCTTGACTTCAGCAGTGAGCAGCTCCTCGATGGCCTGCCAGCACTCCAGCATTTGAACTTACAGGGAAATCACTTTCCAAAAGGGAATATCCAAAAGACCAACTCACTTCAGACACTGGGAAGACTAGAAATCCTGGTTTTATCCTTTTGTGATCTCTCCTCCATTGACCAGCACGCCTTCACCAGTCTGAAAATGATGAATCATGTAGACCTGAGTCACAACAGGCTGACATCCAGTAGCATTGAGGCTCTTAGTCATCTTAAGGGGATCTACCTCAATCTGGCCTCTAATTGCATCAGCATCATCCTACCCAGTCTCCTCCCCATCTTGTCCCAGCAGAGGACCATTAATTTAAGACAAAATCCCCTTGACTGCACTTGCTCAAACATTTACTTTTTAGAATGGTACAAAGAAAACATGCAAAAATTCGAGGACACAGAGGACACTCTTTGCGCAAATCCCCCATTGCTGAGGGGCGTCAGGCTCTCCGATGTCACACTATCCTGTAGTATGGCAGCTGTGGGCATTTTCTTTCTTATTGTATTCTTGCTTGTGTTTGCTATTTTACTGATTTTTGCAGTGAAATATTTTCTCAGATGGAAATACCAACACATTTAGCTCAAGGTTTCCAGAGAAGGCAGATAAATGTGTTTAGCAAGATTGTCCCAAGTGAAGAAACTGTCATCCTTGAGTGAGCAGACTTTTCTATTAGTTCCTAAGGCTGGGCTGGGGGTTCACTGAGCTTTTATGAACATATGTCTTACTCATATGAGTCTTCCATGGTGCTGTGGTTGGAGGACCAGACATGGCTGTGAGACACAGAGGCAGTCCCTCCAGTGAGAAGTGACCCACAGTCAGCTCTACCCATCTGAGAAAGAAGAGCATTTACCACAATCATCATCATCTTCCCCACCCCACCCCTCTCACTCACCCACCCCAGCCCCAACCCTGGCTCCCCCCCCAGCCCAGCCCCCACCCTGGCTCCCACCCCCAGCCTAGCCTCCACCCAACTTGACTATGCTGGGGCCAACTCTGATCCTCTGCTCTCTTTCTCTTACACTTCTGACATTTTGCTTGAGGCTGAGCTCTCTGTCATCAAGTCATTTGGGGAAGTCAGGTCCCAACAAAATCTAATGCTCATTATAAATGACAAAAGATTAAAAAAAAAAAAAAAAAGAAAAAACCCAACCAACCAACCAACCAACCAACCAACCAACCAACCAATGAATTTAAAAGAAAAGACAAAGTAATAAATTCTGCTCTCAACTAGATTCTATTAGTCACCTCAATTATTTCCTTTCTAAAGTTTTGAGAAGCCCCTAGGGTGTGCCACAGAACAAAACTTGTAAAGCCTGTCCCCACCCATCCTTAAAGGTTGAGATTTCAGCCATTTCACAAGAGGGATCCTCTTCCATGATCTGGTATTCTGGCTCTTTGGTTGCAGACTTAGAGGTGGGCTAAGGTCGAAACTGTTCTTTTTATTATCCAGGTTTCTGGTCCTTGGACCTCTCTCCCACAGCAACAGGGACAAGAATTGTGTCTGGTTCCCAGGCTGGCCTTCCAAAGCCTGTTAATCCCCTTGGAGAATATTGGACAACTTCACAATGGAACCTTGTGGATTTATGTATCACTGCACACAAGCTGTGGGGAACACGATAAGGCCAGTTTACTGAGAAGAGTTTCTGTTCAGTCCACGGGTATTCCCAAGGGTGTAGCAATGACAAACAGTATGAAGCTATTGAAAGCATACAGACAGACAGAACAAGACATTTCCCAAGTCTCAGAATCCTTCTGGTACAGGCTGGATTGTCTAAAGTCTGAATTGCTGGTTGAAACTCAGTTTTGTAATATTTATAGTTACAGTTCTCTGAATCCAGGAATTTAAACACCAATAGATTGGTAATATTTGAAAAAGATTGCACAAATACTAGATATATGTATACTTTTTTATTTCATGATTCCCTGGACAACATCACTATTTACACAGTATATACTGTGTAAATCTAAACACAAAAAGTATGTGGAAAAATTATACAGGTTATATGAAACTGCTATCCTATTCATTTTTGCATAAAGGACTTGAATATTTGAGGATTCTGGTATCTATGAGGACTCTTGGCCCTAATTTCCCCAGGAAAACCAAAGGGCACCTACCTAAAGTTTTCATTAAATTCCATAACCAGTTTTAGGTTAGATACATTAACTAATTCTGAAATGCTAGTCAAACGTCAAAGAATGATTGACCGATGGTAACATCCAGTCAGAATGCTAGAGTAGCTGGGTCTTCTCTTCAACCCCGGGAAAGCTGATTAGGCAGGGAGCAGCTTGGATGAATGTCTTTGCGACTTAGGGACTTCAGCCTTTCTTACTTGGTCATTCCTGCCTCTTGAAGAGTCAGTCCTCTAATTCCTGAGATTTGCAGGTTTCCTCTATAGAGCCAACCCTAATCCTATGTCCAGTGAACGCCCCAATGCCTTTATTGCCCTTACGGCTCTCCAAAGGCCAGATCCACAACTGGGACTTGATAAAGATTCAGGGTGTATGTGCTTGTGCTCATTTGTGAATGTTCAAGTGAAGGCCAGATGGCGATGTCATGAGAGTGCTTCACTATCCTACAGGAGACAGGATTCCTCACTGAAAGAAGCAAGCACCCAAACCCCAGGGGTCTCTCCATCTCCTCGCTCTGCCCCTACCTCCAGCTCTGGGGTTACAAATGCACACTGCTCTGCCAGTCTTTTTACTTGGGTTCTAGGGAGCTGCACTCAGTCTGCAGGCTTGAGCAGAGCCCATTCCTCGAGCCCTCCCACACCTCTCATGTTTTATAACTTGAACAACTGCTGAGATTTTGCAGGCCTCTGGTCCCTGAGCCTTTCTCAGTGCTTACTGCTGTCACTAAGCCCGTCCACTGACCCTGTGGTCAACACCTCCAATGCTTCCGGTACTGCACCTCCCACGTAGCTCTCACCAGCGATACCAAAAGCAATCTGTTAATAATGGGTTTCTAGCCAAGCCTCCAGTAAGTAGGATATTGTTGAGATGAGGTTAATAGTAGAGACCTAGTCAATGATCTCTGTAATAGCCCACTCGTCCTCCTTTCCTTCCTCCTTCCCCCATCTCAAAGTGCAGATGGATCTCACATTCAAAATGCTATCTTAGAAAATACCAGCTCATTGGGTTCTTTGTTCTGTCAGATGTCAGCTGATTCCTGCCTTAGGGATATGAGCTAAAGATGGAGGATACTAGCTGCGGATCTACCATTCTGTGTGGTGGTTCGAAAGAAAATGACCCCCATAGGCTCAAAGGACATTACTAGAAGGTGTGACATTACAGGAGTGGGTGTGGCCTTGCAGGAATAGGTGTGGCTTTGTTGGAGGAGTTCTCAGAAACTCAAAACAGCTCACTTTCTGTGGCCTGCTGATCCTGAAATCTTGGCTCCTCCTCCAGCAACACATCAACCTGCACCCCATGTTTCCTGCCAGGATGATAATGAACGGAACAGCTGAAAGTGTTAGCCAGCTCCAGTTAAATGTTTTCCTTTGTAAAAGTTGCTGTGGTCATGGTGTCTCTTCACAGCGATAGAAACGCTATAGCCATACCATTTTTCTTTCTTTTTTTTTTTTTTTTTTAATTTTCTTCCAAGACTCTGAATTAAATCCATGATACCAGATTTGCTGGACAAATGCTCTACTACTGAGCTAAAAACCCAACTAACCCTAAACTTTGATTAATATGATTCAGAAAATCCCCAGGAGGTTATGGAATAATTCATAGTCACTAATTTTTCTTCTCAGCTATGTCATATTTTTGAGTTTCAAAGGATATTACATTATCCTTTGGAAGTCATCTTTTGACAGAACTATCATGTTTGACAACTGTTATCTATTCGTGTGGACTTCTTTTTTTAATATTTTTATTAGGTATTTTCCTCATTTACATTTCCAATGCTATCCCAAAAGTCCCCCATACCCTCCCCCCCACTCCCCTACCCACTCACTCCCACTTTTTGGCCCTGGCGCTCCCCTGTACTGGGGCATATAAAGTTTGCAAGTCCAATGGGCCTCTCTTTCCAGTGATGGCCTTGTGTGGACTTCTAAAATGAAGGTCATGACTATTTCTTTTTAAAACCTCTAGTTTATATTTTTAAATATTTATTTATATAACTGCTAATTTATAACTTGGAAAACCCAAAGTAGTTTGTAGAAAATCTCTGCTCCAGATGCATTACGCTAAAGGCCCCAAGGTCTCAAGCCTTGGCGAGCCCTAGCTGCCCATCTCGCTTTCACATGTCAGGCCTGCCCCACTTCATGCCTTGTGAGTTGCTGCCCCTGAGCACACTGACCTAAGGCCCATTGGCAGCTCCTCTGTATTAAGCAACGATAAATTCACCCCACAGAGTCAGGAAAGGAGCTTTTTGATGGCTGCTGTCAATTTTATTGCTTTATCTGGTTACTAGGATAGGATCTGTAGACGTCGTGTGTGTTTATTGGTTTTATGTATTGCATGTTGTTGCTGCTCTGACAAGCTACACCTATAAAAATGTGTTATTATTGCATGATGTAGCCCAGTGAGCTGACCCTGCATTTCAAAGTGTACTGAAGCAAATAGCACTGAGGTCCATAAAAGCTGACTGGCCTCCATCACAAAGGACTCTCTGCGTGAGCTGCAACTCCTATAATCCAGGAAAGAATTATACCCTTTCCTGTAGCTGCAGCCATTGCTTTTAAATGAGCACAGCCCACTCTCCAAACACAGGCATTATCTGAAACACTCTGAGACGGGATGCTTTCTAATGCTCTGATTTGTCCAACTCTCTGAGAAGACGAAAGTGCAATTTTGAACTTTACGGAAGTATGAAATAACTGGCCTGCTGGTATAATATTAGTCGAGCACGAGAGTGGAGCTACCAACAGTGTTTTCCTCCTTCTCTGATGCAGAAGCAGCACTTGAATTACAACAATAGAAAAGTGGTTAGCTCGAAGCTGGACATGTTAAGAGTGTGACTGTCTAGCACAGTGGGAGTTAGCTTGGGGTACAGAGCAAAAAACTAGACCACGACAGCTCCCAAGCCTAGTTGAACACCAGAGCCACCTGGAGAATTCCTGACAAAACAGAAGTCTTCAACCTACCTCTGGATATTAGCCCCCACTCCCCACCAAATAATTCTACATAATATCATTTCTAAATCTTAATTTTAGCAACCAACACCAAAAAGCATGTTAGGCTCCATGATTCAGATAAGCTAGAGACTTCATACCCCAGGGGAGGAAGTTTCTTTCCAAAAATTGGACAGATGTGATTGGCAGTTCCAAGGGGCAAACACCTGCCAGGCAACTTGACAGCCTCTCTTGCATCATAGCTGGGCTGTGAGATACTGTCCCTGAGGCCATGCTGTCTCTCACATCTTTCCTACTCAATTCTGCCACTTGTTAACAGCTTAAAAGTGAAATATTGAATATTATAGAAGTTGGGGAAGAATCTATGGGTTATGCTTGACGTCTGTTGTTGCTCACAGAAGATTAAGCAGGGAGGCTCATTGAAGATACTCTGCCCTTTCTATTTAATGTTCTCTGAGCACCTGGCTGTTTACAATGTGGGTCTGTCTGGCAGAGGAAAGCAGAGGGTGAAGCATCCCTCAGACCATCCACACATTCATTTCTTCATCTTCCTTTCATTTGGCCCATAGGCCATCTTCCTGCCATCCTCTGCCCCTTCTTCCACCTCTCTGTTGTTGATAGGGTCTCTTACTGCATCTTCTAGACTGGCCTCAAATTATTATCTTCCTGCCCACCTCCTGATTTCAGAAATATAATGTACATTAGCACATCCAGTTTGTTCCATGAGCTCTCTAAATAGCTTGGGTCTCCCTTTATCATCTCTTAGAAACAACATAAATGAATGATCTAACTATAGGAGCAGATAAGAGATGAGGCAAATTAGGGGATGTTCTGAAAAAAATGGGAAGATATTCCATGTTCTTAGAAGGAAGAACTTAATTCTATAAGAGAGTCCTTGCTGTTCTGGATCCCAGCACCTACATCACGTGGTTCACAAGCACGTGTAATTCCAGCTCCCAGGGATCTGATGTATGCTCAGTCATTTGCAGGCATTTGCACACAAAGGTGTACACACACACACACACACACACACACACACACACATAAATGAAACTTGTTTTGATAAAAGTAAAGGTCTGATGTAGCAAGGGGATCGGGTGTGGGCTTATAGGCACTATATGCCGTACTTGTAAGGTTATCAGTAGACTGGTTCAGTCCTAATTTGACTGGTTATTGTCATAAATTATGTGGCCTGAAACTTCTCTGGGGTTATATTCCAAGAAAGCTCCATATATCTGTGAAGATTTCCCTCCCAGCATTAGTTGTGGAGGGAGAGATTCATAGCAATTTGAGAATTCGTCACTAGGAAAGTAAGTTAAATGGGAAGGTGGACATGCCAGAGGACACTGGACAGTAGTTATAGGTGATGGGTTAGACACAAACATAGAGGAATTTTATTGTAAATAACCTTTAGACAAATTAAGTTTAGACAAATTGAATTTGGCAGAGTATATTTGAGCAAAGAAGGATTCATGAGTTGGACATACTTCAACTGTGGCAGCTCAGAGAACTGCATCCAGCAATGTGAGATTTATAAGCAGAAAGGGCAGTGACATACAGAAAGAGCTCGATTGGTCGCTGCAGTCTTTGCCTTATTTAGGTAAGGTATCATGAAGACTTTGCCTTGTGTGAACATAACAGCTTGTTGTTGGCTGGCGCTCAGCTGCTCTGACTGACTACAGTCTGGTTACCGTACATGAGCGTGTTCTTGGGTAGTCTGCAGTTTGTTCACCTTCAAACTTAGGCTGCAGTTGTTCTCCAATGGCAGATCTATACAGGGAATGGAGGGAGCCCTGAGTGAGGATGTGCTGTGGACATGAGCCCAGCCATGTCAAGGACCCCAGAGCTGCAGATGCATGAAGGAATAGCAGAGCCTTCCCATCCTCATGCACAAGATGAGGGTCAACCTCCTTCCAGTCCATGTGGGATGCTGATGGTGTACGGGCAAAATGTCCACCATAGCCTTCTCCTCCTGTATGTTTACTGCCTGAAGACTGATCACCCTGCAGAAAATGGTCCTCTCCTTCTCTCTCCCTCTGTTACTCCCTCCCTCTCTCCCTCTCTCCTCTTCTCTCCCCTCCCCTCTCTCTCACTCACACAGTATGGCATACATGACATGAAATGTGTACTATCCTAAATAACTGCAGGTAGTATTTGTGTTTTAATGTTTATGCAAAATAGCGGCTTGCTAAAGAACACAGTCACGGTTACTTCATTATTCAGCAAAAGGGATTGTGTTTTCTTCATTATGTGACAAAGTACATGATGAAAGTAACTTAAGGGAGGATTGTTTTAACTCACGGTTTCGTGGAATAAAGTTCATTTTAGTGAGGGAGGCATAGCAGGACTGCTCGTTACAAGTGTGAACTAGTGTAGCCCCAGGCCAGCAGCAGAGGAAGAGGAGCACAGGGGCCCAGGGCATCCTCTTTCTCCTGCCTTTTAATCAGTCTGGGATTTGAGTCCTTGGGATAGTGTTGACCACATACAGGTTGAGACTTCGTCCATTCAACTTCTCCAGAAATCCATATATAAGGACATAAAAAGAGCTGACTAGATTTTCCTAAGACTTCTGTGTAAAAAAAAAAAAGAAAGAGAGGCTGGGCAGTGGTGGTACACGCCTTTAATCCCAGCACTTGGGAGGCAGAGGCAGGCAGATTTCTGAGTTCAAGGCCAGCCTGGTCTACAAAGTGAGTTCCAGGACAGCCAGGGCTATACAGAGAAGCCCTGTCTCAAAAAAAAAAAAAACAAAAACAAAAACAAAAAAAACAAAAAAAACAAAAAAAAAGGAAAGGAAGGAAGAAAGGAAGGAAGGGAAAAAGGAAGGAAGGAAGGAAGGAAGGAAGGAAGGAAGGAAGGAAGGAAGGAAGGAAGGAAGAATCCTGGATTGTGAGAACAACACATACTGGAAAGGGGCACTCACTTTTCAAATAGCTATTAATTCTTTGAGAACTTTATACAGCATATTTTGGTCACATTCACTCTCTATTCTACCTAACTCCTTAAGGATTCACCCCACCTCCTGATCCTTCCAGCTCTGTGCCCCCCCCCACCTCTCTTTAGCATAAAGAACATTTATTGCTAGGCACACCTGGCTACAACAGTGGAAGGACCAAATATCAGCTCCTCCAGTAAATAATGTGGTAAGCAAGGAAGGTAAATTTTCAATTGCAAAGAATTATTTCATCTCGTTTATTTTAAAGTGATCTCTTATAGTAAAACGAACCATATTAATCTGCTCCAGCAAATAATGCTTGGAAAAGGTTAACCATTCCATCTCAAGTGCCATTGATACTACTCAGGGACTAAAGGCAGGCTGTACTCCATGAGTTAAGTTTGTTGTGCCTGACACTGGCCTGGGTAATCAGATCTTTGGTGATTTCTGTTCCTATCTTTCACGTGCAGCCCATTCTTTTCCTCAGACCTCATTTTAGCCTGGACTTGAATGAAGATATGCTTTAAACTTTCCTGGCATGGCTCCTTTGCTCTCAGCCAGACACACCATCTCTCTGAACCAACAAGTATGGCACTGCTAACAGAACCTTTGATTCATCACCAGAAAAACTTGCAATCATCCAGGGAGTCAGCTTGAACTCTTCAGGTTGTCACAGTACCCTGATGACAAGCAAAGCGTGCTATTTGTAAAATTGAACAGGCCTGGTTCCAAAGTGTAAACAGCTTTGAGATGAACCATATTCTGAAAAGAGAGCGTACTCGCATTCTTTTGTATGTAAAGGACCCCCTCAAACCTGTAGAGGAAAGTTAGCATCGGGTTATTTCTACACCAAGTTAGCATTGGGTTATTTCTACACCAAGACATCTCTACAAGATGAGGCTGTAGGTCTAGGGCCAGCCTCCTCAGAGTTACTTATCCTCACAGAGATGTCAGTACAGGTCTCATCAGAGGGCTTTTTGTTTGTTTGTTTTTTGTTTCTTTTTGTTTTTGTTTTTGTTTTTTTGTTTGTTTGAGACGGGGTTTCTCTGTGTAGCCCTTGCTGTCCTGGAACTCTCTAGATCAGGCTGGCCTTGAACTCAGAAATCTAGCTGCCTCTGCCTCCCAAGCACTGGGATTAAAGGCATGCACCACCACTGCCCGGTACCCTTTCTTTTATTTTTAAATAAACCATAAAGCACAGTTAGCGCTATCACCATATCATATACTCCTGTATATCATATACTCCTGTATATCATATACTCCTGTATATCATACACTCCTGGGTGTGGGGCTATCCACTGGAGCATGATTGGCTTATTAGGGGTTGTGAAGACCCTTGTAAGATGCCACATGTACTGGCTAGTTTTGTGTCAACTTGACACAGCTGGAGTTATCACAGAGAAAGGAGCTTCAGTTGAGGAAATGCCTCCACAAGATCCAGCTGTAAGGCATTTTCTCAATTAGTGATCAAGGGGAAAAGGCCCCTTGTGGGTGGGACCATCTCTGGGCTGGTAGTCTTGGTTCTAAAGAGAGCAGGCTGAGCAAACCAGTGGAAACAAGCCAGTAAGAAACATTCCTCCATGGCCTCTGCATAGCTCCTGCTTTCTGACCTGCTTGAGTTCCAGTCCTGACTTCCTTCAATGATGAACAGCAATGTGAAACTGTAAGCCAAATGAATCCTTTCCTCCCCAACTTGCTTCTTGGTCATGATGTTTGTGCAGGAATAGAAACCCTGACTAAGACACCACCCTTCAAGAAACCTGAGTGTCCCTCTCCCAGAAGCCCTCAACTGTCAATAGTTTCTCAGGGGTGGCACTAGCTGAAAGATAGTATCTTTATGTGTGTTTTCAAATGCAATGATCGCACCCAACCTCTGTGGGTCACTATTGTTTTTCTATTAAAGACAGAGGGCCCCATAGCTGTTGCCAAGGATCACTGTTGGAATGAGGAGGGTATCACAGTGGGCCATTCACAGAAGCTGCACTGGGTCCAAGAGGAGTGGCTATATCTCCAGCTTGGGATAATTACTTTAGCATGGCACCATTTAACAAAGCATATGTATTCCAAAGTGACAGAACACTGTGACAATTTATTTTAGGAAGGTTGGCACTTAAGGGTATGGTTTAAAGTGGCACTGATACATGTATTCTGGCTATAGCACGCCTGCAGTGGGTCCTCCAAGCATCTTCATCCTTCACCTTCCCTGGTACAGATAGCCATCTGCCGGTGAAGCTTAATGAAAGAGGATGGGTATTTCTAAGAGACCTTGGTTTCACCAAATTAATAGACTTTTTGTAGAGCTGTGTAGGGTACTAACTTGTACCATGGCCAACAGGTCTTTCTTCTTTCCACACCCGAGTATGCTGGACCAACATGTCATTGACTACACAGAGAACTGGGCTCTTGAAACAGCAAGAGGTTCCCAGCACCCAACAGGGATGACCTTAGCCAAAATACCCAACAAAGGGGGATATAACCTGTAGAGACCATATCCAGTGATTAGGCATAGCCTCCAGTTGAGGGATGGGGTACCCACCCATCTCAAAAATATTAACCCAGAATTTCTCCTGTCTGAAGGAAATGCAGAGACAAAGAGTGGAGCAGAGGCTGACCAATGCAGATGCAGATGCTCGCAGCCAAACATTGGACTGCGCACAGGGACCACAATGGAGAAGTTAGGGCAAGGACTGAAGGAGCTGAAGGGGTTTGCAACCTTATAGGAAGAACAACAATATCAACCAACCAGACCTCCCAGAGCTCCCAGGGACTAAACCACCAACCAAAGAGTACACATGACTCCAGCTGGATGTGTACCAGAGGATGGCCTTGTCTGGCATCAAAGGGAGAGAAGGCCCCTGGTCCTGTGAAGGCTTGATACCCCAGCATAGGGAGATGCTAGGGTGGTGAGGTGGGAGTGGATGGTGGGTAGAAGAAGCACTGTCATAGAAGCAGGGGGTAGTTTCCTAGGTAAGTAGAATGGCTAGGTTGTGGAATTATCCTAGATTGATTGATGTGGTGAGAGAGGACATGACCTTATGGGTGAGTGATAACCGTCAGTTTGTGCTATAGGAAGACAATAAGACTGCTAGGTAGTTCATGGTCTGGCTGGGGTCTGGAATGCTGGCTAATCTTATAACCTAAGAACTCTCGGTATGTATGTTTGTTGTTGTGTTTATTAGCTTGCTTTATACATGTGTTGGTTGTGTTTTACTATTTCCTATGTTTGCTTTCTAAAAATATCTTAAAAACATAGAGGCTACAACAAGGACATTTTAATGTAGGTTGAACCGTGTATGTAAAAGGTAATTTAGACAAGGATCAAAGATCACAGAACTAACGAGACTGTGTTGCTCCTATGGTTAGGGATGGAAATCAGGGCCTCCCTTGGGCTAAATAAGAGCTCCACCACTGAGCCATACCCTTCTAACCCTTAGGTTCATTCACAGATGCATATAGAAACTTTTCAATGGCTAAATAAAGGGCAAAGAGAGCTGTTTGGAGAGGTGTACCCTCCGTTCAGTAGGATTCTTCAAGCTGCTTTACGATGTAAGACATCTTAGGGCAGCAAGAACCATGCTTTTCTGTGCTTCCTGCTAAGAGGATCTGCATTGACCGCAATGGTAGCACAGACTGGTTTGCAAAGTTACCAATGTTTAGTTATCCTTTTAGACCTAAAATGGAAGGAAGTGTGAAGGAAGTGTGTCTCTGCAAAGAACATTTCTATTCACCTTTTCTGTGCCTGAGGGAAAGGCAAGACTACATTTCTGAATGTTCTCCCAGTGAAAGAACTAAGATGTATCCTGGAGTACCTTTGACCAAATACACTAAGTGGGCTTTCTGTATGTGTTAATCTCAGCAGATGTTGGTCTGTAGGCCTGAAATTTGATCCCAGCCAACAACCTTAAGGCAATAATGAGGAAGATCAGTCCAGAAAGGGGAAAGGTGATTTGACACAAGCCCTTGCTAAGACGAGGAAATTGGAAAGGGCAAAGAAAATATACACTGAGTGAGGCTTTTAAAATGATGAAAGGGCCCTTAGGTGCTTGGGATTGTTTTGTCAAGTTCTGTCAGCCCATATTGACATTCTCTGTCATGGGATAAGTTATCTTCAGAGGACTGTAAGAACCGAGGCCCTTTGGAGTGGTGGTTCTCAACCTGTGGGTGAAGACCCTTTTAGGAGCCAAATGACCTGTTCACAAGGGTCATATATCAGATATCCTGCATATTAGATATTTATATTATGATTAATAGTAGTAACAAAAGTATAGTTCTGAAGTAGCAATGGAATAATTTTATGGTTGGGGGTCACCACAGCATGAGGAGCTGTATTAAAGGGTTGCAGCATTAGGAAGGCTGAGAGACAGTGCAATGGAGGCTCTGTCTTTAACTGCAGGAGAACTTAGGAACGCTTTTGCTTTGGTGCTCAGATGACTGCAGATAGATAGAAATTTATGGATGGAATTTTTCCTAGTTTCCAGAATCCTCCTGACGTCTTAAGAGTCTAACTGTAGCAAATTATATGCTGGAAATTTATGAACTGTCAGATTACTTTTTTCAGATATTAAAAACGAAAACAGGCTTTTTATTAATTCTGATTTGATTGTGTGTTTGGGGAGAGAGTCTGGCAAGATAAATTACAGCCTGACTTGAGGACACGTTCTAATTACCATTGACTGGAATAGAATACGAGAAACTGTTTTGAAGAGAGAAGACATCTATTTACTTTTCTCATTGGAAAAAAATATGTAACATGTTTGACTAGCTGGAAAATACTGAATAATGGAACCTATTCATTTATCAGGTACCTGGCTGCCCATGTAACACATTCTAGTAGCACCAGGAAAAGATGATAAATGGAATAAGTACAGTTCCTCTGTCACAGAGTGACATAGAAGAAATGTGTTTATATATACTTTAAGCAAGAGAATATGAAAAATTAGTAATTACATCAAGTGCTGAGAGGAAAGAGGGTTGTCCACTCACAGTTCTGTGTTATGTTGATGAATTACTGATGAATGGATGAAATAAACTCACAGATTTCGTTCTTCTGCACCTTATTTAATATGCATGGTGCTGGTCTCAGTGGATGACAATGAACGGTCTCTGATGGTGGAACATCTTGGTATCATATAGTAGAGGAAAGTGGTTCTTAGGTCTCTTTGTAATCATAAAAACAATTGTTTTGTGAGGAAATGTTTCTAGACTTTCAAATGGTGTGTTTCTGAAAACTGCTGAGACCAAGTATTCTCAACTGTTCCATAAACTTTTGGTGCAAATGAGTCTTACTAAGAGTAAAATGTTAATACATGGTTATTGATTTCTTCCGTTGTATTTCAACTAATGATTGATTTGAAGAATTTTTTTTAAATCCCTGCTCATTGCCTCAATAACTCATTGTTCCTTTGGTCTCCGTGTCCTTGTGTATGTTTAAAAATTTCTCTTGCTATTGATATTAGTTTCATTCTTCAATAATCAGAAATGATGTATGACATTATTTTAAATGTTAAACATGTTACAATGTATTTTTGGCTTGCTACATGGTCTGTTATTTTTATAATTTTTATTTATAGTTTGAAAATTGGATACATGCAATATAATGTGTTTTAATCAAATTCCTCTGCTATCCCTTCATTCCAATTACTCACCACTACCCCCACCTTTCCCTCTAAACTCTCTGTGCTTTAAAACAAAACAAAACAAAAAAACAACAACAACTCAGAGTCCACATAGTGTTGCCTATGTGTGCATGGGTATAGAGGCATCAATACATCTTTTAGATAGAGAGTAGCCTCTAGCGGGATAGATCATTGAAGAAAACTGAGTCACTCTTTCCTAGCAGCTATCAATCACTGATAGTTGTGATCTCAAGGCCATCTCCTGACTACATGATGGAATTGTGTGTGGATTGACTTTCCTACAGGCCTTGTGCCTACAGTCACAGCAGCTCTGAGTTTATGTGTGCAATAGCCCTGCCATGGGAGGCAAGGGTACTGTTTTGCTGCAGAGAAACCACTACCCATATTTCTCAGAATCTTTCTACCCTGTCTTCCAAGTTGGTCTCTGATCCTCAAGGGAAGAAAGGCCCAATACAGATGCATTATTTGGATATGAGAATTCCAGAATTTCTTATTGTCTGTGTTTGACCCGTCTCTGTATTATTGTCATCTTGTGTCAAAAGAGGCTTCTCTGATGAGGATTGGAGCATGCGTTAATTTATAACGATAAGAACTTAGGATGCACATATTACTTTGTCCATTTAGCAAAATAGTGTTAGATTTACTCCAAGGACCTATGACCTAGACAACAATGGGATTTATTTTATTTTATTTTATTTTTTTACCAGTTAATGATATCAGACATGAGTTCCATCTTGTGGAACAAGCCTTAAATCTGAAAATTAGTCAAATATTTCTACATTTATGTCACTATTACACCAATGGGATATCTTTCCAGGCAAATTGTTATTATAGCTTAGTAGGTTCACAGTGGGGTACGATTGTTGTCTATTTTTCTCTCCCTGTAATCTGTGTAGCACCTTCTAGCCTGATGAGAGTTAGCGAGTGGACATGAAGTTTCCTGGTCTATATCAGCTTGATTTTTTTATGTTCTGTGATGCAGCACCATGGTCTTACCATCAAGTTCTGAAGGGTAACTAAAAGCAACCGGAGCAGCCTATAGTCTTCGAGGGAGTTCTATGAAACCCCATTGATCATCAACACACACACACAAAGGCACTTGGCACTGGGCTTTCTAATTGGTTGATATTGCAAACCCCTTCAGCTCCTTCAGTCCTTGCCCTAACTTCTCCACTGGGGTCCCTATGCTCAGTCTGATGGTTGGCTGTGAGCATCTGCATCTGTATTGGTCAGGCTCTGGCAAAACCTCTCAGGAGACAGCTATACCAGGCTCCTATCAGCAAGTGCTTCTTGTCATCAGCAATAGTGTCTGGGTTTGGTGTCGGTAGCTGGGATGGATCCCTAAGTGGGGCAGTCTCTGGATGGCCTTTCCTTCAGTCTCTGCTCCAATCTTTGTCTCTGTATTTCATTTGACAGGAGAAATTCTGGATTAATATGTTTGAGGTGGGTGGGTGGCCCTGTCCTTCAACGGGGGGTGTGTGGTGTATGGTGTGTGTGCCTATCCACTAGATATGGTCTCTACAGGTTCTCTCTCCCCTTTGTTGGGTATTTCGGCTAATATATTCCCTGTTGGGTCCCTGGTATCTGGGACTTTCTAGTGGTTACCCTCAGTTCCCCTTCCCCCCACTGCTATACATCTCTTTTGAAATTCCTGACCCTCTGTACTTCTCCCCTCCCATCTCCTCCCATATCTGAAAGAGCCCCCCATCTCCCTCCTCCTCCTCTCTCCTTACCATATTCCTCCCTCTACTTCCTGAGATTATTTTCTTCCCCCTTCTGAGTAGGACTATAGCATACACACTTGGATGTGGTCTTCTTTGTTCATGGATTTCATATGGTCTGAGAGTTATAGCATGGGTTTTCTGAGGGGTTTTTTTTGTTTGTTTTGTTTTTTGTTTTTTTTTTGCTAATATCCACTGGCCAGTGAGTATATACCATGTATGTTCTTTTGTGACTGGGTTACCTCACTTAGAATGACACTTTCAAGTTCCATCCATTTGCCTGTGAATTTCATGAAGTTGTTGTTTTCAATAGCTGAGTACTACTCCGTTGTGTAAATGTACCACATTTTCTGTATCCATTGTTCTGTTGAAGAACATCTGGGGTCTTTCCAGCTTCTGGCTATCATAAATAAGGCTTCTATGAACATAGTGGAGCATGTGTCCTTGTTATATGTTGGAGCATCTTTTGGGTATATGCCCAGGAGTAGAATACCTGAGTCCTCAGGTAGAACTATTTCCAATTTTCTGAGGAACCACCAGATTTATTTCCAGAAAGGTTGTACCAGCTTGCAATCCCACCAGCAATGGAGGAGTGTTCCTCTTTCCCCACATTCTTATCAGCATCTGCTGTCACCTGAGTGTTTGATCTTAGCCATTCTGACTGGTGTGAGGTGGAATCTCATGGTCTTTTGATTTGCATTTCCCTGATGATTAAGGATATTGAACATTTAAGTGCTTCTCAGCCATTCAAAAATTCCTTAGTTGAGAATCCTCTGTTTAGCTCTATATCCCATTCTTAAATAGGGTTACTATGTTCTCTGGAGTCTAACTTCTTCAGTTCTTTGTATATTTTGGATGTTAGTCCTCTATCAGATGTAGGGTTGGTAAAGATCTTTTCCCAATCTGTGAGTTGCCATTTTGTCTTATTGACATTGTCCTTTGCCTTACAGAATCTTTGCAATTTTATGAGGTCCCATTTGTCAATTCATGATCTTAGAGCATAAGCCATTGGTGTTCTGTTCAGGAAATTTTCCCCTGTGTCAATGTGTTCAAGGTTCTTTCCCACTTTCTCTTCTATTAGATTCATAGCATCTGATTTTATGTGGAGGTCCTTGATCTACTTGGACTTGAGCTTTGTACAAGGAGCTAAGAATGGGTTAATTTGCATTCTTATACTTGCTGACTGCCAGTTGAATCAGCACCATTTGTTGAAAATGCTGTCTTTTTGCCTTTGCCAAAGATCAAGTGACCAAAGATGTGTGGGTTCATATCTGGGTCTTGAATTCTATTCCATTTATCTACCTGTGTGTCTCTATACCAATACCATGTTTTTTTGTTTTTATTTTTTTTTATTACTATTGCTCTGTAGTATAGCTTGAGGTCAGGGATGGTAATTCCCCCAGAAGTTCTTTTATTGTTGAGAAAGGTATTTGCTATCCTGGATTTTTTGTTATTCCAGATACATTTTAGAATTGCTCTTTCTATCTCTGTGAAGAATTGAGTTGAAATTTTGATGGGGATTGCATCGAATCTGTAGATTGCTTTTGGTAAGATGGCCATTTTTACTATGTTAATCCTGCTGATCCATGAGCATGGGGGATCTTTCTATCTTCTGAGGTGTTCTTCAATTTCTTTCTTCAGAGACTTAAAATTTTTGTCATACAGATCATTCACTTGTTCAGTTACTGTCACACCAAGATATTTCATATTATTTGTGACTACTGTAAAGGGTGTTGTTTCCCTAATTTCTTTCTCAGTCTATTTATCCTATATTCAGAGGAAGGCTACTGATTTGTTTGAGTTAATTTTGTATCCAGCCACTTTGCTGAAGTTGTTTATCAGCTGTAGGAGTTCTGAGGACTTTTTGGGAAGGATCACTTATGTACACTATCCTGTCATCTGCAAATAGTGGTATCTTGACTTCCTCCTTTCCAATTTGTATCGTTTGATCTTCTTTTGTTGCCTAATTGCTCTGGCTAGAACTTCAAGTACTATATTGAATAGATAGGGGGAAAGTGGGCAGCCTTGTCTAGTCCCTGATTTTAGTAGGATTGCTTCAACTTTCTCTCCATTTTGTTTGATATTGACTATTGGCTTGCTGTATATTACTTTTATTATATCTAGGTATGGACCTCGAATTCCTTCTCTCTCCAATACTTTTAGCATGAAAGAGTGTTGTGCTTTGTTAAAGGATTTTTCAGTATCTAATGAGAAGATCATGTGGTTTTTTTTTTCCTTTGAGTTTGTTTATATAGTAGATTACCATATATTGAACCATCCCTGCATCCCTGGGATGAATTCTACTTGGTCGTGGTGAATGATTGTTTTCATGTGTTCTTGGCTTTGATTTGCAAGAATTTTATTGAGTATTTTTGCAACAGTATTCATGAGGGAAATTGATCTGTAGTTCTCCTTCTTTGTTGAATCTTTTTGTGGTTTAGGTATCAGTGTAACTGTGCCTGCATAGAATGTATTGGCTACTGTTCCTTCTGTTTCTATTTTATGAAATACTTTGAAAAGTATTGATATTAGGTCTTCCTTGAAGGTCTGATAGAATTCTGTACTAAAAACATCTGGTACTGGGGGTTTTTTGGTTGAGAGACTTTAAATGACTGCTTCTATTTCCTTGGGGTTATGGGATTGTTTAGATGGTTTATCTGATCCTGATTTAACATTGGTACCTAGTACCTGTCTTGAAAATCATCTATTTCATCTAGATTTCCCAGTTTTCTTGAGTATAGGCTTTTGTAGTAGGATCTGATAATTTTTAAAATTTCTTCAGTTTCTGTTGTTATGGCTCCATTTTCATTTCTGATTTTGTTAATTTGGATACTGTCTCTGTGCCCTCTGGTGAGTCTGGCTAAGGGTTTATCTATCTTGTTGATTTTCTCAAAGTACCAGCTCCTGGTTTTGTTGATTCTTTGTATAGTTCTCTTTGCTTCTACTTGGTTGATTTCAGCCCTGAGTTCAGTGGTTAAGAGCACTTGCTGTTCTTACAGAGGACCCAATGTCATGTGATTTGCAATCATCTGTATGTCTATAACTTCAGCTCCAGGGGATGGGGATTCTAGCACTCACACCAGGTAGCTCACAACTGCCTGTAACTCCAGCTCTGGGGATCCAGTGCCCTGTTCTGCTATCCATAGACACTGAAAGTCACATGTTCATATCAATACAGAAACATACACATAATTTAAAATAACCCATATTCTTTTGTTGTTTTTTAAGTGATGCTGTTGGTTTGAAGTAGAATGACTAGTTATTCCAAAGTTAGAGAGAGAGGAGGAAAAGAAGAAAAACACTCCAGAGTAAATAACTGAATGGATAGTAAGGTTGTAAGTTATATGGGAGATGAATCTTATGAAAAAAGCTTTTTGATCAAGCTGGCTAAAGTCAGAAAGTAATTAAAGTGTTTCTGAGACTTGACTCTCCATATCAAAGGTGTAAGGATGCAGGGTAGTAATTTGCTAACCTATGTTCTTACTCCTGGAAGAGTTGTATTCTGTAATTTGACAAAATATGCCTTTTGAAACTATTGAATAGAGACAAGCTTTATACTCAATAACGCTCTTCACAAAAATTAGCACACTCAATAAGTGGTCTTGGATCCTCTCTGAATTGTGTTTGTGTGGATAAGTTAATGTGCTTAAAACGTGTATGAGGGGCTAGAGAGGTGGCTTGGTTATTGAGAGCACTTACTGCTGCTGTGGGAGAGGAAATGGGTTCGATTTTCAGTACCTATGTGGTAGCTCACAATTTCTTGTAACTCTAACTTTGAGCATCTGGTGGCCTTTGATCTCCTAAATGCATGTATGCAAATATATTCATGCAAACTCATATTCATACACAGAAATAAAATTAGAATTAAAAATTATGAAACTCAAATAGAAACCTGATATGCCTGATTTGATCATAATTATTTTAGAAGACTGGAATAGACACTGGGTTTTGTAAATGGTAATTTTAATATAAATGTATGCTGTAAATTAATACAGCAGCTGTTTTTCTTTATCCCAGCTAATTCCTCAATAATGATACAGAGAGACCAATATTTATTTAAGCCTTTACAACAATACCTGGGCAGTCATTTGATATATATTTAAGCCTTTAAGCTAATCTACCTACCTTCCAGCCAAAATCCCCATAATACTTGCATTTAGGACCTTTCGTGCTCTAACTAAACTCTCATATCTTCTCTCTTCTCTCCTCTTGGTTCAATTTGTCTTACTCTTCTCACTTTCTCTTTTTCCCCTGGCTGGCAGAAGTCTGCCCTATTCTCTCCTCTCTATAGCCATTGGGTAATCAGCTTTTATTAGCAAGACAGAAAATAAATGATAAACATTGCTTACACAAATTTGACACAGGAGATTCTTGGCATAAGCATTATAATGCTGTGTCCATACTGAAACAAGATATGAGGGCAGAGAAATCAGCATTTGCATAACACAAGGATTTTACACAATGCACAAAAACATTATTCCTACAGAGTTTTCTTGTCAATTTTTGTGACTCTTATAGTGAAATCTCAGCTGGTCTTTGACTGTGGTGTAGTGACATCAACGAATCCTTCCTCTACAAGCTGCATTTGTCATGGTGCACATGACATGTGACATGCATGGTATCACAACAGTATGAACGTGACTATCACACACACACAGCCACCTTGGGCAGCATCATTTCATAGATGTTATTTTCTCTTGCTTGAAGCATTGTCATTTCCAGATAATCTCACCCTCACCAAGGGGGACCCTACTAAGTATAGGTTTCTCATAGCATAAAGATCTTATTCTTGGACAAGATAAAGAATTCCTATAATACTAGCAGAGCAACTCTTCCTAAAACAGCTAACCCTACATCAGGAAGAAGAGCTGTTGACTGGAATCTAGGGAATATTTTCTCTGCCTTCGTACCAAGCCAAGTTGTTTTTAGACTGCTGAGATATGCAATTCAAGTGAATGCCTCAAGGTTTGACCAAATCAGATTGCCTGCACTGGGATTTAAATTTCATGTTAAATAGGAACCCAGAGTGGGCTTTGAGGCTTCTCAGTCTTTGTTTTACTGCTAAAGTAGAGTTTTAGTTTTCACTGCTAAAGGCTCTGCAGTCCAATGTAGAGTGCACAGAATAATTGTAGTTATGAGGGGGAGACAGACATGTTGGCTGTTTAAGCCCTTCCAGCAGAGGTTGAAATAAAACTTCTGAGTCTGTATCTTCTAACTTTGGGGAGCCTCTGGACTCCTAGAATAGACTACCTGTTGGAGTATTCATGTAGCATCTACTAGCAAAAGCTTTCTAGAAACCTTAGACACATTTCCCCACAATACAGAATGAGACTGTCATGACGAGGCAGCTACTCATTTGTATAAGCACTGGGTTCTAACACAACAGGACTAGGCAGGCAACTGAACCTCTAGATCCATCTTCTCCCTGAATTCGTTCCATTCAGAAACAAGGTGCCAGATCACTTACCAGCCGAACAGGGAGGACAGAGTCTTTATAACACATAATTTGTGTTCAATGTGTATAAAGCACACTGGGGACTGCCAGATACTCAGTTACAAGTGAATTAAATAGACTAAAATGGGCAGGTTAGACTCCTCATGTGGCCTGTTCTTAAGCTGTCTGACTTTTGATTTTTGTGGAAGACCTTGACAGTACACAGTCCTGGTAGTTTTATCATTCTGCTTGAACACTGTGCTCCCTCAAAGTCTCGGATGTCCACATGTAGCCATGATGGCTTGTAACTGGCCTCTAGCCTGGAAGGACCACTCAAACGGTTGCTCAGGAGGACACCATATTCTAGAGATGATGTCTCCTGAGAGCGAACACACTGGCCCAGATCCTGATCAGGTTCTCACACAGTGGGAATTGTGGGAGACCATGGATATAGACTGGGCGCATAGAACTGAGGCCAACGAACCAAAACACTGCCGTTTAAACATAGCAGCTGAGCTTAGTAAAGGAAGGCCCTGTGGACAGCTAATTGCTTAAGCTGGAGTCAACTTATTCAACAACTAATTGACTAGGCCATTTAGGTTGTGCCCAGTGATCCTTTCTCTGCTTCTATTTTCCTACCACTGTTGTCTGATCACTGCCAGGAGCTGAAATCCTGCTTGATTCAAGTTGTGGTTTTCTTTGTTCCATAAACACCCGTAAACTTAAGTGATTGGTTTAAGGAACTCTCTTTTGAACAAGATCAACTGTCCATTCTCAACTGCAAATATGAGAAAATGACCTTGTCTTTTGTAATTTGTGGTTTCAGAATTCACTGAAATGTTGCTGTATTTTTTTGTGTGTGTGTAAGGATAGGGGTTAATGATTCTAGTCAGGAGTCTGAGGTGTCTCAGCTCTCCAGAATATGACCCTGACATAGGATGACTGGCTTCTAAATAAAGCAGAAAGTAATAAAAATAGGTTTTCCAAAGTGTTAGTCATATCTAACTCTTTACTGTATGACGTGTGTGCAATATTAAATATAATGGAAAGGAATGACACACATGTATTGTCTTGAGGAATGAGTTGAACATACTAGCAGGAAATGTTTATAGTATTACTTCAACACCCTAATATTTTCTAATATTTGAGTTCCTAACATTTGACCTTCATTGAAGGGCATATGTGTCGTTGATATAGCTAGATGTCTTCATGTTGCATTTGTGTTGGGAACCAAAAATGTTACGTGGGAAATTGCTGCTTAATTAAAATAAGGGAGTTCTACCATGGAGAATGATCATCTTCCTTTGCCTTGCAATTTTCCACCAATTCTAAAATTTGTAATTTAGCACTATATGTTTTTTTGTTTGTTTGTTTGTTTGTTTTAAAGAAAGAATGGTGTTTTAGCTCAGTGAGAGCAGCCTGGCATTCTATGCCATTTGGTGATGTCTGGAAAGGTTGTCAGCACTCGTGGGACTGTTTCCTTGTCTGGAAAATGGGAAAAGCACAGGCAAGTTCAAGCGATCATGCAGAGGCTCAAGAAAGATGGCAGATGGAAGACATTGCTAAGCATATGAAGTAGGTTAACAAATATTAAAGTTACTTACTTATTGATAATTAGGAGTACCTCATACCCAAGGATCTAAGCAGTAGTAACTGTCACACACTAGCCAGAGCTAAGTTTGAACAGATGGTTAGCACATTTGTAGACCAGCACTAATCAGAAGGGTTAGGTAGTCTTATCGAATGATTACAAACCATTTCCCAGGCTTCTTGCAGAATAAACAAACAAACAAACAAGGAAAAACCCACCTTAAAACCTATATTTAGTGTATGTGAGTGTTTTTTTGTGCCTGTATTTCTCTGTACCACTTGTGGCAGTGTTCATGGAGGTTAAAAGAGGGCATCAGTTCTCAAGCCTGGAGTTATAGATGCCTGTGAGCTGCCATGTGTGTGGTGGGAATCAGAGCTTCTGAAAAAGCAGCCAGTGCTCTTAACTGCTGAGTCATCTCTCCAGCCCCTCCCTGGGGCTTTGAGACGCAGCCTGCAGCCTCGAATCTGTATGTTTGATAAACACCCAAAGTAACTTTCTTCTAGAGAGTCTGGAAAGAAATGCTAACAGAATGTCTTAAACTTGAATGGAGAACCAAGTGGGCTAAAGGGAGGAAAATTAGTTAGTCAGAAGTAGGACCTGAGAGTCTTGGTCTCTAGCTGGCTTTGAAGTTGAGGGATATAGGCATTGTTGGGTCCATTTTAAATGGGCAGGCTCCTTAAACTCTGGGTAATTGTACTAGCAGTTATATGGGTAATATCTTTTGTTTGGTTTTTTTTTTTCATTAATGAATGGCAAATAGCTTAATGCTCTCTTGGGGATTTCTCATGGAGTGAGGAGGTGGCTCAACCAGTGCTGTTCTGTTTTTGCTCCTTCCTCGACCTTTGACTGTTCTTCAGAACACCTGAGAAGTCAAATGTTTGGACCTGGTCATTTTTTCGTATGGTCAAACAGTTAGTGAGTAGCGTTTGGTTCACTGAAGACATTAATGGATTTTCCGAATGTTTAGCCCTACCCAGCTGTCTGAGCAGAACATGAAAGAGACCCATGAGGCTCATGTGCATGCTGGGGATAAAATAAGCCAGCCTGCTGGCTTAGGAGAGCCTGATTGTTGGAGGGCCAATATGATCTCCTCGCATGAGTAGATTAGTGCTATTTTTGGTTTTTTGGAAGTGATTTCCCCTTCTATTTATCTAAGCACGATACTCTTAGACCTTCTTCCCTACTTAATTTTCATTCCTATGCAAAAAGTCAATTCATAATTTTTGAAACCTATGGCCCCATCATTCGAGATTCACTGAGAACAGTGCCTTGGGCTCAAGGATACAGTCCTTACTTGGTTAGAGAAATACTATTGCTTCAATTATTTAACTATACTTGCAAAATTAAAAACTGGGGGCTGTTCAGTGTTATAAAAGCACTTGCTGCTCTTCTAAGAGGACCTGGGTTCACTTCCCAGGATCCACATGGCAGCTTATCTGTCTATAACTCCAGTTCCAGGGGGCTCTGATACCCTCCTCTGGCCTCCATGGGCACTAGACATGCAAACAAGGGGTGTGTGTGTGTGTGTGTGTGCGAGTGCACACACAAATTCATATACATAAAGATGAATGCATCTTTTAAAAATCCCCAACAGTATTGTGTAGATGCTAAAATCATCACACAGGGAATTCCATCCCGGTGACTAGACTCACAGGAATCTGGCAGTTCCGAGTCTGCCTTTTCATGGTCTCTTTAGTTTTGCTCAGCCTGGAACAGAGTAAATACCGTTGGAACCTTACCCTTTCCATTTTCATTTTCATTTCCATTTTTTCATTTCTTCATCTAACTCGTTATACACTCACTAGAAACTGGTTGAGTAACGAGTACTTCTGTGGCTGCTGGCGGTTCTGAAAATGCATGTGCTTAATACTCTTGGGGGGGGGGGTTCCTCCATGGGGAGACTGGGCTTCTTCTTCTCCATAGCATGGTACCAAGTTCCAGTAAATCGATCATTTTCATGTATAAAATGATGCATCTCAGCAGGAAGAATTATGGTATGCAAGCAAAAAAAAAATTGTTGTGATTCTGATCCCTTTCAGATTCTGATTTACAAAAAGGAAGGTGGAAGAAAGACCAGGCTGGAGGTAGATTACAAGTGTGTGCTGACCAGTGAGTGTGCAGAAGGCCAACTCCTAAGCCTGTAAGTCAAGGTTAGGCTGCCTCTTAACCTCTGTCTTCTGGGTTGGGGTTACTTAACGGCTATGATGAAAGAGCATAGAACTCAAGGATGGACGCACAGATTGAATAAGGTTTGCATCTAGTATATAATGTGGTACTCTGATGAAGTAGCCACAAAAATGATAGGCACTATTAACAGTTTTTTTTCTTCAATTCAGCTAAGGAAATCTTTCCTATGTTTGTAGTTGTAGAAAAAGGAAGCAGGAAAGATGAACAGGAAGCCTGGATCTCAGAAAGATCTTCATGGAGGAACAGAAAATTCCAAGATAATGCTGTGAATCCCATAGCCTGCTAGGAAAGGTCTTTCTAGTACCCGAGGCAAAGAACATTCATTCACTAGTTGGGGTTTTATTCTCTGCTAATGTTAAAAGTGACTAAATCCTGGAAGCTACTTCCCCAAGATGGCAGCACTGAGCTTTTAAAGTCCCTGAAAAGGTCAGTAGGACACTGGAAATGCCACCCTCAGTAGGGGTTAATGTAGTTAGTTGTCTTGGGCTCTGGTTTGTTCTCACAAGGGTAGCTTTTTATATAGAAAAGAACAAGCCTGCCTTCCCATCTTGTTATATGATCTCTCTTGCAATGGCTTCCACCATTATGACAGCCACCGCCTCGAAGCCCTGGCCAGCAGCTGAACAAATGGGACCAGCCAATTCTGGGCTTTCAGCTCCAGAAAATACTGGGAACCTGAAACTTTCTTAAAACAATGGGAAATGTTCTAAAAGATAGACTAAAAAAAGAATGTTTGAGGGAGGTTTTTAAACACTTAAAGCAGTATTGTGTGTGTGTGTGTAAATCTCTCTAGGATCATTGGGGGAAACAGAAGAGGGCTGAGCGTAGAGAGAGGGAAACTTAGGAAGCTTCTATTGTTACTTTGGGGAGAGACTATGACAGCTGCTCAGGGAGGAGGCAGAGGTGGCGGGCTGGGGGTGGGGGTTAATGACAAGAGTTTGTGAAAATGATCAGAAAAAAAATTTTTTTGTCTTGTTGTCGTTTTGTTTTACCAGAGAGAAATCTTTTTGGTAGAAAATTAGGATGTGACCAGAGGAAAGATGGGGAAGGCAGGAAGGTTTGAGGGATGGAAGGAACATTAGAGAACACTAGTGAGCGTTGGATTTCTGTGAATGTGTGTTTGCATGGGCATACACGTGTGAGGAGGAAAATAGTTGGATTCGGATTAAAAGGGAGTCGTGTTGGAGGATACTGGTCGGCAGTGGGACATGGGCCACATGAGTGATGCTGGGAAATGGTGAACACTGTGCCCCTCAAACCAGTGTGTACAGTATGTAGAAGCCACACCCTGGTATTGAGAGTGCCAGGGGGTCTAAAACCTATCAAGTACATATGCTTCTTTGGCCAGTAAAGAAGGAAGCAAGGAAAGGGGGTTTCTGACACTGGGAGGTAGTCTTTAGATTGGGATCTTAAAGAACACGGGGAGTCATAGGAGCTGAGACCTCTCTGCTGGAAAGGTGGTGAGTTATCTGTGGGTATGTTGGTATATTCTGTGGAAGGCTGGGGGGGGGGGCACAAAACAGGACGAATAAGCTAGAAGATTTTCCTTGAGGAACAAACTATTTGTGTAGGGCAAAAAGGAAAGAGGCACACCACTCCGCTCACCGAAAAGCATTCCTAGAGAACCCAAGGGATTCCCACGTATGTGGCATGTATCTGTACATACTCGAAGAAACACGCCAGTCATCTTTCATGCTAAATTTTTATTCAATGTTATGCAACTGCATAAGTATAAATATTTGTTCAATATACAACAATTATGACATTCATGGGGGGGTAGTTCTCAGAGAAAATAAGACTGCAAACACTTTATTGCACAGATCCTAACAAACTGAAGCTGGTAAGTCTACAGCTGGGAGCGCTACCAAGGGGCACATCTTACAACCACACGGAGACTGACCAAAGGGAACACGGGAGAGATCCTACCAGCTGGTTGGGGGGAGATTTCACAACAACAAACAGGTATCACATGTGAGCAACCTTAAGTCCTCCTTTACTCATCCAAAATGCAAACACAAATTTGGCAAAAATGATAATACACTATACAAAATATACATAAAAAATATCCTTTGTAAACAAGCAGCTGGCTGTGCTTTAAAGAAAACGGGACAGTTAAAAAGCAAAGACTGTAAACCATGAACTACGTCCTGGACAGACCTGTCCTCATCTCTGCGTGGAGAAGGATTAGGCTGTTAGATCTGCCAACCAGATATGCACTATAAGCTTTGAGACCGTTTTTTTGAGACCCATTGGAGTTCTTGTAAAAAAATATTTGTTCTACAGTTTCACAATGTAGTGATGGGGGGATGGCTGGAGCTGTCTGGGGGTGGGGAGACAGGGGTGGGGCAGAAACTCCCCTTTCCTTTCTTTTTGCCATCACCAACTGGCTTGGCAACCAAGGGCAACCAGGCAGATGGTGACGTGATGCCTTTGTTTCTGGAGTGCTTACAACCTCGCTAGGTGATTTACAATCCACAGGGCTGTGCTCACATAAACAATCCTATGGTGTACAGACACCAAGACACCCCCGAGGGGTCTGGAGCTAGGTTCATTATTCATTTATAATTTTTTTTCCTCTTATAGAACAAAGTCTTGTTATGGATCCCAAGCATCTTATAAAAATTTGTCTGCATTGTGTCTTAGTCAGCAAGTGCCATCTTACAATTCAAAACAAGCCGTTAAAAAAACAAAACAAAACAAAACAAAACAAAAACCCAAACCCACCAACAAAACAAAACAAAACAAAACAAAACATAAAAAACCATCGAAACAACAGAAACAACCCAGAAAAACCCTCAGAGCTAAAATGATCTGACAAGTTCTACATATTTCCTGGTATACAAAATTTAAATAAGGCTTAGCAAAAGTAAAAAGGATGTTCACATTCAAGCACCAAATAGCTCCAGTCTCTTTGTTACAAAATGATGCTCTTTATTAATACAGTAAATTTTTTTTGCATACAAATAAAGAGATTGTGTTATGAAATGCATGGAGCTACTCGATGCGTCAGAAATGAATGTGAAACCCAGGAACTTGCTAAAAACAGCAAGCTTCATCTACAACATAAGGCCCCAGCTATGTATTAAAATGTATCTGATGTCCTGATTATTCTTTAATATATATGCTATGATGCCAAAATCCACCCCCCCTCCTTTTCTTCAACCAAAGCAAAGTTAAAGCCTCTTCCAATGCCTAATGCGTATCGCTCCACCTAAGTGCTAGCAGATTTGTGTGCAGCCAGGGACTTGCCTGTTTCCTCACCAGCAGGGCTGGTCCAGCGCCTCCCACGAATATGTGCTTCTTGGACTCACAGCATAAAGGCCTGAGGGTAGAGCTTAGAAAGGAGGGAAGGAGAGAAAGAAAGAAAGCTGACCTGCAGTGTGTTTATAGTCCCTGTGTGCCCTCCGGTGAAGACCAGACATAGAACCCAGAGACAAGGACCATTGCCTTTTGGGCCACTTGGACCTGAGGGTCAAAATGTCCCCTACGAGGGCTATCAAAGAGATGCCCAGCTCCCCCTGTCCTGGCCACTCCTAGCGGAGGGGCCCAAAAGCAGCAGCTCAGAAATACAGGTAGCCAGATTCGGTACTATCAGAAATCCTGGTTAAATATACACACACACACACACACAAAAAAACCTCACCATCTACTGTAGTTAGGGCCTTCCTTTCATCTTTAACTCTACTTCTACAAATGGAACCTTGAACTATTCTCAAACCACAGACCAAAACACATAGGTGGAGGCATACACACGCAGTGACGGGTGAGTTTCTATTTTTCACACACCTCCCCCAGCCTGACCACTTTGCTTTATTACTTCGCTTATGCTTAAGTGGTAGAAACAAGTCTGTTCAATTTAGAAAAGCTTCCGTCAGCAAGGTGGTCAGCTGCAAGGTGCACACTCTACATCCCGAACCAAACACATTGCTAAGTTATGTACACAGAGCTTCTCTCTTCCTCACCAGCTCATCGCTGGGAAGGCAGGTTTTGTACAAACACTATCTGGCAACAGTTTTACCGGTTACTACTGGGAAGGCATCTGGAAGTAAGTTCCCTTTTTTTTTTTTCTTTCTGTCTCTCCTCCTCCTTATGAGCCTCTGGGCTCTGCAAGGAGGACATTCCCATACAGTGCTGGTTTGTAAGGTGACAAAGACCCAGTCTCAGCTACGCTTGGGCTGGGTCTCATAGCCATGCCACCAGAGCTGCCTGTTAGGAGGCCTTTTTGTGAGGGCTGCTCCTTAAGGTCTCCTTGCCCCTTCTCTGCCGAACCACGAAGTCTTTCTCTGAGGAAAGAGGGAGGGAGCGATCTGTGCTTGGGGCTGGGGGTGCTCTGGTCACCTCTCTGCACGCATTCTGTTTCCTGACTGGGGGAGGCTGGGCAAGCTCTCTCCCTTTGGGTTCTCCTGTGGCAGCAGTTACTGACAGTGCCCTGCCTCGGTGGCCTGATGCGATGGGCACCTGTGGATCCTGGAAATGGGACTCCAGAGCAGAGTTGGAGAGGCGGAAGGAGGGCAGAGAGTCACTCTTTATCATTTGGCTTCGGCCGTCTCCTCCAGACTGAAGCTTCCTGTGGTCCCTGCTGCTGGGGGCTGGGAACTCTGAGGTCCCCCCTGTAGCCTTGGCAGATGAGGGGCTGCTGTTGCCTGCAGGGACCTCTCGCACTCCAGGCTGGGCCTCGGGAAAGCTGGCTGAGTAACTCAGAGACTTTTCTGGGGGGGCAGCTGAGCGGAGAGAGCTCTGCACGGTGGCAGAGGGTGACCTTTTCATACCGCTGGGCTTTCCTGTTTCAGCCAGTGGCTTCTGGGGACCTGGCCCTTTCCCCTTGGGCTCAGAGAAGCCCTTCCCCATGCCCATGGCTGGCCTCTCTGAGCCTCTGAGTCCGGTCTCGCCGTGGTGGAGAGAAGGGCTGGCCTCTGGCTTGTAGCCCTCTGGGGCTGCGACATAAAGTGCTTCTGTGCATTTCTTTCCTTCTGCCTTCCTGTCCCCAGTGGTAGCCTGATGGCTTGGGCTTCTGTCTGTTTGTCTGCATAGACTGGGGTAATCTTTCACAGTGGATGGTTTGGGATGCTTTGGAGAGGGGCTTTGCTTCTCACCAGCAGTGAGTGGCTTCTGGTCTGTTGCT
Source organism: Mus caroli (assembly GCF_978045245.1). Lineage (NCBI taxonomy): Eukaryota > Metazoa > Chordata > Mammalia > Rodentia > Muridae > Mus > Mus caroli. The sequence goes on along the minus strand of NW_028227270.1, from coordinate 18,645,906 downwards.
TCACTGAGATGTCCTTGTCTGGGTGGATGCTTCGCCTGCATCTCTGGGGGACACCCTCCATTGGTGGTTTTCAGTTTGGCATCGAGAGGACACTCTTCAGCGTGGAGAATGATTGAGACCCGACCTTCTCCCTGCACAAGCACATCACTTGCTTTGCCCTGGGTGGCCAGGACAGCAGAAAATGTGTCCACTGGACCCTTGCTGCCACCCTTGCCTTCTCTGATGGAAGCACCCGGGGGTTGAGTGACAGGCTCTTTGCCTTTTGCAGAGCCAGCACTCAGCTTCTGTGAGGAGAGGGACCTGTCTTGGTGCTTAGCCTTTGAAGGGCTGGGGTCAGGGCCAGGCCGTGCCTTATGGCTACTGCAGTCACCGTGCCCGGCACTGGTGGTAGTGGTGGTGGTGGCAGTGACGATGGCAGTGGTGGTGGCTGTAGCAGATCGGAGAGTGTCCTGAAGGCTGGTGCTTGGTTCTGCAGCGGCAGCTTTGGTCCCGGGCTCCTTCTTTAAAGTGTGACTTGGAGAACTGCCGTGCTGCCAGGATGCTGAGTTAGACAGCTCTTTGGTGGGTGGGGGTTGTTGAGGGCCACTGCCTCCAGGCCTTTGCGGAGTCTGTTCCTTCCTGTCTGGCTCTTTGGGAGCCTGTTTCTGCAAAGAGGGGGCAGCGGAGAGCTTTTCCCGCTTCTCGCCCTCAATTCCTGGTGGCTGAAGAGGGCACCGGGTAGTGGGAACTTCCGGTTTGGGTTCAGGACCTTTTCGTGCCCGGCCTATCTCCTTTTCATATAAAAGTGAAGCTGAGTCCTCCCTGGCCAGCGACTTCACCTCATCTTGGCTATCTTTGTGGTTTGTTTTTGCATGCGCCCATGTTTTCTCCGAAGACGGGGTCTGCTTGTAGAAATCGGGTTGGGTCCTCCCCCCGGAAGGCAGGGGTTTGGAACTGTCGCTGGCTTTACCAGTCTCTGCCGGGCACAGCTTCGCACAGGGATCTCTGTGTCCGTCATCCCTCACGGCAGACCACTCGCTTTTCACCTTGGCAGAGGGTTCCTTCAGACATGGCTTCTCCTTTGCGGGCGTCCCTTCCGGTGGGAGTGGGGCACGTGTACACAGCCTGGGTAGGTCCACACTGTGTAGGGTCTGCCCTGGGCCAGGGAGGACCCTAGTGTCAGTGGAGCGGTCTTGGTGTGTGGCGGGACCACCCTCTTTCTGCTGAAGGTTGCTCTCTGTGACAGCTGCTGGGCTCCTGGCAGAAGGATGAATGGGCTTCCTTTCCGGCTTTGACTTCGGCTCTGGCCCAGGGGCTGCAAGAGAGTCCTGGAGAGCCCGGCTCGGGGGTAGGAACCGAGGCTCCAGCAGATAAGATTTATTTACTTTTAAGTTGGCTGAGGAAGGCTCTCTCAGGCTGGTGGAGTCTCCCTTTTTCCCACTGCTCCCGGGAAGAGCTAGTGGCACACATGGTCCCACGTTGATGCCTGGGCTGGGACTCTGTGCAGGCTCTGGGGAAAGCAGCTCTGTTTTGGAGGCGTGAGGTCCAGACAGGAGAGCAATGTCCAGTGTGCCCTCGATCGGCTTGAGACATGAAACTGACCTGCCCTCTAGCTTATACTCGGAGGGGCTCTTCCTGACAGGGGACTCGGGAGCAGCTAAGCCTGCTTTCTCCCCTCCGTTCTCTACTCGGCCAGCTAAGGCTTTGAGAGGAACAAAGGAAACTGCACTCATCTGAGGTGTGTGGGTACTGTTGATAAATGCCCGGTTCTCAGAGGCTGGCAGGGTCTCTTGTTGCCCTGCCATGGGCCGTATGGGGTTCCCTGGCAGACATTCATGGGCGCTAGATGTTATCTTGGGTTTCAGGATGGCACAGTGGCTGTCATCTTTGTCATCCAATGACATTTTCTTTCTGAGGTAATCAATATTGGCCAGCTTGCTGTCTAGTTTTTCACTTCGAAGGAGCTCTTTGGCCTGAGAGGCCTTCTCCGAGTATTCAACCTTTCCAGGAGCAGGCCTGTCAGAGATGGGGCACACACTATCATGGAGGATGCCAGAAGCCGAGGCCCGTTTAAAGTCACCTAGAGACTGGCTGTGCTCCCCTGGTGTCAGGCTGCAAGCTGCCCCATCTGAGGTCACCCCCTCGCTGGCCCTCACGCTGGCCTGCTTGTGAAGGGTGTCCTTCAGCAGGCTGCCCACAGAAGGTAACTCCGCTGATGTGTTTTCAAAATGGCCTGATCTTTCCAACCCCTTGGAGTACACTTTTTTCTCTCTCTCCTCCAGCCTGAAGAGAGCGTAGCTTTCCGAATCACCGCCAAGGCTGTGAGGTTTCTGGTGCGATTCGTGTTTCTCTTCTGGTTTCTTTACGACAACCTTGGCCTTCAGCTTGTCCCGGTCTAGGTCATCCACAGACTCTTGCCTGCCCACCTTCCGGGACACGGGCCGTTTCAGACAGCCTTGCTCCACTGGCCTGGCCCGACTGAGGGAAGGAGCATCACACACATTCTCTTCCAGGCTCTGCAGTGTCACTTCCCGCTGACACTGCTCCCTCTGTACCTCCTCTTGTGTCACCTCCAGGCTATGCTTGCGGGAGCACAGAAGCTTCTTGTCACTGCCATAGGAGGGTGACAACTTTTCCTCCGACTGCACCCGTTTCAGCAGCGGGGAGCGGGGCGGCTCTGCACTCTTGGGCCTCACGATGTGTCTGACGATTGTGGGGGGAGAGTGCATCTTGCTAGGGAAGGCCTGAGTGATCTTGGCATTGCCCAGTGAGTGTCCCAACAGTGGGGATGGTGAACGCTGAGGAGAGGTAGGTTGTGGAGTTGGAGAGGGTGTCCTGGCCAGCGGGGAGAGAGGGATGCTGCCAGCCGACTTCCGTCTTCCAGAGCGGTATCGCTGCCCGCTGAGTTTGGGGGCCAGGCCATGGAGGGTGCTGGGCCGGATGTGCCCTGAACCTGCTGGAGAATTGGGGGCACTTGAACTTGGGGAGCTGCTCTGGGAGGAATTTGTACCTGTGGGTGGAAAACATGAGACCGTGAGCAACCAGATGTCTTTCCATTTCTTCCTATACCTCCATCCCATCCTGGTCTGGGGAAAGTCAACTCCTTATCCCAGAAGTTCAGGGAAGGCTTCTTTTTTTTTTTTAATTTTTAATATTTTTTTATTACGTATTTTCCTCAATTACATTTCCAATGCTATCCCAAAAGTCCCCCATACCCCCCCCCCCCCCACTTCCCTACCCACCCATTCCCATTCTTTTGGCCCTGGCATTCCCCTGTATTGGGGCATATAAAGTTTGCAAGTCCAATGGGCCTCTCTTTCCAGTGATGGCCGACTAGGCCATCTTTCGATACATATGCAGCTAGAGACAAGAGCTCCGGGGTACTGGTTAGTTCATCATGTTGTTCCCCCTATAGGGTTGCAGATCCCTTTAACTCCTTGGGTACTTTCTCTAGCTTCTCCATTGGGAGCCCTGTGATCCATCCAATAGCTGACTGTGAGCATCCACTTCTGTGTTTGCTAGGCCCCAGCATAGTCTCGCAAGAGACAGCTATATTTGGGTCCTTTCAGCAAAATCTTGCTAGTGTATGCAATGGTGTCAGCGTTTGGAAGCTGATTATGGGATGGATCCCTGGATATGGCAGAGAATGAAGACCAGGGAAGGCTTCTTATACAAGCTTCCCCACAGCCCTCTTACCGGCTTTATTCTGATAGACAGAATGGCCCCCAATTGTGTCCTCTCCGTGAGTGCTGTCTGTCATGTGTGATTCGGCCTGTTTTCCTAAGCCTTGTCTGGTTCTTATCTTCCTTTCTAGAGCTGTCTAGGAGAGAAGATCTACTTACCTGACGGAAAATCAGGAGTAGAACGATAACTGGGTGTTGGAGACCTCGGGGACAAGCTGTGAGTTGGGGAACCCGGGAGGCTCTCTCCAGATGACAGGGACCGGTTTAAGCAGGAGAAACTTCGGCTGGTGTGGAGCAAAGGGGAAGGCTGCTTGGCCAGCTTCTTGAAGAGAGATCTCCTCCTGAGTGGAGACAGAGGAGCACATGGCTCAGAACCTTCTTAAAATAATCCTCACGAGAGCTAAGTCCTCAGTCCTACCCCGTCACACAGTGACGAGACAGCCGACCTCCTAAATGGTAGCATGCCACTTCTGTGCTGACAACTTTCTCATGGCTTAGGAGGCTGACAGTACACATGAAGAATGTCTCAATTTGTAACGGCAGGAAACAGTAGGAAAGTTATAAAATATTAAAACTCTACTTATGAGTACATCTATGCCTTGTATGTACTGATGTGACTTAATCGAAAGGTAAGACTTTTCCTCCAATGACTACTGAGTTGGGTATAGACTTACTTTATGGTAACAGGTTTGGGGCAGAGGCTTTTATTTGTAAAGGGCTGATTGCTGTGCTTGTGCTTGGATTTTTAAATATGCCCCACACAATGTATGCTGTGTGTTTATATGGAAAGCACAGAGCCAGGTGAAGCCCAGGCCATTGTATCAGTGGGAAGCAGATACAAATGAGCACTCAGTGTTAAAAGAGTTCATGATAAGAAAAAAAATGTGTGGGTGCCCAAGGCTTATCAGTGCCGTAGCTGCACGCAGTACTTTTACCAGTGCCTAAGCCAGCACTGGTAAGCTTAAACAGATAGCTGTCATAATACTTAAACATTAAAACATTTCCCCGTGTAACCTGAAGAAATAAAGAAAATATAAAGTGTCCCTTCAAGAGACCCAGAGTGATCTTAGAACTTGTATCAGAGGAAGATAGATGTGGTTAGGATAAAAATGACAACCGAGGCACTTGAGATGGCTCAGCAGTTAAGGGCACTCATTGGCTGCTCTTTCCGAGGACCCAGGTTTGGTTCCCAGTGACCACATGGTGGATCACAGCCATCTCTAACTGCAGTATCAGGGAACCAGTCACTTTGTTCTGGCCTCTCTAGGCACCAGACAAGCATACGGTGCATCGACATATAGGCAGGCAGAATACCATACACATAAGGAGGAGTCAGATGGCTCTGGAAGGCCGGGAAAGGGGGCTCTGCTTTCTTCTCAGACTGCAGAATTACCTTCTACACCTTCCATTCCTCTACCTGCTTCTGCTTCTGTCTCTGTAACTCACATGCTTACGTGGTTGTTTTAGGATTTCCAGGCTGGCGGGGGGGGGGGGGGTGCTTATCTTTTGCTATCCAACCATGAAAAATGGGAAACTGCATCAGGAGGTACAGGTCTGTAATCCCAGCACATTGGAAAGGCTGAGGCCAGAGGACCTCAAGTTCAAGGCCTGTCTCGGCTACAAAATAAATTTAAACAGAGCTACTGGAAGGTACAAAATGAATTTAAACAAAGCTACGGGGGTGGGAGGTGGGGGGTGGGGGAGGGAGAATTTCAGGCCATCCTAGGAAATTGAGACTCCATCTCAAAACAAAACAATAGCAAAAAGTAAAAAGGAGGCCAAGGCCGTTGCTTGGTGATAGAATACTTGTTCATGTGCAAGAGGCCCAATGCCCAGTACTCAAAGCAAATAGAAGAACGCCAATGTCACCATGAAATTAGAATTAAACTCATAAAGTCGCCTCTGTCTTCTAATACCACACTCCTGACCCCCACCAATCTGACTACTTAAGTGGCTCCTGCAGGGTCCTCAGCCTCAGGTAGGCTCTCTGTGTTTTCCTGCTCACATGACTTTGTTTTTCCTGGAGTTAATGAAACACTTTTATTAGATCACTTCTTTTTCTATCTCTATCCAAACTCAGCGTGAGGAGACTCAGGCTCAGGTGAACAAGGGATCCCTACTACGGTAGCTCAAAGGAGCCATGCCTGGACTGGGAAGAAACACCCCTTCCCAGAGCACAGGCTCACACGGGCTTTAGCCAGTACATAGAATTTTTGGTGCTTCCTTGTCTGCCAATGTGTGCCACCTCACTAGATTCCAGTCACACAGAGCTTTTTATTTCCAGGCTTATTTCAAAGACTTAAATATGTGGGGCTTTTTTTTTTTTTTTTGATATATGCTAAGACTTTCTTAGTTACATACACACGATATTTTAAGTGCAGATTTCATGTGAAAAGCTGCCTGATGGTCAAGTGTGTCAAATCCAACTCTCCTGACATGATGCCTAAAGGCTTAAAGAAATACAACAACAACAACACAAAGAGAAACGAAATACAGCAGAGCTGCTGAGATAGCTTAGCAGGTAAAGGCGCTTTCCACAGGCGCGTGACCACCTGAGGTCAGTCCCCTGAGCCTGAGGTTGAAAGAGAGGGAACTAGTCCCAAAGCTATCCTCTGATCTCCGATGCACTGTGGCACGTGTATGCCTACACATAGACACAAAAGACAAAAATAAAAAAGAGAAATTTAAGCCAGAAACGGCCTTTTCATGGTGTCGACACATGCTAAAAACTAACAGCAAGCATATACACTGAGAGCAATAATGACTGCTATACATGCAATGCCGCTGACCTTGAATGTCTACCGTGAACTGTGGTGTAGCATTTCTCCCATGTAGTGAAACATACCTTCCTCAGACGTATTTCATAAGGAATATACTTTACTCAACACAGGTGGCTGCCAACCTTTTAAAGAAGGCCAGACCCAACTTACCTTTCTAGACTCTCCTTCTTCTTGGACTTCTTGCTTCGTCTCACCATCCGGCCTTTGTAACTGTTTCTCCTGGCTGGTCCCGTTTTGATGGATGTGTTTTCAAATGGAGTAGTGGTGATAGACACCTTATTCCCACTCTAAAAAAAAAAGTTGAGGTGGTATTAAAAAGAAATGCTGTGAAGACGCAAGATCAGAACTAAGAGATTCCAAGACAAGTAAAAAGATAGGTGCATCAGTAAAGGCACCTCCCTGCTGCTACATAATCCTGGACCCATGAGTTCCGGCCAATGCAAAAAGGGGAGAAGGTAAAGTAACAAGTCTCTTTGGTGAGTGGGAGTCATATATTGGAGTCAAATCCAAGTTCGGCAGGCCTGCTCGCCCTTCGCTGCTCCTCATAGACTGTACTAGCTCCCAGCAGGACCCCACCATCTCTTAGAGCTCAGCAGAGGAGTAAATGAGAGCTTGCAAAGCCTTTAGCACCAAGTGTGACACATGGAAAGGACTCTATAAATAACAGCTATCTTCATCCATATGTATTAAATATAAATGTGCCCAGGAGCTGTCTGGTCTTGCTTGATATATTTTCCTTCTTTCTCTGTTTCGTGTTTTTCTTTGACCTAGAAATCATAGGGCGACAGAACCGAATGAGACTTTTATTTGTAATGATGTTAGAAGGTTCCTCTCTTATTGTCATAAAACCTGTCACCTCACAGTGCTGGGAAGTTATGTGCCTGCCCCTGGGAGAGTTCTCTAAGCAGGTCACGCACAGTCACATAATTCCCGGTGGGCTTCTGAGCCCTTTTACTTCACCTTGGGATGGGAATTCTAGGCAGGTCCTAGTAATGAAGGTGAATAGCAGCCAGGCCTAGGGGCACTGGGTCAGGTGGGCAGAGACTCTGCTACCTACAATTTCTTTGTGCATGTCATAATAGCCAGAGAGCAAATACAGTCTTTCAAAGTCAGAGGTGGCCATGATAAACTTGAAAGAAGTAGCCCAAGAACAAGGGCCTTTAACATGCCAGGACCTAGAAGCTAAGTTCTAAGCCATACGGAACAATGAGAAGAACACTCTTGTGGGAACAGAGACTGGGAAAGCAGATCTCTGCTTGGCTGATATCTGCCTTCTTCTCCCTGATCGGGAAGGATCACATGCTATTATAAGAAAAAACAAAACAAAACCAAAAATGGGAAAGCATAAGTAAAAGAAAAAAAAAATCATTGAATTCTCCACTCAGCTACAACTGGTGATATTTCAATCTATCTCCTGCTGGGTTTTAATTGTTTTTGAGGAGGAAGTGTGAAAATCAGACCGAGGGCCTTGGTGTATGCTAAGCAACACCCTGGCATTAAATTACACAGCTACATCATCCCTAGCGCATCCTCGTCATTCTTTGAACATGTATAAACATATGCACATCTTATCAACAATCTTAATGTCGTATCTGTAGCTCTCTATTTTCCATCTCACATGTCTGGAAACTTCCTCAACAAAGATTCTCTAAGGACACTCTTTATCTTGGCTGCCTACTGGTGTCTCCCCACCGTTACTCTTTTCTGAGTTTCAGTTTTATGAGTCGATGGTTCCTTAGTTATTTTTATTTCTCTAGGGCAGTGGTTCTCAACCTTCCCAATGTTGGGACCCTTTAATATAGTTGTGGTGGCCCCCAACCATAAAATTATTTCACTGCTACTTCAAAACTGTAATTTTACTACCGGTATGAATCCTAATGTACACATCCGATATGCAGGGTATCTAGTTTGCAAACGCCTGGGGTTACAACCCACAGGCTGGCCACCACTGCGTCAGGGAGCTCTTTGTTGATGTTTTACCTCTGGCTTATAATCGAAAACACACAGTGTTTTCACTATGGCCTTCATAGCTCTCCATATATCATTTTAGAAGTATAATCTCCCACCTAATAATAGATTTGCAGAAAATATTTTAGGTAGGTGGGGTCTGAATTCCAACAGAAAGGTAAGTCGTGTGTCCTACATGTAGATGCAAAACTTTAAAACATTTACATTTTCTTTAACGGGAGAGGTTGGCCTATTTCTCACCAAGTGGAAAATCCGCTATTGAAGGTTCATGGAAGGAGGCCTTCATAAATGGGATGAACCCATGATGATACAATGACATCATACCTCCCTCCTCCGACCATGATCGATGAAAAGAGGCAACAAGGCAGCTGGGACTCCTCTTTCAAAAGTGTTCCTTGCTACTTTCCTATACTGAGTGCACACACACCTCCATATGATCACTAGGTCGATATCCCATGAGCCACTGGGGCTTGTATTCCAATGCATCTCAACATTGCCTTTTTTTTTTTTTTTAAAGCACAGTCTAACACTGTAGATCAGGCTAGCCCAGAACTCACAGGGTAGCCCACACTGGTCTCAAACATGTGCCAGTCCTTCCTCGTCAGCCTCTGGAGGGCTAGAATGGTGGTTATGTCCCATCACACTTGGCTCTGATTTTCATATCCTAGTAGGAGGCTAACAATGCCACCTGGTGTTTTAAAAATACAATTTAGCTTTAAAGTCATTCTCATGTATAATCTTTATTCTTATAATCAAGATCCAAGGGTTGGGTCACTACTCCTGAGGTGAGAAAGGACAGTCAGTGTTGGACTATAGATAATGATAACAGTTTCAAGGACCCCTGAGATTCTTGCTCTCATAGTCATGATGGTAAATGGAACCGTCAAAGTCTGGCTACTCTGTCCTTCATCCCCCAGTGCTCCTCCTTCCCGATCTGCTCCGCATGGGCAGCGGGTGCCTGGTCCCCTCTACCTCTCCAGTGCCTGGCTTGTGTCCACCACAGTGGCGGTCAGCAAAACATCACGGGCCATGTGGGGCATGCTCAGAGAACTAGATCACTGAAAAATGAAGGAGGCATAAGCATGATAAAGTTGTGTATGATAAATTAAAGTACAAATCATGAGTGCTTCTCACTAGAAAATGGAGAGGAGCAGGGTCCGCTGACTCAGCACGTATTGAGGCTCTGAATAAATGCCCCCTTCCACAAAAACTAAACCTACTTTTTGTTTGTTTCTACCTATGACTTTTGTTGGACTGATATTCATACACCAAAGACAGCTCCTGTTGTAAAAAAAATGCACAAGGTGCATCATGCAAATATTAATCAGAAACATCAGAAGAAATGGTAAATGAATAATAATAATAAAAAAAATACTGGGTGCTGTTTGCGAAGCCTGCCACCTAGTGGATCCACCTAGCTACAGCAGGAGCTACAAGGAAGCTGGGGTGTGAGAGAACTCTGTGATAGCTGTCTGAGAAAACAATAGCAGCAGCAACAGAACCAGGCAAGCTGGCTGCTAGATGTCTCGTTAGTTCGCTCTGACTTGCAAGTCTTTCTGGGTTTCAGTGCACAAGGGGAGGGGAGAAGTTTTAAGTGGGCTGAACTGAGTCAAGGTTTCTTCCTTCCGGCATCCCTTGTGTTGTGGCCCTGACTCTCATCCTCCGCCCTAGCTCCAGCCTGCTAGCACACCTTACCCCAACATGAACCAAGGCCTCAACCTACTAGGCTCACTGTGTACTTCCCAACACCTGAGACCCACCCACCTCACATCTGCATTTCTATCCATGTTGCCTGGGCTATCCCTACTTCTCCATGTACTAACTCCCCGAACCATCATTTAAGGCCTGCACAGATTAACCCTCAGTTCTCTTGAGCTTTTTCGATGCCAGTAGTCTTTCCTTCTTTGGAACTTCTGCCACGTTTACAGTCTGTTCCTTATGTTTAGCACTTTGATTATAGCCTGGTGATGCTAGGCCTTCCTACTGTGAGCATTGGATGAGGAGGCACTGGTAATTAGATGCTTGTGTTGGAGAAGTGTGTGGGAGGCACTGAAAGCACAGCCTCTGACTCACGCTGCCTGGGTTGAAATCACTGATCTAGCAGATGGTTGCGGCTGCCTTGCTCATGGCTCTCTACTTTGGTTTGTGTGTCTGGAAAATGGGAACACCTCTATTTATAGCATCTGCCTCAGAGAAGAACCGAGGGTCACATGAATTTGTGTAAAACCCAGCAGAGCCTGGCGGGTGCCAAGTACTCTTGCTTCATTAGCTATGTATGTATATGTATGTGTATGTGTATGTGTATGTGTATGTGTATGAGTTTTGTGTAGGATCGTGTGTGTGTGTGTGTGTGTGTGTGTGTGTGTGTGTGTGTGTGTGTGCGCGCGCGCACGCGCACATGTGAGGCATCGAAAAAGCTCAAGAGAACTGAGGGTTAATCTGTGCAGGCCTTAAATGATAGCCTCAAGCATGTGAGGCCAGAAGACATCCTTGTTTCTTGATACACGATCTGAAACTCACCAAGTAGGCTGACCTGGCTGACCAGCAAAGCCTGTGACACTCCTGTCTCTACTCCCCAGTGTTGAGTGCACAAGTGCCACTGACTCCAGGTGTCTGCACCCTGTGTGGTTCTAGAGCAGTGGTTCTCCACCTGTGGGTCATAACCCCTTTAGGGGGTCACATATCAGATATCTTGCATATCAGATATTTACATTAGGATTCATAACAGTAAGAAAATTACTGTTATGGAGTAGCAATGGAAATACTTTATGACTGGGGGCCACCACCACATGGAGAACTGAAATAAAGGGTCACAGCATTAGGAAGGCTGAGGACCACTGTTCTAGAGGATCAAACTCAAGTCCCCCTGCTTGCCAGGGAAATACTTTACCAACGGAACTATAACCTCAGCTCCCCATCAGCTATTTCCCTGTGTTGTTTTAGATGACGCTTGCAGCATTTAGCCCAAAGCTCTGGAAATACAAGGAAATATGGAAGGATGACAGTCATGCCATTTGGTTGTCCCCACCCCATCCTTGAGAAGCTCCCAGAGTTCCTGAAGTTACTGAACCAAGTGCTGGTGAGGCCTAGAGGTTTTCTTATGCACCAAGAATTTAAACAAAGTAATACGGCTGAGTGGAAAGTTCCTTAATTGTAGGGTTAAGCCTGACCTGTTATCGTTCAAGCAAAGGCTAAAAACTGGGACACTATGGTCTCCATCTATGAAAGACCATAAAGTTATTTTAGAAAGACTGATGCTGTCCCACGATCAAGCTCTCCTGGAAGGGAAGGAATCCGGGAGCCGACCATCCACTCATCCCAGGAGTCTACACTGCTGACTGCTGTTGGACCCGCCTCCCTGTACTTGTGAGCTGAAGGTTCCAGAGCAGGGCTACTTCAATGCTGTAAGGGGAAATGAGACTCAAGGTGCAGCAATGGGATGTAGAAAGTGCTCTTGGTGTTCTCAACCCACAAGACAGATACATGTAGTACATGTGTGCACACAGCCCCACTAGTGATCTTGCTGCTGTTTCCTAAGGATGCCATGAGAGGCTGTAAATACTTAGCATCAGCCAGGAATACTACACAGAGCTGTCACTGCAGTATGAATCTGGCCATGGTGTGTAGAAGCCCACTGCCGATGCTGGTCACTTTACACTCTTTGTTCAAGAACTGCTGCTTAAGTTTGGCAGAAAGCTGCATGATTATGCAATTCGCCGGGGTGATAATTAATTCCCTTGCATCATCTTTGTTTCGTTACACTAGCTACTGCTCCTGGGCGCTTCCTTTATGATCCAGAGGCAGGATCTACTGCCTTCAATGTGTGCCAGAGCACTCTACAGCTTCAGGAAGTGCCAAGGCATAGCACACCCCACCATGCTCGAACCCTTGCAATGGTCCACAGTGATTGTACCCTCTGATGGAGCTGTAGGTTGTAGGAGGTGATCACAGTCACAAGGTAAGGTGAAAGGTCACACAGAGGGTCAGCTGGCTCTCTAAGACATTCCAAAGACCTTTCTAGGGAGAGGGGGACTGCATATACAATCTCACAGAAGCAAGAAGAGAGGTTTAGAAATCCAGAATCATGTTAAAATATAACATAAATTCAGCTTATTTTCTTCTTCCATAAACATCTATATTCTATGAAATAAATACAGGCTGAGGTAGGAGCTATTTTGCATAAACACACTACTGTTATGAAGAGTGCAATATATATTATATAAAATACATATATATACATGCATATATGACATATTATATATTATACTGTATACATATGTATAACTAACCAGCACAGATATAAATATATATACATGTATATGTAATATTATGTATACATATACATGATATATGCATACAGTGTATATATAATATATTATATATACATGTATACATGGATGTATATATTTATATCTATGCTGCTTAGTTCGGATTTTTAATCAATTTGACACAAACTAGGGTAATCTAGGAAGAGAACCCCTAAACTGAGAAAATGCCCCCCCCCATCTGACTGTCTTGTGGGAGGTTTTCTTGATTTTTTGACTGATATGGGAGGGCAGAGCCGAGTGGTGACGGTGCCACCCATGGGCAGATGATCTTGGGGCTATAGGAACAAAGACTGAGAAAGCAGTGTTCCTGCATGGCCTCTGCTTTAGTCCCTGTTCCAGGCCCCTGCTCTTACATCTCCTTATGATGGACCGACTATAAGTTCTGAGACAAAACAGAACCTTTTATCTCCAAGAAGCCGTCGATCACAGTCTTTATCATGGCAACAGGACGCTAACTAAGGCAATTACCATTTATACCTTATAGTTCTTTTAGCTTGCCAGGCGGTGCTGGCACACACTTTTAATTCCAGCACTCTGGGAAGCAGAGACAAGAGGATCTCTATGAGTTTGAGGCAGCCTGATCTAGAGAGAGTTCTAGGACAGCCAAGGTTACACAGAAAGAAAAACAAACAGACAAACAAACAAACAAAAAAAAACAACCCCAAAAATTTGCTTTAGAAATATCATTGATCTAAGGCACTGGTAGAAAATGATTGGCAACTGAGAGAATTATTCTCCAGCTCCAAAGGTCACACACACACACACAGTGAACACCTAGATAGGACCACGGGACTTTCTTTGTCCACTGTTCTCAACAGTGCCCTCAAAACTGAAAGACACAGGAGACAAGCTCTCAATAGGAGACAAACTCCACAGTCATTCCAGGCTCTCACGGTCTAAGACAGTTTCAGGTGACTTTCACAGCCCAGGAATCTCAAAAATCAGCAGCTCCGCCCAGTCTCCCATCTCTGGGAAGCTTAACTAGGAGTGTTACCCCTCCCTAGCTAGACAGAACTTAAAAGGAAGGATTTCTGTGTAGAACTAAGATTTCAAATCTGAAGTTGCTGTGTGATCTGTCTTCCTGTTGTCACACTGGGATATAAAGGAGAACACTGTGGTTCATTTTAACTCTATAAGATCGCCGAGCCCTACACCAAAGACCAATTTTTAATACCATGAGTTAATGAAGAGTAATCGTTTTCTATCCACTAGCTCACCCTGGACCTTAGGATGCAGAGACTATTGGTTTTAGACCCTTAGACCCTAAGCCCTTTGAAAACTGTTCCTTGGATAAGCCTGCAGAATGACAGGGGAGGGATGGGGACAGACATTTAACTGCATCTGTATTGAAAGACTTGTACACCCACGCTTCTGCCAGTGCCTTCAAATTCCTTATTTTCTTTCAAGTTCCACGTCACTGTCAGTCCCCTGGCAGGCCTCTCCCTGCTTCGAATGTTCTCTCTAGAAGCACAGTGTTCCTTCCCTGCTGCAGCCTGGGATAATTAAGTTGTTTTTCTCATATACATGGCCTGTACTCTCCGAGAGCAAAGAACATCCCTTAGTCCCTGTGTCAGCAATATTTATGAGGTCTCAAACGTTATTTAATCTGTGCATAGGGGCTTATAGTTGTACACATTTATCCTGTGTCTCCCTAATGAGTTTCTTGGTTGTTGTTGTTGATGCTCAAATCTCTCTAGCTGGTCATGAAATAAGAGGTTGTCCAAAAATTACTGAGAGGAGTAAGGATGGACTGTGATTCTCATCTCAGATAAAGCAGGGTTTTTTTTTTTTTTTCCTGAGAAAAATGTAAAATCAAATTCAAGTTCAGCTATCTTGGTAACTTCGACTTTATATTCTGGGGTTAGCACAAAGTAAATCAAGAATCAGAAAAGGCTCGCCTGAGAGGATAGATGTGCCCTGCTCTCCACTTTATTCCTGCTCCCTGGGGTCTGGTGCCACAGGCTCCATTCCACGCTCTTTTTAAGTAGGAAAAGATCCCCATGGAAATTTAACTTAGGCATGTGAAGGAGAGGGAGGGAGAGGAGCCTGAAAACTGCTAGGACCTTTCTTCCATTTATCATGTAGAGCACATGTAAATACATCTAACACATCCCTCTTTCAAAGGCGTGGCAACTCTTAGACCCTTTCCACCTGCCTTCAAGGTGCGCAGTGCTTTGTCCCCTCCTCCACTAGAGTAACATCTACTGATGCTCACCCTCAGAACTGGTGATTCCCAACTAGAATCTACTACGTGAGGCATACGAACAAGGAGAGCTCATATTCTGTAGGACGGGTAGTGAGAAGCAGAGGTAGGCAGTAAGAGTGTAGGTTCAAGGATATCTTTTCACAGCAGGAAACCAGAGAGGTCGGAATGGCTTTGCTTCCTGTCAGACTTCTGACCGCTACCTTCCTTTCAGTGGTGGGACTGGCTGTGGAGCCAGGCATGGCACAGAGAACCTGATCTCACAGTGCTTACGCCCTGGGGTTACTGCTGCCTCTGCACAGCCAGGACATAGGAAGACAGTACCTTCAGCAGGAGCTCGATAACTTCCGTGTGGACGAGGCCGTGCACCGGCTCTCCGTTGATGTGTGTGATCAGATCCCCGGCCTTTAGTCCTGCTTGGTATGCGGGACTTCCTTCTTCTACGTTCTGTAGTCCAAGAGGAGAGTACACATTCATAAACCAACGAATTACCACCCTGACGCCGATGGTTTCCTCTGTTAGGATATTTGGAGTCACTTTGGGAACGATCCTAAGTTCCTAACACAGACTCAAAAAGGCATGGCTCCTTTTCTGATATTGTTCGAAAATAGGAGAATTTCCATGTTTCCTTAAAAAAAATCTCAAGTGAGCAAGAATGTAATTTTTGAACAGCAAGGAAAAAAACACAAAGGACAGGGCTGGGAGAGATGAAGGACAGGGGCTGGAGAGATGAAGGACAAGGCCTGGAGATCTGGCTCCACAATTAGAGCATTGCTCTCGCACAGGATCTGAACTCGGTTCCCATAACCCGTGCTAGGTGGTTCACCATTGTCTCTTAACTCCAGCTCTGGGTTACATAGCACCTCTGGCCTATTGTACTTAGATATACACATAACTAAAAACAGGGATACAAAGAGGGTGGCCTTTATGTTCACCAGACTGGTCCATAAGAATGGGCAAGCCATTACAGGAAATAGGGCAGAGCTGGGTAAAATGCCTAGTGTGGGTTATATCCAACTCTACCACAGAAATAGAGACAAGGACATTAAAAGGGACATAAAATGGGTCCCGAGTGCCACAGAAGCAGAAAACACATCAGTATCAACTATGCTTCAGGCAGCAGGTGTACACCCCAGGCTGCTTAGAAAGGAGAGCAGACAAGAAAGACGCTCTGTTCTTACCCAGACGATATGGTGCACTGTGTAGATGTCACTGTCTCCCACGTACACACGGATGGCACGGATGGTGAACCCATAGTTCTTGCCTGAGCTGTGGATGACGATGGGCTGATGCGGACTGGCAGATGCTGCAGAAGAGTCTCGGCTGGGAGAGGAATCCCGTGAAGAAGAAGGGTCTGAAGACAGGGAGTGTGGGGACATTGGACTTCCCAATGGAGATACAGCGAACATATCTGCAACAAAGAAGCTGGCATCAAAGTGGATCTGGGCCACAACCACTACGCCCACGGGGATTCCCACCATAACCAGGAAAACAAAGAATGGTCGTAAACAAGTCCCTTTGTTTCTAACAGCAAAATGAGAACTAATGGCAGAGAATGCTTTTACTGGTAACCTGTATGGATGCCAAACTCAAGCCCAATGAGAGGATATCAAAAGTGTCTCTGGTTTAACTAACATTTCAATCAATACTCAACAATTAAGAATTTTTAGCTTTGCTACATAAAGATGTTTCTGGTTATGGTGTCTTTAAATTGTTTTAGTGAAATCAGTAATTTATAGATGCATGTGTTTATAGTGTATCTTTATAAGAGCAGACTAAGTATATAATGAGACTTCCTATTCTCCAAATAGTATACTAAACAATTTAACATGACTCTCCAAACACACAATGGCCAGGAAAAAAATGGCCAAGGACCGGCTGCTTTTTGTAACATTACTGAGCTAGTACATACTAACATATTTCAACTGAGAAACTTAACCATACAAGAGTAACTATGGTTACAGCTGCTCCTCTTCACAGAAGGATGTTTCGTCAAGGGTAAGGAAGATCAGATGCATGTGTTAAGAGCAAATCGGCTCACATCCCCAAATACCATTCTCTACTCTGCTGCAGAAGCAAACATTTCTATTCCCCAGGGCTCAGAAGCTGAAACCTAACCACCAAGGTAACAATATTCAGCAGGGTATTTGGAAACTAACTAGACCATGAGGGTTCTGCCTCTGGTGATGGGGTTACTGTGTTTCTGGAAGAGGCTGCAGAACCTTTAAGATACGTTGTCTATGTGAAACAAGACATTGTATCTGCTGAGGCCTTGACTATGGGCATCTCAGCCACAAACAACAGGTCTACTGTTTCTAACTTACCTGAGTGTTCTAGCAGCCAGAACCAAATTAAGATGCAAGCTCACTTTATGTGATTGTATGTGGATCTTAACTACTATGAAACGTGTGTGTGTGTGTGTGTGTGTGTGTGTGTTCAGAGGAACAAGGTAATGAGGTGCCCAGTAATACTGGAGACTCACAAGGATATGGCAAGACCCAGTATGGTCACTGTAAGGTGAAAACATCCATACTACATGTGTTCTAAGTCTTCTGTTGCCCAGACAAGAGGAAAGCTGGGTGTAACTGTGAGTGTTCTTCTACTCTGACTCCATGTGCCTCATTGATGCTTTTCTGATGCTTTTCTGTCTGATCCAAAGGCCAGGTAAAAAGGAGGTCACTGGTGAATGGGGGACCTTCATGACATGTGAGTGGAGGACAGGACAGACACTTAAGATTCAAACTGTGGGAAGGATAGGATAGGTCCCCCTTCTTAACCGCACGGTGGGCCTTCTTCTACAAATGGTGGGACTTCCACAGTGCAGGCTACTTTGCTTGCTCTTACAGATGGACCAGATCACACTGAACTGCCCTTCCCTGATGTACAGGGGTGCTGGAGGCACTTTTGAAGTGTGGATGACCATACAGACAACAGTCAGGAGGTGTATGCTTTATGGGGCTCAATGGGATGTTTCCTAGCCAAGGAATTTACATAATGCCTTATCAGTTTTTTTTTTTGCACAAATAACAAATGTAAAAAATTAATGTCTTTGATGTTATATAGCTTGAATTCTTCCCAATATATGTCATCTATAAAAGAATTCAATTTCCAGGTTCCCCAACCTGACTCCTCTCCGAATGATATTATGACCAGCAAGCAGTGTGTATATTTCATCTCTGCCAGGGAAATGACTACAGACTTCCTGATCAGGAGATGCAAACTAAGTTGTGGGAAAACACAGTAATCCAACAAAACCGTAATTAGGTCTGATTTTTCCAAAAACAGAACAGAGATTAGCAAAGAAAGTGACGCTCAGGCCACATGATTGGGAAAATATCTTATTTCACTGTCTCCTGTGAAGAAAGTCTTTGCCATCTCCAGAAATGGAAAGCTTACATTCTGTGTCTGTTTTCTCATTAATTAGATGAAGCAAAGCATCCCTGGCTTCCCAACACATGGGCTGTAAACAGCTCTGTAAAGTACACAAACAGTACGAGGTCTACAGAAGAATCATCCCAGGAAGGGAGATGCATTATTTAGCTCGTGGGGAGAAAAGGCTTTAAGAAAACAAATGAAAGCCATCATTACGGGAAAGAAACCTCTCTGGCCTCCTCCCCAGGTACAGACTGAGCTGAGCTGGAGATGCACACACTCTCTGGCTGCCCCAAAGGCCCTGGAGGGAACATTCACAGGTGTGTAGGCAGCAGCTCTGGAGAGCTGTCCTGGGATCCCACTTCATGCAGTTCTGCATTTCAATCAGCATTCCAGATTGGGGGAAGAGGGAGGGAAACACAAGCATGAATCACACAGTGGCATGCGAGTCTGCATGCAAGTCTGCATGCGAGTCGATGTCTCTCTACCTCCTGGGATCATGAGGGACAGAGCACTGGCCGAGAGGGACTTTGTGACTTTCCCAGAAATTTTCTTTTTCTCTGTGCTTTCTAAGCGCTGTCGAGCCACGTGAGAAGTAGGTTCACTGGATGGCTTTGAGGAATTATCTGTACTGTCCACACACTCGCTTCGCCCATTTATCTGATCCAAGTGCTCTGAAAAACTGCCAACTGTACAAAGAAGAAGGAACAAACACATTCGGGGAAAAGTTAGGAGAGGAGAGGTGGCGGCCGGGAAGACAGAGAAAAAAGGCGGACCAACTTGGCAGATGGTCCCACGTGTCAGGCTGAATGTGAGAGACAACTGGCTTGAGAGAGGTCCTGTGGAGGAGGAAAAGATGGAGGAGCTATCTGTGTAGGCTTCATTCTCCTGTGCAGAGTCAGGTAAGTTCCTACGGATTCCATTCAACCAGGAGACTAACTTCCTATCATCTATATTTCAGAACCCCCTGAGAGTCTCCTCCCCTGGGCCTTCAAGGAGTCCATCTTATAAACCCAACAGCCTCCCTGTCATATATTGATATTAGTGATGATCACGAATGCTGCTGATCAATGTGACATGGGGACACCATTTAATCACTCTGTAGGCCATGTCTGTGTCACTTCCTCCCAAGTTCCTAAGATACCATGGGCCAGGAATATAATACACAGAAAGAATCAAAATGTCTCTGATTCCTTCTATGCCTGTTCCCACTCTTTGTAAGTTTTAAAGGAAAAGACACACGACATTGCTTAGTAGCCAAGTCCATCTTCCGGGTTTCCAGTCTAGACTATGTCATGTGCGGTCCTCCATGACATCCTCCTCCACCCTCTCTAAGACATACCTTTCTTTGTCAGTTTATTAACTCCTAACGTACAGTGGAGTTATTCTTATGTTAAAACATTAGGACTGTTCCCTGAAAACAGAAACATGAAGGAGGGTGGTGGCATGGAGAACCATGGAGGTGGAGAGTGAGAGAATTCTCAGGAAAAGAATTATGTTGAGTCCCTCAGAAACGAACTGAGCAGTGACTCACGTTCCTAATTGCTCTTTGTCACCAAGCTAAATGTCTTCTGGTTTTAAAATCACCAATAAACACCTCTCTTCTTTTCTGTCTAGATCTCCTGATGATCTCTGATTCTATGCTTCGAGATAAAACATAAGATTCTCTAATTTTATATTCTAATATCCTGCTCATGAAACTCACTCGTTATTATCATAGATCTATATTCCAAATGACTAGCCAGATCGTCTTAAAATGCTGACCATACAACATTCTCTGCCTCGACAAGAGTTGACCTAAATGAATGTATTTTGACATACACGCCGCTAGTCTACACCGAGCTTGTCTGGCCCTAGTTTGTGAAGGGGCATACCCGTTGGGTCTGTCTAAGGGAGTAGGTGTGGATACTGAGTTCTGCCCTGTTTAAACAGGAAAGATTCTTGGGCTTCCACAACACCACCCACTTGTAGCTGCTTGTATTACGGATGCTAATTATGTTCCCCCCAAAACTGTTTTTCATGTAGCTTCTGGGAACCTATCCCCTGTTGGCTCTGATTAGTAAATAAATGTGCCAACAGCCAATACTGGGCAGGGTGGACAGAGACAAGATTTTAGGATTTCCTGGGCTTGGGACTGGGAGCAGGGGAAAAAAGAAGGAGATAAAGAGTATGGAGGAGAGGAGAGCCACCATGCCTGAGGAGAGTGGAGGACAGAGAGGCATAGCCACCATGTGAAGGTGCAGGAGAGCGTGGCCTAGAGGGCTGTCCGTCCAACTGGGTCTAGAACAGCCAAGATAAACATAAGAGTATAGTAAGTAATAACTTGGGATTATTGGCAGGAGGTGGATTAATTGTTTGGAGGTTAGGTAGTGGCCCAGCTATTGTGCTATTTAAGGCATATTAAATTTATAAGGCTGAGTATAGGTCTTTCATTCGGGAACATAAACCATTGTGGTGGGTAGTGACCCCGCTGTCACTTTAATTAATTAATTAATTAATTAATTAATTACTGCTACACTCACTGGGCCAACCGGTAAGGAAATCTTAAGGCAGATATCAACAATCTTTCACTCCTTGGGAAAACCCCATTCTCATCTACTACTGCCTCTCCTTCTGTTCGCTCAAAGCAGTAAGTGAAGGACAGGATCAAGGCTGTTTCCCCAGCCAGGAACTTCTCTCTACACTGAGTTTTGGCTTCAGGTGATTCACTTCCCTCCTGGGCGGGGTCAGATGGGAGCAGAGAGAAGGGAAAAGGGCAAACAAAAAGCAGAGTCTCTTCACAGTGAATAATTTGTTGGGAGCGTTTGAGCGTCCCAGCTTTGATTTCACAACTTTTACTTCTTGGGGATCCAAGTACAGGGTAGTCAAGGAGAAAAGCGAAACAGACACCAATGTGTGCTTCCCCAAATGTCAGGATGGAGGCACAATATTGATTTTCTTCTCTCATGCTTCCTGCTCCCTTCCTCTACTACCTCATCTTACAGCACCGCGCACGCATGCGCAAAAGGGCCTTTTTCTGCCAATGGCACGTAATGTCACCTTAATGTTCTTTAAATGTCAAGGGTTCCTTCCTTTTGATCGTGGAGCGATATAAACCTCAACAAATTTAATTTTACTACAGCCGTGCTTTTCCAGTCCCTTAATTACCCTTGGCTGTAAGCAAATCAACTCATCCCTCTGTCCTGGGCAGCCCCCAAGGTCTTTGATTATTTTTTAGGATGTGTGCGGGGGAGACAGATTGAGAAGAGCTGGGTTGACTCTATTAATCAAAATGCAGGGCAGGACCTCGGCAGGTAGTTTTAATTATGAAAGCAATCAATCAAGCACTTAGACGTTGCTCCCCCTCCCTCCCTCCCTCCCTCCCTCCACCTCCTACCTTTCTGAGTAGGACACTGAGATATGGTAAACAAGAACTTTGATATAGAGTTGGAATATACTCTATATTCAGGGTAAGGCCACTGAGAGCTGGACAGAGACCCCTACAACCAGGAATATAAAATACGGAGTCCCTTACTTTTGCTATGAAGAGTAAGAGAAGCATGGCCAGGAAGCCGAGGGTGATATGATGTCTGTGTACTATTTTCACAATACTATTATCTTGGCTTCCTAGCTAGAAAAAGTTGGGTTACCCAGCATAGAAACAGAACTGAGGTATAAGGAGAGAAAGAGAAAAGCCAGTGTTATTTTTCCCACGTCAACTACAAACGTGTGTGATGCTCTGCAGAGCCACACATTTTAGGGAGGCTGAAATCCAGCCTGAAAGATTTTTAAAAATACAGTTTAAAAAGAAAACAACGAATCTTTCACTGTGAACATTCAGTTTAAAAAATATTGATGGAAACTCTTAGAATCATTTATGCTTATTAGGATAGCATATTAAACATGGCAGAATGAAAACACTCATTACAATAACTATAACGTCAGAGCCACGTTTTGCTTAAAAAAAAAAAGATAAACCGGCACTGCTTTGCAGAAGGATATGCTGGTGCACAACCTTTATAAACCAAGTGATGCTGCGAATGCAGCTGCATGGCGTGTTCTTAAGCAAGAAGGCTGACATCTGGATGTCTAGGTAAAACACCTCCACTGTGAAGGGCCAGGAATGGGTGGCTGGGAATTTAAGGACTTTAAATGTGTCTGAAGACAATGCCCCTGTTGACAGGAAGTTTATGTCACATAAAGGCATAGAAGTGCCATCAAAGAGAAGCCCAGACACTGGGCCTCACCCCAGCAAGCAGAGAAAGAAGCGTCAGCAACACGTCTGTCTCTGCTCGACATAACCTGGGAAGTGTCAACTCTGTGCCGAGGCATCACTTTAGATGCAGTTAGACACCAGGGCAGGCATGGTGGGACTCTGGCTCTCCTCACACATGTCCTGTGAACCTCACCTTATAAGGACTCTGGTAGAGGTTAGTGGCAAGGGACCGTACAACAAGGTGTGTCTGGTATAACATGACCTGATAACAGGAGCTAACCCCTTCAGCGATGCTACCATGCAGCTCAGGGCTGGAGGGAGAGCCCACAGCTCATCATGTAGATGACTAGAGCCCTTTTCAAGGGTAAATACGATCGTTGGTCCATGTGGCATTGTCCTTCATTCTAAGCTGGATGCAATTCTACAAGCTGTCTCTTTGCAACAGCAGCCAAGGACATTCTCCTTTGGCAGGTTCTGTCTGACACCAGAGAACGCTACTGAAGCGGGCAGTGTGAAGGGCCCCCAAGGTCCAACTGAAGCCAGGCCAGTCTGCTGTAAGGCTCAGCACTGAGGATGTAGCTGAGACAGCTCACCCGAGTTCTTAGGAGTTTTTCCCTAAAGAAGTGGAACTACAGAAGAAGTCTAGCAACAGCTGTCGGGTAAAGCCTGGGACTCTTGGAGTCTGTAGAGCCACTTGACAGTATGGTTCCCGAGCAGAACAAGTATAGCCACACTTACCTGACAGTGTGGAACTGCTGATGGTGCTGGCTGGGGTGGTGACCTCGGGCTCCTCCTGAGTACACTCCTCAGGAGCAAGAACAGGTTTCTCTGGCTCCTCTCTGAGGTCTCCAGAGCAAGGGACAGCCTCATCTTGTTCCCCGTCTGTTGAAATAGCCAGCTTGGGGAGCAAGCCAGAGCTGAGTTTGCACCTGTTGCTTTCAGTATCTGAAGAGTTGGAGGTCGATAACTGTTGCCTTAATTAAAAAACAAGAGCAAGTCACACCTCCACCTCCAGGAAACCATTAAGGGTTGAGGAAACCAGGTTAAAAGGGAAGCTGGATAATCCTAACCAATGAATGTCTGGAGCGATGGTTCTTATGATATGGTACCCAGTGTCAGCACAAGCAGGGGACGTGGAAGGAAATCTATGCTGTTGGGGCAATCTGAGATCTACTGGAGTGGGAACTCTGGACGTGGGTCTCAGACGCACTGCCCCAGCACACACTGTTTAGGAGGGCCCTGGGGAGCTTCTCACGTACATTTCAGAGTATTCAGAACTCCAGCTGAGTGTCTCTGTGGATGGCAAAGTTGTGCTTTTGGTCTTGTCCTCAGAGTCATCTTTGTCTTCTCCCGAATTTTGAGTTATTCGATCTATACTGCTGAAAACCTGTGGGGCGAATAACCATTGTTTATGAACTACATCTAAAAAGAGCTTGTCAGAAGTCTTAGGGAAAAAATTAAAACCCCAAAACCCCAAATATTGAAGTAAAATCAGGAACTGGCAGACCCACACATGGTGGTGCACACCTTACATCTCAGAACTTGGGAGGCAGAGGGTAGCAGATCTCTGAGTTCTAGACCAGCTTGGTCTACAGAGTGAGTTCCAGGACAGCCAGAGCTACACAGAGAAACCCTGTCTCTAAAAAACAAACCGAACAAAAAATTGGAAACTAGGGCCATGTTGTGGAAAATGCTAACAATGTTGTGTGCATGCCACAAGAGAGAAGGGTTAAGGTATGGAGACACATTCTTTTCCAGTGGGGGGCTGGACTGACCCTCTCCTTTCACCAAATCTCAAGGACTCTGTATCTACAAAGAAGAATCGTAGATGCACTCAGGTTTCATGGTTTCGGAGCAATGTACATCTCAGACTGGCTTGGGGCTCAAAAAGTAACCAGATAGAGAAAATGATACAGAAAAGAAAAGGTGTTTAATGGCCGCCAATCAGGAGTTGAGGTTGCATGTGGGTAGAGGAAGGGATGGCGTGTTTCAGAACTTCAGAGTAGGGCGGGTTCTGGGAAAGAGGGTGCTAACCAGATACCTTTGGCTTACAAATCAGGCAGCTGCCGTTGCAGTTGCAGGAGACTATAGCTTAGGCAAAGAGGCCTCTTTTTAGCCCACTTCTGAATCGCCACAGTCTCTCTAGAGTTAGAAGAAGATGAGGCTAAAGAACAGGAGGCTGGGGAAAATTAAACGCTTTCCAAAGTAAAGAAGCAAACTGTGTAGGAGGGGTTCTGAGAGAGCAGAGGATGGGTTATGTGCTGAGGACCCATCCAATGTCAGTTAAACTTGCTTCAGGACACACTTGCTGTAAGTCTCCAGGGAAATCCCTGCCCCCATGTTGGCCCTATAAACAGACAGGGGCAACACTGGCTGATCTGCAGATGCATTTTGGGTAATCATTCAGGAAAACGTACAGAGTGCTTTAAAACCACCAATTGTTATAGAATTCCTAAGGAAGAATCATGCAAAATGCCATGGCAACCACAAAGATGTAGCAACTGAGACTAGCAGAAAGGAGGTAGGGTGCCCTCTGGGTTTATTTCCATTATCCCTGGGTTCCTAACCTACCAAAAAATCAGGTTGTTTGTCTGTTTTAAAATCTTACCTGAGTTTATAAAAAGGGATCTCTCTCAATCAATCTTATTTTCTTCTACCATTTCTAAACTTCTATCGTGGTCTTCCCACTTCCCCTTTTTGATATAAGTTATAATCTCCATTACCGATCAAAATATTTGCTTATCTCAAAGTCAAGTGTCCCCCAAGAACCCTGGCTCATGCAAAGAACTGAGTATCATTCCTGTGTTATACTGTGTCACAATAAGGGGGATCTCTGCACACAGTGACGCCTATGCTCTTCCTCATTGACAAAAGCCTCCACAGCCTAGCTCTCAGCTAGACCTTAGGGGGCAGGTAGGCAAGTTCACCACAGGACAACTCTCATGAAAGACAACAAAGCGTTGGCATCTTTGCCTCAAAGCAACAATGAACTCCCAAAGTTGGAACCATGTCTTTAGGGTGGAAACGGCTGCTTATTAAGTATATATATGAGACCATTTCCCCCAACTAACTGGGAGTTTTGAGTGCTGGAAAACTGACACCCCACAAAGCACAGGTGCTTTTACAGTCTAGTCCAACTGAGGTAGATACCAAGGTTCTGCATGCTGATGCCCTGTCTCACTTACTTTTGAAAACCTATGTGAACAGGAAGAAAACTGCCTTATCTCCACGGTGAAGTCCTCATCATTTGTATCGTCTTCCTCCTCCGTCTCCATGTGATGATACTTCTCTGACCGAGCTGCGGAGGAAGGTTTGGGAACAGTCTTTGTTACTCAGAGAGTTTCTGTATTTAACAGTGACCACTACACTATGAGGCCCTGGAGCAGAACAACAGGGAGCTTTCTAGAATTTGTAGGTATGAAGTTGGAAAGTGTGAAGTTGGAGATGAACTATGTTTTTGTTTTTTTTTTAAATCTAGGAAAGGCCAAAGGATGTCAGATAATGCACGTACTATCAAAATAACTTGTGTCATCCTCCGATTCCAGTTGGGGAATAAATTCCGCCTTCTGTCTCAGCAAACTGTTCCAGTCTAAGGAGCGGAAGAAACGATGCTGCTTCACTTCATAGGCTCCACCTGGACGGGGAGAGGAGCGAGGCTGAGAGGCTGAACCACCCTCTGTACAGTAAGCACCACGCTTACAAACAGTTCACGATATTTGTTAGCAGAGAAATGAAGAAGTGGTGGAGTTCACACTACCCCCCGCCCCCACCTTCTACAACCAAAACTTGAAAAAAAAAATCCTAGACTTTATCAGCAGGAAATCTGATTTTGCTAACAGCGGTTGCTATAGCACAGATTTTCTCAGTTAATTTTTCTACGACTTCTTCCATTTTTCAAAGGTTAATGACAGGGCCACTTAAAATCACATTATACTGAACCTGGGGACATGGACGCATGTTGGCCCAAAAGCAGACTTGCTCATTACAAACCCTGAAGATCCTAACAAGGTGCAAAACGTGCTTACAGCAAGATTTCTTCTGGAGGGAAGGTTAATAATGATGGATTTTTCCTAAATATTATATAATGGTTACCATTCAGTTTTATCAGATTGCTCATTAACACAGAGAAGAATTAGATTCAGTGCTTTAGATCCTTAAGTAAGGAAACGGCAAATTGGTTAGACAGATTTATAATTCGTCTAACATAAATCAGTCACAGGGGCTAAAGCTGAGGCTTCTGTTTGCCAGATAATTGTGGTAGTACAGTTTGGTGAGAAGTTTTTAAATTTATTTAATGACTTTAAACAGTTAAGTTTGAAGGGCACGGCTCACTGAAAATGTATTCACAACATCCATTGAGAGAGAGGGAAGTGACTTGGTAAGAGCAGGCCCCTCCCTATCATAGCCAGCACACCAAAGACCAGGGACTGAAAAAGCATCAGGGAGAAAGATTTCTCAGAAGACCATCACAGAGGTCTAATCTGTCTGTTGGTCAAGCTTTCTTTGGGGTGGGGTGGGGTGATGTAGCTGCTTCTCTCTGTGACTGTCATCCACACCTCCCAACCTGTCTTCTGTGAGTGCTCAAGGGACAGGATGGGAGAGGGAAGGGGATGGGGATGGAAGGTGGGCTGCGGACTTTGGCTGGGGGAGGGGCGCTAGCTGTGCCCATGGGATGACTCTAGCACAAGGCATGTTCCAGTTATTCTGAAAACATGAGAATGGAGCGGACAGAGAAAAGTGGGTAAATCACCCCAAGAGCAGACAACTGACTGGTTGGTACAAAGTGCAAGCATGAGAATCGTTTTTATTATCTATTTTTTTCTTTTCTTTCTTTTTTTTTGTTTTTTGGTTTTTTTCAAGGCAGAATTTCTCTGCACAGCACTGGCTGTCCTGGAACCCTCTCTGCAGACCAGGCTGGCCTAGAACTCATAGATCTACCTGGCTCTGCCTCTCAAGTGCTGGGGTTAAAGGCATGCACCGCCCTAGCAAGGAGGAGAATTTTTACCAAGATTATGTGCAAATGACTCCAAACTGAGCAACTATAGTACCAGTGGCTTCTCGGCTATGATCTGTGGGCCAGTTCTGTGCTGTGTGTTGAGGTAGACAGATAGACAGACACAGAATATGCATGGGAAAGAAAGGGAGCAGAAAAGAAGAGTCCTCAACCCTTGCTTTCTGGTTTATGTTTCTTACTGGCTGAGGGTTAAAATTTCCATTCTACTGGCAAAATCCAAACTTCTGTTAAAGACTGTCCGCAAAGAAAAAGACTTCCTTTGCTAGATAAAGTCCACAAAGAGAAGAGAAGAGAAGAGAAGAGAAGAGAAGAGAAGAGAAGAGAAGAGAAGAGAAGTATCATAGCAGCTAAAGAATCATGAGTAAGGCCAAAATGCATGCCTTAAACACTTGCGCCCTATGATTTGAACCTACTGTACCTCTCTCTCATCCATAAACCTGAAGAATGCACCCAATAAGCCCCTGCTAATTTTATCTATACAAGGTGATTCTTATAGAAAAATAAGCAATCCAGCTTATGGTTTTAAAGCTTTACTTAATCTTTGAATCTGGTTATAAATTACAGCCTTTGAGCATGTAACTTGCAAGAGCCACAAAAGCACACAGCTATTGTTAGGACACGCGACTCTTTCTCCAAGGTTGCACCCTGGTACTGCCTTTGAGAGGGCACAGCCTTTCCCTCAGTAAACCCCAGTGTCGCTTTAGGTTATCCTCTCCTGAACCCGTCTGCTGCCCTGCAAATGTGGAGGCCCTCTCCACCTGAGCGCCGGGAACCCGTAGGAACTCCTTAGGTGACTTCTCACCCTGACAGTGCTGCATCTGATGCTTAGGTACAGTGCTTCATCTAAATAACTGAAGATACCCCTAGCAAGGGTTGGCATTACCAACTGCAGTTTTAAATGGGGAGACTAAAGAGAAGCAACAGAGCTGGCTGGCCTAGGATCCTCCAGACAAGAAGACTAAGAAGGCTGCACATAGGTCTGTCTTTGAAAACTGCAGGCCCAGTGGCAGTGCCATGGCCTCACCTCTACACAGGGGATGCCATGCTTTCCTTTCCCTTTGGTTCATGTTTCTCCAGCACAAATCTGAGAGGGATGCACTGCTGCCCAGGCTGGGTACCTAAGCCAGTTGGCAAGTCTATTCTATGGCACCCCTCCCCCACATCCTATTCCAGCTCACTGTGCACCTTGCTTCTCTCCTAGGTCCCAATAAATGTCTTCTTAAAGTCCTATCAGGGTCATTTTCTTCTAGCAATTCTTTTATTTGGAGGAGCAAAATACAAAGGCCAAAAGGGAATGCACACTTCCCCGTTCCATCCCCTCACCATAGTTGGTAGCACCGAGATCTAGCACCAAGCCCTGATGAGTGGCCCATGGTGGATGCTTAGCCCAGCCATGGCTGTATTACCACAGCAACTAATAATGCCGCTGCTGCTTGTGGGACCCTGTCAATGACACCGCTATGCCACTCTGGCTGTTTATACCCAGTGAAACAATTTTCCTAAGGTCAGTGACTCGCATGGCACTTCCAGACAACGCTGTTCTCATCCATGGGAGCATCTACAGACTTCAAGCTGATGAGAACTCTTGCCTTCTTTCTGTGGATAATGGCCAAGTGACTCTCCCCCAGTGACATAGCCACGGAAGACGTAGCTTGCATTCCTTAATGTACTTTTCGTGCCTTCCTCGGAAGAAGTTATCAGTAGGCTCTGCTTCTCATGTACTCATGGAGAGATAAGGGAGGAACGATTAAAAAAGAATAAATGGGGAAGACCGTCTGTGGGCCAAACTTCTGGTAAAAGTGTATTGTGAACTATGTGCGGGTTGTGCATGCACAGAGAGCTCCCATTGCTAGAAGGAGCTGAATGACAGGGGAGAACTTGCCTTGATGCCCTGGTGTGTGGCTGGTTCCATGTACCAGATCTGCCTATGAGCATTAGTACTTTTAGTCCCCACAATAATCCCGAGATGCCCGATGTGCCCATTTTTATATACTGGGAAACTGAGCATGATGACAGAGAGCCCTAAGAGCTCACAGTTGATAGAGTCAGCAGACAAATCTGAACAGCCCAAACGAAGGTCAGCAGGCCAAGCTAGCCACTCGACTCTCCAAGTTCAAGAGTACACACACACACACACACACACACACCACACACACACAAGTACAGTACAAGGTCTTACACTGCAAGCTCGGGTTTGGCACTAATGTACCCCCCTTGAGTTCCTCTCCTTTCCTGGAAGTTTCTTAAACATTCATTATGCTCTTTACGGCCTTTTTTCCCCCCTTTCTCAGCCTCTCCAGTCTCTCAGGCAAATGTGCATTCACACATTTTCACGGTGCATTATTTTGCCCGCTAAATATGCGTTGAACACAAGATGCTGTCACTGAAAGCGGCATGGCGGGCCGGCAGGATCCACAATGTCATTCTGGAGGCCCTACTGGGACCCATCACATTGGCCCTGCCGGTTTGGCAATCACTTCTCGGCTGTTGGAAGAGCTTGAGTGAGACCTTTAAATGTCTCTTTTGGGTTTCTCCTAGGGAATTTGCTGTTACAACTGTCAGAGACTGACAGCAGCAGTCAACGAGAAAATGTGTAGAGAAGTCATTTGCCGCTGATGATATACACATAGGGACCTGCTGCCTAGAGTATCTACCCGGTCTCGTTAAGTCAAGCCTAATCAAAGATCCTAGCATTCTTAGAGAAGGGGGAGGGCAGAGTATCAAGTGGAAAAACTCCAAACTGGACCCCAGGGGGACAGCAAAACAGGGGACTTTTGAGCTTGCATTGTAGGGGGTGTGTCCATTCAAATGCATTTTTTTCTGTCTGATCGGGGAAGTCCTTCTTCTGGGTCAGTTGAACAGGGAATCTAAATAGATATTTGTACTATCCCAGGGCAATCTTGAAATCAGCTGTTTCTCATTTTTGGCATAACCCAGTCAAAAATCTTTCCTCAAGAAGCTGCCCCCTGCACAGCCTTGACACCACTTCTTTGGCAGTCACTCTTATCTCTTGAACCACAACGCAGATCTATCTGACTGCAGGTCACAAAAGAAGAGAAATAACAAGTTTGTTTGACAGTTCTGACAAGTGGAAAAGCAGATAGGGTGGGAAGAAATATACTCATTTCAAGGAGTCCAGTAGACTCCAAGGGAGCGGCACCACCACCATGCCATGGTCCTTACCAAAAGGAAGATGCCAGGTTCAAGCTGAAGGTTGAATACAATACTGGAAGCAGCAAACCTGGTGGTAAGACTTGCTTCAGGTGGCCTCCTTATGTCTCACAACAATACTTTGAGGTAGGATGACTTAAAGGAAGCCTATTCTGGGCCACACAAGCAAGTTTTAGACTCTGGCCATGTGACTCTTTATCTAGATTTCAGAGGCTTTCCAAGACAAAGGCAAACTCATTCACTACCAAGGGCAGTAGGGAATGTGGAGCTCCAGCGGGAGGCCGTGGCTCAGTTCAGCAGTTACTTCCTAGGTCAATCCAGGCTTAAGCCTTCCTGGATTTCGTAACATGGAGTTGGCATAATTTCTGTATAAAGGGCTAAGTGGTCCATATTTAGCCCCTGTGGGGGCTATACAGTTTGCCATGACTACCCAACTCTGTTGTTATAGCATGAAAGCAGACACAGATGACACGTCTCACGTAAAGACACTGCTGTGTTTCTGCTTTGAAAAACTTTATTTATAAAAACAGGGAACTGGACAGATTTAGCCCCCAGACCATATTTTTTCTGTCCCCCTGTTTATGTATTATCATAAGCTCCAGTGTAATGTAGTAGTCTTTTTTTCCTTTATGCAACAGGATCTCGTATAACCCAGGTTGGACCTGGATGCACTATGTAGCTAAGGATGATCTTGATCTCTGGATCCTTTTGCCATCACTATATCTCAAGAGATGCGATTATAGGCTTGTGCCACTGGGTCTGGCCTATAGCAACCCACGGGTAAACAAGGACAGATCCCTGTAACAAATAACTGTCATGGGGAAAATGCAGGAGAAATGGTTGCACCCCCCCCTTTACTGATGTTTCTATTATAATGGAATAGGACTTCAGATTAAATGGCCACAGCAAGCCAAGAATTTTCACCAAGAAAACTACTAATTGCCACCTAGAGTATGTACATTTACATTTAACCTTTTTGTCTTGCTAAAACAAATTCCCCTGGGCAGACTGGATGCTATCCCAAGAGATGTCTAAAGTGTGTCTATCCACAATATAGAAGAGGAAAGAAAGCACATGCCTGCTGGCTGTAAAACTAGAGGGGGAAACCATCAACAGGAAACAAACAGAGTATCTCGTTTATCTTCAAAGGCAACGGTTTAATTCCATTTCTTGGGCCACGGTGCTGATCGCCATGATAGAAGAGTTTGGCTCAGCCTCAGGCCCTCATTTCTAGTAATCAGTTGGAGTGCTGATAACCTATTTCAAAGGCTGTGGATAGAAGCCTGCTGGGTTAAATCTTCGTGGAGTGTATATTAAAAACAGGACCAAAAAGAGCTCCTCATATCTGATTTTCCATTTCCAATTATTTACCATGCATGTTTTTCAAAACAGAAGATTGGCACATACCCTGGAGATGCATTTATTGAACTAAATTAAGAGTTTTTGCCTTTGCAAAACACAAAAACAAACACCCCCCATCCTTGTGTATGTGCAGTTCTAAATCTCACACACACACACACACACACACACACACCCCAACCAAATAATAATGCTATAATGTACTGTAGCTATGTCCTACATCTACTAACAGATGTTGCCTGCACAGAAAACATTAGCAGAAGCTTCAGATTGCTCCAGAGGACATTATTTCTTGTATATTGGCAAAAGCAACACACATGCTCTCTAACCTGTTCCCAGCCTCTCCAGCGGATTCTGCCTGAGGAGCAAGGTAATCAGCTCCTGAGCGTCTGGAGGAGGGGCCTCATCCTTTTCAGGCCAGTTGATTTCATCTGCAAGGAAGAGAAGATGTCTACAGCTTTATTGTTCAAAGGGCAGAACCATGGGCCCCCATCCCAGAAACACGGAGACAAAACCTACATTTAAAATCTTTAGTTGACTTCTATGTGGTATAAGATAATAGTTATATTATTATCTTATAGGGCCCGGACAGCCCCGTTTCTTCAAGGTCTATTTCAAGAGACTATTTCAATAAACTGGACCATTTGTTCACTTCTTTTTCATTGGAGAACTGTCTCCTAACAAGCCACTCCTCCTGGTTATTAGAAGGGTTTAATAGAACAGAACAGAACAGAACAGAACACCTCCGAGCCAGGTACCTACCCATCGGGGCCCATCTAAGTGTAATATTTTCTTACTAGCCTCAGCTGAGAGTCTGGTCATGCCTGCTCAGTTCTTTAGCTCCAAGGAGTAAAAGGTTATTTTGCAAAAAGTAATTATTTCTAGAGACCAAGGTAAAGTCCTAAATGTTAAGGCTGAAGAAGAGAAAAGCGAAAGGAAGCCACAGTAACGGGAGTCTTTACAGTCTGTCAGAGATATTAAACTATGTTCTTGCTCTAAAGGAGTTTGCCTGGAGATAGGTGTGTGCGTGCTCGTGCCTATGGAAATGCAATAAAAACATGAGTTATTTTTGTGTGCGCCTGCCTCTAGCTTCCTCTACTGCAGTTTAAATCTGATTTGGAAAATAAAACATGAATATGCATCAGAGCCGTAAGGCACCGAGAACAAAGCCAGCATTTGCTGCTTGTGTTAATTAAACAGTTGATTCCCCTTGCCATTCGGGCCTCGGTCTGTCAGAAAACAGCCTAGTTATAAATCCATAAACAGCTCAGATATTATATAAAGGGCTTTTACACTGCAGGCGATTCAACAAATCCACTTTGTTAAAAGTTTACAAATATGCCTGGCTTGCAAAGCCAACGTCAGAAAATAATCGTGCGATTAAGGGCTGGCTCTTGGTGAGCACAATGAACATGCCCTATTCCCATTGCTGGCTGGCATAAGCGCAGAGCAGGTTGGGACACAGAGGTGGCTGATGGAGTTATCAGTGGGGCCTTGACAACCTTTCAGGTAGAGAGGCCTTTTCTGTCATCTCTGCATTGGGGAAATTTACAGAATCAGCAGGGAGGGGAGCGGTGGCCCCTCTTTAATTATCATTTAGGTGTGCCACATGCTACACACACAGCAATAGTTAGGGTCAGCTCGCAGGTTAAGATCTAAAGGTTATTGAATTGTAAATGAAAGATGAACAGCTGTTGCAGAAATAACATCACACATCACAACGACCAATGAAAGCATTAACAGTCTGCGGACTCCACTCAGCGCCTGGCCATCCTCGTTATTTATTATTTGGTAGACATTTGTTTTAAGGGCTATTACATTTCTGTTAATTTCTTCATTGTGCCATTAGCTATTTTTCCCCCCATTTATAAAAATGTTACCCACATTAACCTTTTCTTCCCTGGTCCAACTTTCCTATTATGAAAACGAAGGCCAGCTAACAGGGAGAGCATTTGTAAATCCCACACCGATTTCTTTAAAAAAAAAAAAAAAAAAAGTAGCAGACAATGAAAGTTGGACACATTGCCAGCCCATTTCCAAATGCCATGTGGACAAACCTTCCTCGGATCCATTTCAACACACATCACTCTCTTGAGAATGCATGAGCCGGTGATACGTCATGAGACGTTGTCGGCTCCCATGGCTGACAGGGGTTAACATTTTAGTGACACCCGGCAGATTTACACTGAGTAGCTGTTCCCCAGGAGTGGCTTAAAGATAACTCTGGGTGATATTTACCACTGATGACTTGTCCAAATAGCTCTTCTGGAGTGTCCCCAAAGAAAGGCACACATCCAACCAGAAATTCATAGAGGATAATGCCCATGGCCCACCAGTCCACGGGTTTCCCGTAGCCCTGTCTCAGAATCACCTCGGGGGCAATGTACTCAGGTGTACCACAGACCTAAAATGAAATTGCTCTATTAGAATAACTGGAGTATTAGACATCAATTAAAATGAACAAGATGACTAAACAATTACACTGCCTCAAATAACCCAGCTTACCTACTAGGAAACTCATGGCCAGAGACCTTGAGAACAGACATTATTACGACAAAGAACATATCTATTATGTTCAGTTTCAAATTGCAAACCTAACCTGTGCATAGCTTTTGACAATATTAAAAAGAGTTTGTATGTTGCAAAACAATAGTGCTTAGTCTGTCACTCTTAGAGGTAGCTCAATTGTTTATAAGGCCAAACTGATCCTCCCAGTGCTTATATCAGGAAGGTGTGGCAGCTGAGATGGTTTTACCTTAAGTAACTTCACAATGAACAGATTGTGGGCACATGGTAATGAGGCATGCTTAAAAGGAAATGGGCCATAGCTCGGATTCCAACAGCTGAGATTGCGCAATGCATCATGAGTTTCACAAGTACTCTATCGAGACTGCCGAATTCCTTACAAAAACAGTTTTCCATTTGTCTCTCTCACCCTCTCACTCGTGCACAATTAGACCGTTCATCTTGCTAATAGACCTTAATGCTAGGGGAGGAATGTAGAGGGATTGGACGGTTCAAAGAGGCCCAGGGAGACAAATGGGAGCAGTTTGCACTTTATTAAATGCAAGGCTTATACAGACATCCGAACGCCAGCACTAGTGTGGGGATGGCCTACACAGGTGCCTTCTGAGTTCACAGGCTGCAGTGAGCTTGGTTTCTCAGAGCAGCACCCGGGCTTACCTGTTTATCTAAGAACTCTCGAGCGTCCTTCTCTATGTGGCCTTCATAAAGATTGGTGGTCATGCTCATTAATCCCACCTTAGATAAGCCAAAGTCAGTCAGCTTTATGTGCCCCATGGAGGTGACCAACAGGCTAGAAGACAGAAGGACAAAGGGCACAACAGTCACTTGAAAGCAGATTCTGTTGTTTTTGGTCTCCCTCTTTCCCTCTTCTGCTTGTAAAACATCAACTATATTGCAAAATGAAGTCTGGTAAGAGAGGGAGTCACACAGAGGAGTAGGGCACTTGCCTTTGACCACTGAGCATGATTTAGAAGCTAGGGCCAGAGCTAAAGTTCCGCTGTCTTTGTTGGAGCAATCATATCCAATGTTATCACTTTTGCAACACTTAAACTCTAAAACCTTAAGTATGGAGCCCTAATTCCTTTCTGTTTTCAGTCTATGGGCTTTGTGCCTGATCTCAGAGTTACATTTAATGTTCTGTGTACATGTGTGTGATCGTGGGTGGCGGTGCAGGCTCACAACATGAGAATGAGGGTGCCCACGGGATCTAGAAAATGGCACAAGAGCCCATAAAGCTGGAAAGAACTCAGGCCTTCTGCAACCGCAGTGCTCGACCACTGAGCCATCTTTCTATATACCTTCTTCCATTTTCCAGAATAAGAAAACAGAGAAGAAATGATCCAATGGTCTGTGGCACACACCAGGAACTCAGGTAAGAAATCCATTTGTGATTAAAACAAGACATAGATAAAAGAACCTGGACAGAAAAACCTAGGTTTTCATATTTCCACTTCCAGCTTTGAATTGAATTTCAACTCACTAAGCACAAAGCTTGGACTTATTATAGTGCAAAAAAGATACCATGATATCAATTAAAAGGTTAAAGTGATAGAGGATTTTTAAAAAACTTCTAGAAGGAGGGTCAGGCAGTGGTAGTAGTGCACACCTTTAAGAATTCCAGGATTCAGGAGGCAGAGGCAGGTGGATCTCTGTGAGTTCCAGGACATCCAGAGCTATACAGAGAAACCCCGTCTCAAACATGCAAGCAAACAAAGCTACTTGAAGGAGTTAGGCCAACATTCTGATAGCTGTATATGAAACTGTTCTTTCCTTGCCCTGCGTTCTCCCAGATTTCTGATGAGCACAGTATTGGTTTGTAACACACACTTCAACACGCTTGACAGCATCTCACATTAGTGCAGAAGGCATAGACTATGCCATACGTGACGTCAAGAGGAATGGTGAGGCACTTGGGGAAAGTTCTATTCACATCTCAAACCAGAGCTGACAATGAACTCCAAACTAAAACAGTATATAAAATAAGTAGAATAGTAAGTAAAATAAGTAAATAGTAAATCTAAAATAAGTAGAAAGTTAAAATAAGTGAACTAGAATGTCACATCCCATTTATCACCCTGGGAAGGCAAAGCTCACCTAAGCACGATGCCAAGTACAAAGTGCTCCAGAACACAAAACTACGCCATGTCATTATTTAAAGATTTACACGATAAAAAGGAAATCAACTCTAGAGTCATTTCCCCCATTTCTTCTGAGTTCACAATGTAAACATTGTAGTCTTTCAAGAAATGTATAAAAATTACCATTAAATTATTATTAAAATAACTCATTTTCTTTATACTAAGGAGAATTTGTGAAATGTGGAAATAGCCTTAAAAACATTTCACAGACTGAAGAAAATGTTCAGTATTCCATAAAAGAAGATATTTATTTCATCAGGGCACATACTTGTCTGGCTTCAAGTCCCTGTGTACGATTCCGTAATTATGCAGATACTCCAAGGCCAAGACCGTCTCGGCGAAATACATTCTGGCCATATCAACTGGGAGAGGTCCCATGTTTTTCATTAGGGTTGCACAGTCTCCCCCTGTGAAGCATGGGAAACAAATTGAGTAGGAGCAGTGTCAGCAGGATTACTGAAGGCTAGCAGTGTGCATCACGGAACTTCAAAGCAGAGTCACAGAAGTGGAAGTGGAGTCCGTGTGAAGTCCTCATGTTTCCAATTAAGAAGTGGAGTGAAGGAAGCAGTGTGGCTGTGAAGTGAACTGCATTCTGAAGACTCTCTAGTGTAATTTGGGACAATTGTACTAATTTATAATGGATCAGTATAAAAACAGCAGATGCTAGAATTCAATGGCAGAGGTGGGATCCTACTGTCTCTGAGCAGCCAGGGGCTCTTAGGCAAATGAGTTGGTGGTCTTGGTTACTTCATTGCAATAGCGGCTTAGAAATAATGTCATCCTGCATAGCAGCAGTTCTCAACCAGGGGTCTTAAAGACACTTTCACTGGGGCCACGTATCAGATACTCTGCATATCGGATATTTATATTATGATTCATAACAGTAGCAAAATTACTGTTAGGAAGTACCAACAAAATAAGTTTATTGTTGGGGGGGTCACCACAACACGAGGAACTGTATTAAAGGGTCACAGCTTCAGGAAGGTTGAGAACCACTACTTTATAGGATTATTTGAGGTTCATTCTAGTCAAGGAGTGAGGACCTAGCTTTATACATACCAAATGTGATAAAAAAAAAAGTTAGTATAAAAACAACCACCACACCAGTTCAGAAAGAAACAATGTGTGGGTAGATAGAACAATGGGTGGGGCTCGGGCTAATGGCTTAGGGCTCTATCTACCACTCCATTCCCACTAAAGCTTGATTTCTCAATTGCCAATATCCTTATCTGCAAACTAGAGAAGCTGTAGGTAAAAAAATCTCTACCGTTTCTTGGAGATGTATAGTGAGGGATTCTCTCCAGACAGAGCCTAAACAAGACCCAGGGAAGGTGGTCTGGGCCTTTGCTGAGCTACTCGTTGGGGTAACTTTATGTCAATGAGTCAGGAGATGGAAAGTCTCAGAAGTGTAATAAAAAAAAAGAGGAGAGAGAGAAGATTACTTGGAACATTTAAGATGTGAACCACAAATGGCCAAGGAGGAGGAGGAGGCTGGGGATGGTCAGGCATGCTGGTAACCCTAGCACTCAAGAGGCTAAGGCAGAAGAATTATAAAGTTTGAGACCTGTTTGGCTATAAAGGAAGACTGGCTGGATTTTTTCATTTCCCATCACAGGCTAAAAAGGGTATCTTTTAAATTCACTTTTTGAGAAGACTAATGATAATGAACACATTTTATGATATGTGATAAAAAGAAGTAGGAAAAAAGAACCCAACCCATCGCCTATATCCAACTTTAATGACCAACTGAAGGGAGGTAGTTAGAATTAAATGCTATTAAAAAAGAAAACAACCTTTTCCCAAACAACACTAATTTCCCCTTTGTTATTGCAGCCAGCATTTTTACAAGCAATTATCAGAAGATAATGGCTGGGGATTCAGTCATCTGCTCGCCTGGGCTCCTAGGTGGATGTAGCCATTATGTGGCTCAGATGCAGCTTTGCCTATGCTATCTCCCTCTGGGCAAGACCGATTTACCTTCTACATACTCCATAACCATGCATAAGTGACGCCTCGTTTCAAAGGAGCAATACATGCTGACCACAAAGGGGTTCTCTGCAAAAGTCAGGATGTCTCGCTCCACGAAGGCCTGCTGGATCTGGTTCCGAAGGATGAGGTTCTGTTTGTTGATCTTCTTCATGGCAAACCTCTGGCGGGATTCTTTGTGCCGAACAAAGTAGACTGCCCTGAAATGGAACACAGGGATTGGGTTCCCAGGAAGAGAGATGCTAAGGATGCTCTGCGGATACAGAAACCACAGAAACCCTATGCTTTCTGAGTTCCTAACAGCTCCAGCTAAGTCGCCACAGCTGTGCTGGTGACTTAGCAATATCCCATTCCAAACCCAAACTGGCTTTTTAATAAAGATCATACATAAAGCATCAAATTTGCCTTTGCTGCTCAAAAAAAAAAAAAAAAAAAAAAAAAAAAAAAAAAAAAAAAACAACCCGTGGCAGCCAGAGTGAGTTATTTCCCAAGAACTAGCTGATGTTTTCAGTTTTTCCACAAACAAAACAAAATCCGATACATAAATCAGAACTGGGAAGAATTAACAAAATTACATACAGATCACGAGCGACATCCTTTCTAGCATTAGACATATGTTAGGCACGTTTTCTGGACTGACTAAAGCAATAATTTTCTAAATGATACCCTTGGGATCTGCATAGAGGACCAGGGCTTCTTAGAGTCCCTGGTTTCCAATTGAGAGTAATTACTTCCCATGGAATCTCCAGATAAATGAGCGGCGTGGACGAGGATATATGAGACTGTTCTGCAACAAAGAGTAGCGTATTTCCTCACTGCAGACTCCGCATGCGCCACCCTCTGTGAGCTCCAGCAGCAAATGCATTTCTCAACATAACCGTGAGGGGGGCCTTAAGGGTCAGCCAAGGAGCTGCATGTCTGCTCCCCCCACATCCTGGCCAAGCTGTGAAGCAACTTTATAGAAGAAGATGACCAGCCTAGGCCACATTCAGTCTCTGTTACGGCTTTGCCCAGATCCTCTCTGGTGAAAGACAGTGAACTCCCTAAAGACTGGGATAACAGAGAAAGGGGGAATTAGAAAGGCAGAAGTCCTAAAATCCTTACTAGGACATGAGCAACAAGGGAAGGCCTCAGATGGCCCCCTTCTTCCAAGTCACTCCTTTTGTTGTTTTTCATGGAGGGACAGGTTTGAGTGTCCAAGAAGGCAATGAACAAATGAAGTGATCCCTTAAAGGGGCACTAAACCTTTATATAAATATTTATATGTATAAATGTGTAAATGTGTAGTAGGCTGTACATGCTGTTCTAAACCAAGGCCTTGATCAAATAAGGAATGATTTATTTAAAAAGTCACTGATCATGGTAAACACACACACACACACACACACACAACAATTGGTATGTCTTCTAAAACAAGGTGCTATGTGAACTTAGATGTATTTTCCACTAGTTTGCTCAGTAATGTCTAATGAATGGCTGCATGCAAGGCAGGCTGGGACATTCTGTTCCCTGCTGAAGCAATAGCTCAGGGCATATACTGATTAAGTCTCAGTATAGTCAACCCTGATTTAACCTGTTATTAATGTTTTCACAAAATCGCTCAGCTAGGGCTTGCTTTTTCTTTCCAATCTGCATTCGTCTTTTCACTGTGTCCCCCCTCTCTTCTTGTTTCACAATGTCACACATTTGTATCCCTCTCTCTGTTATCTTCGGTTTTGCCCCCTCCCTGTTCCCCCTCTTCCTTTATTTGCTTTTCTAGTTTCTTGCTCATCATATGGGACAAAGGAAGGTCTCTTGATAACACTCCCTGAAACAACTCACTGACTAGCATAGTCCTTTGATTCTCACCATAAAAACAAAAGTGCCCGAGAGTCAGCTAGTTGGACATCTTGTACATGCTAAGTTAGGGGTCTTCTGTAGGATGCCTCAATGCTGGGCTCCTCTAGGCTGTGTTTGCTCCTACACCTGTTCTGTTGGTTACACCTGATAGCAACATTAACTAATTCAGGCACATGGGAAGAAGCTAGAGGGTCAGATGTTCACAATCATCCTTGGTTATATAGCAAACTGGAGGCCCATCTGGGCTACATAAGTCTCTGTTTAAAAAAAAAATAGCTAATTCAAATAAATAGTTAAACCAATTGTTATGACCTGAATGTTAAATGGCCACCACAGACTCAAGTGTTTGAACACCTGGTCCCCAGAAGGTGGCGGTGTCAGGGGAGGTTGTGGAGCCTTTAGAAAGAACTATCTGGGAGGAAAAGTGGATGGCTGGGATGCAGGGGTGTGGTCTCTGCTCCCTGGTTTCAGCCACATGTAATATATGTGCTGCAAACTGCCACCCATATGGAAGGAGATCCAGTCCCTAGTAGTGTCCCTGCTGTGATGGACAGAGACTCTTAGGGACTGAAACAAATCCTTCTGCCCATAGGTGGGCTTCTCATGTACCTGATCGTAGTAAGGAGAAAAGCAGCTAGTAATGAACTAACCAATGAAATCTCACTATGACAATGAGAACTCCTATTGCTAATAAGTGTTTTGGAAGGTCTCGGTAGATGCAGACGGCTAAGTAAAATTCCTGTTGGTTTTGATGGGAGTGGACTTTCCAAAAGCTGTCAAAACACTTAGAGGCCTACATTCAGACTGCTTCAAGTTTCAGCTTCACCTTTGACCTTGGGAAACAGAAACCATGCATTTTAAGACTAGCTCATGTCAGCTGTCTTCAAAGGCCTCAAAGCTCAAGACAATACACATATGTAGGTTAATCTTAAATGTTTATTGTACATGTTTTCCTAAAGATTTCTTATTATGACCAATTTTTAAATTAACTAACTGGTTAGTACATATTTTTATATCTGGTGAAAAGCTTTTATTTTCCTTTTTTAGAACTACCGGTTAGTATATAATAAAAAGTCTACATACATTGAAAGTTGCTTCTAATCATAATGGAGGCCAGATGTGAAGATAGTCACAAAGGAGTAGAGAAAATGACTTGGCCAACCCCCAAATATAAGATACACATTGGTAAACAACTGCCATTAAAATGGATTTCTGAAACGGGAGATACATTTTTAAATAAAATTAAGAACTAAAACATTAACATGAAAAGCCATCTTTTTATAATTGCTTGTGTCTTCTTAAAGTCAACTGGATTATAATACAACTTCCAGCTTTTTCTTCAATACTGCACATTCGGGTCAGTGCTGAGGACATTTAGGCCCATATTCTGAATGTCACACTCCATCTATCACAAGGTGGCTACTTTACTTTTCAACCAAGAGTTCATTTAGCTGCTGAAGTAGATTAGAGTACCCAGTTGGGATCTGCTGCTGCTAAATGTTTTGTGGGTGGGAGTTTGTTGGCCATTTCTACAACGTTGAGCACTGAACGCAGAGCCTTGAACATTTTGGCCAAGTGATCTATCACTGGACTATATTCTCTGCTTCTAGTTTATTTTATGTTCTTAGTTTCTGATATTTCTGTTTTGCTTTTGGGGTATTATTTATTTTCTTTCTTTCTTTCTTTTTTTTTTTTGAGGAAGGGTTTCCCTGTGTAACCCTGGATGTCCTGGAACTCACTCTATAGACCAGGATGGCTTTGAACTCAAGAGATCCACCTGCCTTTGCTTCCTGAGTGCTGGGATAAAAGGTGTGCACCATCACTACCTGACTGGAGCATTATTCTTAATCCTAATACTTATTTAGTAATAACTGTATCAGCCACATACATCTTTCCCTATATGGTGGGTGATGTTTTAGATCTGCTTACATTAGCAGAGAGCAAGACATGGAGAAAGAGACCCATAGTAGGAACAAAAGTCAGAGGCAGAGGAGCTGATGGACAGCTAGCTCTACTGAATGAACTATGAATGTCCTATTGGCCCAACACTGCATTGTCTGCTAAGGCTTCCCAATTCTTTGTTTTCTGGCCCCCAGCACTGCTTCTTTGGAAAATGCTATTCTGTCTTCTTCCTCGACAGGAAAGCCCAAGAGTGGGAAATGACATGGTAGAAAGGCAGGTGGAAACTCTTGCCCTCCAGGAGCCAGGCGTCTCTCTACCTACACAATATACTAAGAAGTAAGGCCCGGAGGGGGATGCTGAAGCCCAGCGAACAGCTGCCTCATTGGAAGCATGGTCCTAATGCGTATGAAATCATGAGACTCTGAAAGCCCAAGGCACAAGTGCAAGCCAGCAGATCCGTAAGTGGGAGTTGGGCATGGGTGGTAGGTGACCAC
Organism: Mus caroli; assembly: GCF_978045245.1. Taxonomy (NCBI): domain Eukaryota; kingdom Metazoa; phylum Chordata; class Mammalia; order Rodentia; family Muridae; genus Mus; species Mus caroli. Next base: position 18,602,969 of record NW_028227270.1, on the reverse strand, counting down.
AGCTAGTGTGTGAACGGGTGTGTGTCAGGTTAATGTTTTTGGGCCCTTGAGACTCGAGAGAATAGTGTGTATCAAGGTCAAAAAGACAAGTACAATGAGGGAGAAACATTGCAACTTTTAAGTGTATTAATTCTCAGTCTTTTTTTTTTTTTTTAGCTTGTAATAAGAGGACCAGGAGGTGAAAGCTAGTCTACATAGCAAATATGGGGCCAGCCTGAACTACTGAAGACCCCATTGTGACCCACCCAATCCAAAGAGGAAAAAAACCCCAACCCTCTTTAAAACCTCTTTGAGGTTATGGCTTAAAAGTCCAATCAAGGGCTGGTGAGATGGCTCAGTGGGTAAGAGCACCCGACTGCTCTTCCGAAGGTCCAGAGTTCAAATCCCAGCAACCACATGGTGGATCACAACCACCCGAAATGAGATCTGATGCCCTCTTCTGGTGTGTCTGAAGACAGCTACAGTGTACTTACATATAGTAAATAAATAAATCTTAAAAAAAAAAAAAGTCCAATCAATGTTCAGTGGCAGAAGTGAGGTCTTTATTTCTCCATTGGGGTAAGAGAAAGTTATAATCAAAGGATACTTGTGGGGAATAGAGTACTCTGTTGGCACCAGAGGCTCTGTGTACCTGAGATCCTCCTCCATGGACAAGTAGAAAAGGTATCAATTACTACCCCGGGCCCTTAAGCAGAGAACGCAGACAAAGGGGCCAGCACAATGCTGGATTTACTAGCTTCAGTCTTCTATGAGTACTATGTTGGTATAAAGGGAGATTTCACTTCCATCTGGAGACCAGTACACACTTATCAAACTGGCATTACCAACATACGGTCAGCAAGCACAAGACACTTTCTTATCTTACCATGCTTTTCGAATGAGAGGGTTGGTTCCCAGCACCAACAGCTTTTGGGAAGACAGAGTCTGTGTGTCTCCAAGCCACAGACATAAGTAATGACCCCCTGTTAGACAGATACCAAAGACAGTGGGAAGAGCCCAGATCCTCCACCCTTCTAAAGGTCTATTTGTTCAGCCAGCCTGAAGATAGCATCATGGCTGGTTGAATTGACAGGGGTAGCTCCATTCCAATTTTAAATTAAAAATAATTCAGATAGAAAGGAAATCTGTCAGAAATGTAATGAGATATTACTTTTGAGATGAGAAGAGGGGGACGTGGTTCTGGCTGATCAGCAGAGGTTCTGACAGGCAGCTTGTGAGCCCACTAATGACTTGGCCTGTATCCTCGGTGTTTACTAATTCACAGCTTGTTTAACTTCTTGTATATTCCCAACCATTCCCCAAAGTGTGATATACCTCATCTACTCTACAGTGGTTTAATTGCACTACAAATGAGTTTACTCAACCAATTAGAACTCCGAATACTGCTAAGATACATGCCCAAGGTTTACAAAAGGGTTGCTTCCTGGGGCCTCTCCTTCTGGACTCATTCCATGGCTGAAAAAGAACAGAGAAGTGCTCCAACCCCGTGCTTGTAAGATCAACCTGCTGGCTTCTTTCTGCTAAGGATGCCTGAGGTCATCTCCAGAGGATGAACAACCACAAAACAAGTGGTAATAAGCAAATAAAAAGCAGAAATAATTGCACAGCAGAAAACTTTCAATGAAGACAGCATACATCGCAAAAAAGATAACACCTAAGAGCATTTCCCGGCTGCATCAGGAAATATGCCATTTGACATAATCCTGAAAGCCACTGAGGCATAGAGAGGGCTCACAAATATTTAAGTTCTTTGCTAAGTTAATGGTGTGGAAAATATTAGAGGTGAAAAAAACAGGAAGGAGAAATATCCCGTGTGGTGTAACAAAAATCACTGTCTCGTCTGCTCCTATGTGGATAAATGGCAGTAAACGTCTCAGGGATGATTTATCGCTCTCTCTATACATGCAGATGGAATTGGGATTAATACTAAATTAAGATAGAACTCTTGGGCAGTCTAAAATGGATTAGGTCACAGTTTGCATGTTTAATTGTCCTTCTACACTCAGAATTTACTATTAATTTACTATTTATAATTTACTTTGTCACTACTTATGCCTTGAGAAAGAAACTGTGTCATAGAAACAGATCAAGGAAATCAACAAGAGAGAAATCAAATGTTCGCAGCACAGAGAAATAATAAATGTTTAAAGAAATGAAAAACACTAACTATGACATTATCATTACACACATATTGAAATACTACTGTTACAGGGCACTAAGTGTCCAGTGTAAGTGTATGTGGAGATTACAAAAGTGCATGCAAATATCAACAGATTACAAAAAAACATGAAATAACACCCAAAAGAACAGTAGTGACCCAAACCTTTAATCCTAGCACTCAATGGGTGGAAACAGGAGCGTCAGGAATTCAAGGTTATTCTTGGCTACACAGTAAGTTCAAGTACAGCCTGGACTACATGAGACACTGTGTCAATATTTTTGAGAAGAAGAAACCCATTTTATCCATTATATGAAGGCATACTTATTAATAAAGGAAAAAGAAAAAAAGTAACAAGAATTTAGTGCCTACTAGTATCCTCAAATCCATTCTTTGAAGATAATTTGTATGAATATAGAATATAACTCTCTTCCTTCAGGGATAAAAATGGATCAAGGAAGAAATGCTAATGTTTCATCCAATTTAATAAACATGCGAGTGTAAGAAGTCACAGGTATAATCTCAACCAAGTGCTTTTCAACTGCAAGCACATTTTTCTTTCCCTTAATGAAATCTTTCTCTCCAACCTTCTTAAATAAGCCCTGGGTCACTGACAGCGTCTTCTGTCGGGCGTGCAGAAGTAGTGATTCTGGCTGCATGTTACCCCTGGCATGGGAAGAAGCGGCCTTCTAAAATGCCAGTCCCTGGGTGGCATTTACTTATCAAAAGGTAAAACTGAAAGCCAAATGTCGCACTCCACTGTGTCACAAGATGCTAGAGCTGTGCTTGGAACACTCACCCGTAGGCTCCATTGCTGATCAATTTAATTGTTTCAAAATCACTCTCTCGGGGTTTCCTTCGAAGTCTCAGGGAAGTATTTGAGCTCTGGGGAACGGAATAAGAAAGTTAAAACACAGTTCAGACTTTGAGGAAATTACCGCACTGTGCTGTTTAACTTGCCGAGGCATGGCGTTCCGGCTTAGAGGACCTGGGATCAGCTGCAAGGCTCTCCCTATCTCATCAGCAATGAGCTGTGACTCCTAATGATGCTCTATCAGCTGTATCTAAGCAAGCCCATGTTGCCAAGAGAAGACGTGTGAAGGTTTTGGAAACATAGTTTCATCCTGGTCCTACATTTTAATATTTAAGTCTAAAATGCCAAGCCTTCCTTCTGCTTTCAGTTAGGAAACAACAACAAAAACCAAGCCCCGACAGCTGTCACCAGGGCTTGGGGGGGTAGGAGGAAGAATATGGACTCTCTATTCCTGACTAGACCATATCTTTTTCATGCTGTGACACTCTATGGATGGTAGGTGACAAATTTCTTAGGTGTGGAATGGCTGCCCGCGTTAACCTCTATATCAGAAACCTTACTATGTCTTAAATACCGAAATTCGAAACTTTAGCTCTCTAAAAAGTTTAGCGCAATGAAGAGGAATAACCTCACTGCTTTGATCGGTAGCGCAGATCACCTCAGGTCCTTTGCACCCTCCACAGAGACCAGGAACACCCTCTCATCATTTTAGAAAACCCTGTGATGCTGAGGTGTGCACAAGTCCCTCCCGTCAGGGCTGCCATCACTCCCCCCCACCCCCACCCCCCAGCCTTCTACTCATCTTTGGAAGGCTTGCACACCAGTTCCTGACCCTCTTCTCTCCTTCAGTGCCTTCCTCATGCTATCTCGACTCAGGAAACACAACGAGTCCCTGGCCTCAGAGCTACTTGACCTCCTCAGTTCAGTCATCTGTCTCTTGCATGTCCCCTTGTCCTGTGGCCATAGGACTTGAATCTTATTACTTCCATGGCTTCATCTCTGGAAACAATTCAAGCCAGGGACCATTTGCTCGCTCTGCACAGGCCCTCCTCACATCATCTCTTTTGTCCTATCACCGATGACAGGAAGTCACCCAGACCTCCACTGGAAACTCTCCCTCCAAGAGCCTGAATTGTACAGAGTATATTCCCTAGCTTGATGGTTCTTCTTAGATATTTTGAAGGAATTGCAGTTACAACAACAACTATACAATGAAATTAGCATAGCATCTATCAGTTAGCACTTAAACTTTGGGGGCACCTTCATAGCTACTGTAGATGAAATATTTCATTTATTTAGCTTCTATCCAGACGTAGAAACCAAGGCTCAGAGAAACCCCTCCCCTGGCTAGGATGCACACTTTGTAAGAGTTTTCAAATGTGGCGCAATCTGGACCTAGAGACTGTGTTCTCAATACTCCCCCGTCCCCTGACTACAAAACATGTTTCACCTTCCTAGTCCCTTGGATTCATCCTAGCTTCTCTAACGATACTCATTTCATAGGAGAATGGCCCCAGCCAGCAAGATCTTTCACCAGTGCCACTGAAGCTGCCTCTTAACTGATTTCCCTGTGGCCAGCCAGCCTGTCTCTGTATCCCATGCACTTCCAAGCCATGACTCTGGTCAGGTCATCTCCTGCTTACTTCTTCCTCTCTCAGACCCACTCTCCCAATCAGGTGCTATCCATTACCCTTAAAAGGAAGGCCTTTTGACAGAGGTGGGCAGGATCCTACCGACTGTTTGCTCCCAAGCTCTCCAGCTCGGGAATCTTCTTGGCTTTTAGCCCTGAGATACACCTTATCTCTGGAGCCTTCACGCCTTATTCATTTTCCCCCCATTTCAACTCAATGGCCATGGCCTTGGGAAATTCTTCTAGGACTGGTCCACTCAGAAAAATCTACTTCTGGGATGGTCTCCTGGCTCATGGACATCTTTTCTTCATGGATGTTATTCATGCTCATAGTTGCTATTTGGTGCTTATGATGTTGTTTTGTAAATGTCTGCTTCTCTTAGGAGTGAGGCACTAAAAGTGTATGCCGCATGCCTTGCCCACAGAAAGACAATAAACATTTACAGAATAAAGTAATTAACACAGTCCAAGAAATCTCCAATGCTAAGAAACAGAAAACAAGCCAGCATCATCTTCCATCAGGAGCAATACTCACACTCACTGACTCATCCGTCTCTGGTGTCTCTGCTGTCCTACTGTCGTAATTCCCCAACTGAGCCATTTCTAAGTTTAAAACAAAAGAGGGGAGAAGGAAATACTGAGATTATACAGGAAGACAAAGCCAAAACAGAAGAGAAATAAATTCTCATCACTAAGAAAAGAGAGAAAGAAAAATTCAGCCTATAAACCAATACACACATATTACAGCTTCAAATGCAAGAATTGGCAGCTGGTATTTTGAACATGGACTAATGACAGTTTCTCTGGATCTCTAATTTCATCGCTAGCCAGACCTAGGAACATGGAACACAGGACAGTGGGCCTCTGCTCCTGTGAGCAGTAGTCACTGGCTCATGCATGCCGTCTAGCTTGCAAAGCCTTGGGTGAGCTAGCAGCTTTGTACAGAATCCAAGAGAGGCAAGTCTCCCACGGACTTGACACACAGCAAAGATGAATTGGCTACAGTCTGAGAATGATTCTCAGTTGCAGGGACACAAAGAATATGCAGTTTTCCAGAGGCAGTCATGGTGGTGGGTACCAGGGGATGAAGGCTGAAAATCCTTGGGTTATCATGTCTTAGCTGAGAGGTTTTTAACCTCAGGCTCTTCTGAAAGATGTAAACAGTATCATGTCTTAGCTTTTGTGAGTATTACACATGCCAACGCATGTGAAGCTCTTAGCATACTCAGTAATAAGAATGAAGTGCTCGTTAAAGGTCGATTGTTATTTATTAATTACATTGTACAGAATAGTCAATTCTGGGCTGGATGCCACAAGCTTGACACAAGCTTAAGTACTTCCCTGGTGGTCTAGTTAAAAGTGACAAAGACATCCAATGTCTAATTGCTTAGCCCATCGTTTGGAGAGCATCCTTGAGTATGTTTAAGTAAATGAGAAAGCCCGATTTATTTAACATTCATCTTCATACTATCTTTAAGACTTTTGTTTTGTTTTTGTTTTTTGAGACAAGGTTTCCTTGTGTCACCTTGGCTGTCCTGGAATTAACTAGCTCTGTAGAACAGGCTGACCTGAAACTCACAGAGATCCGCCTGCTTCTGCCTCCTGAATGCTAGGATTAAAGGTGTGCACCACCACTACCACCCAGCTAGATATATTTTTACTAAAGAATATGAAAGAATTTTCACCAAAAGCATTTTTTTTTCCAAAATTGAATGTGTTAACGAAAAGCTATCGTTTTTAGCAGTTTTGTAAGCATTTAAAGTTGCTCCTTGGTCCTTCGTTTTATATGTTTGTGTTCTCAAATATACACATATTCATAACTCAGAGAAAGCAAACATGCACTGGGTCCTGCCTTTAGGTGAAAATGTATAAATTCCAGATTCTAAAATAGCAGTGGCACTAACTTCCCCACTTTAGATACCGGTGAAATTCCAGAGTAGAATTGTGCTTAGAGCAAATACTTTCTTGGTGTCATAGAAATGATTCAGGCCCGCAGTGTGACCTGCACCTTTAGATACAGAGACTTGGACAAACTGAAGTGCACTGGGTTTGAGGAGTTTTCAAGAACTGAGATACTACGTGATCCTGTGTAGCAAAAACAGCACTAGACATTTTTATTTGAGAAGCACCTGTTTTGCTGTCTGTACTGGCTAGTTTTGTGTCAATTTGACACAGCTGGAGTTATCAGAGAAAGGAGCTTCAGTCGAGGAAATGCCTCCATGAGATCCAACTGTAAGGCATTTTCTCAATTAGTGATCAAGGGGGAAAGGCCCCTTGTGAGTAGGACCATCTCTGGGCTGGTAGTCTTGGTTCTACAAGACAGCAGGCTGAGCAAGCCAGGGGAGGCAAGCCAGTAAAGAACACCCCTCCATGGCCTCTGCATCAGCTCCTGCTTCCTGACCTGCTTGAGTTCCAGTCCTGACTTCCTTTGGTGATGAACAGCAGTATGGAAAGTGTAAGCCGAATAAACCCTTTCCTCCCCAACTTGCTTCTTGGTCATGATGTTTGTGCAGGAAGAGAAACCCTGACTAAGACACTGTCCCATCATAAAGATTATGTCTATGAATTTTTACTTATTTAATTTTATGGAGACACAAGTGACATGTATTTGCATAGTCATGGTCACAGTCCAGGCTAGAAGTCTCTCCTCCGAACCAAAGGACAGACATAGGTTTATCCGTTTTGATGCTAAGAAGAAAGCAAAGCAAAAGTATCGCACGAGTTTGCAATCGAATCACCTGGAGAAGGCATTTTAAGTATTAAAAATAGATTGAAAGACTTGTCTCGGAATGAATCACGAAAACTACTAGGAGGAAAGATAAATTCCTAGCCATAAATTTACACTATTCAAGTCAAATGTGGGGAAGATCACTACTGTTTTGTTTTGTTTTAAATCTATTCAGATATACGAGAGGGCATCGCATTATTCATGTGTCAAAGTTCTGTTTATAGTGACATTTAATGCCAGAAGAAAACTGCACAGGGCTCACTGGTTGCCAAGGCACAGGCTAACACAGCCTTAACTATATCAGTGTGAAGAGTCACTCTAACATGCTTTGACAGCCTCCCCTCTCCAATTACTTTTACAAAAAAAAAATAAATAAATAAAAATTAAAAGAGGGTTCTGTTTTAAATAGAATTTCAGCTAAATAACTATTATCTGGGAAATCCATATTATTTGTAAGCAGTGGGTAGTAATGGGATGGAACCAAGTGTCAGCTTTTGAGGCAGGAAGCTAAGCCATCATTTTGTAATGCCTGAAGAGATTTTTAAAATCTCATCTAAATACCATTAAACATCTGCCCTTTTTATTTCATTGATTTAAACCATTTCTGAAGACTCATGATTCAAAAAGGTAAAGATGGTAATTTAAAAGCCATGGGAGAAAATCTCTCCCCAGGGAACTTTTCAGAGAAGCAGTCACCAGCCTCTGTAAGTGATGAATCTGTTGTGGTACTGCTTTCAGTACAGTATAAATTTACCTGGCATCATCTCCCGGTAATGCATGCATCACTTCACTAGAAGCAAAGATACGATGTCCGCAAGAGCAAACCAAGCGGGCAGGATGGGAAAGAGCGGGCCAGAAAGCAGCTCCCTAGCTTAGGACAGGGGAAAAAAAAATCTCTCCAAACCAACATTTACCTTCATCACAAACAATTGAACAGGGCAAATACTGTCTGCAAATTCAATTTAACGAACTGGGAAGATGATTTGAAACCAGGGAGTCCATGATAGCTTATGAGTCTTTGGGGGTGGTACACAGACTAAGTGTTGTATATAAAAATATCAAACAGAGAATCAGAAAAGGATGGGAGGGGATACCAATATTAGGTTTTATTTATTTATTTATTTATTTAGGAAAAATGGCTCTAGCATGTTTCTGTATTTAACAGAATTATGTCTTTCCTCGTGGGGATCAACCACGTACCCCCCTTACAAGCTTACAAGTCATCCCTCTCTTCCTCTGGCTCTCTTTCATATGTGACATGTGTGACTATTTTTCACGCTTACTTGGGACGAGTAAGCTGGAGAGGTACCAGGAATGCTGCACTCAGCCTGAAGTCAGCTGCTCTAGCTGCATTCCTCCTAAATTAAATCTAACTGACAATTTTCAATGAACGATGACTTCTAGCAATGCTTTGAAAATTAAAAGTGCTCTCCGGAGTCACCCCACTGAGCTCTGCAAGCGAACTCTGGCAGGATGGGATCCAAGTGTTCCTGGGGACATCAAGTACTCTCATCATGTCTGGAGGCCTCTAGTCCGGCAAGGCCAGCTCTGTTCTCTAGCTGACATACAACGGGCATGCTCACTGTCCCCTCTGTATTCAACCATGGTTCTTTCTTTCCGATACTACCTGGCCTCCCCCAAGAGGGGGCTTTTCAGAGAGAGATATCCAACATGGAAAATGTAAAGGCTGATCATGAAGCTCTCCCAGATGCCACGGTCAGAGCGAGTGAAGGACAGGCCCGGCAACACTCACCTTCTAAAGGGTCCTTATTGAGTCCCAGCTGGCTGATGATATACCTAGGGATGTCAGTTTTGATTCCTTGGCCTTCTTTGGCATGACCTTCTGCAGCTTCCAATAGGTAATAAAATTCTTCAGGATCAAATTCCTGGCAGATGACAGGCACAGATTAATAGGTCTCCCAGTGGAAAACGAGAGGACTGAGGTTTTATTACATAAATCTCACTCACAACGAAGCTGACATGGTTGAAGTTTGTATATGAAGGGAGGAGGTAAATGCCTTTACACAGTATAGAATTCTCACCTCATATCTGAAGCCTACTCATACGCCAAGGCCATGCATATGTACAATTGGTAACATAAAGGAAATGACTATTTCCAGTCTTCCCATTTCTCTGTAATGTAACTTTGAAGGTAATGTGTTCTATTAAAAATCAGTAGCCCGGGGCTGGAGAGATGGCTCAGCGGCTAAGAGCACTGACTGTTCTTCCAGAGGTGCTGAGTTCAATTCCCAGCAACCACATGGTGGCTCATAACCATCTGTAATGGGACGGGCGTTCTCTAATGGTGTGTCTGAAGACAGCTATACTTGTACTCATATACATAAAATAAATCTTTAAAAAACAAACAAACAAACAAACAAAAACAGGAGCCCACCGAAAAACAGGTTTACTGGTGCTCTTTTTTTTTTTTTTTTTTTTTTTTTTTTTTTTTTGAGTTGAGGTCTCAGTGTGTTGCCTAGACTGGCCTCAGATTCCTCAACATCCGGACACTGCACCTCAGTCCTCTGAGGAACTGAGCCTACCACAGCGTGTGTGCCACCATGCCCAGCCTTACTTGCTCCCGAGATCTCCCTCTCCTGCGTCTCATCAGGCACTCTGTGTATTTATGGAGCTATGAATATTTCCATTTCATAAAACATTATGAATGTTAATTAAAGTAAGGATAAAACCAAAGCACCTGCGACTGGATACACATCATGAGTGACAGACGCTGAAAGCCATTACACATGGACAGACATTAGGCATCAGCAGAAGTTGAAAGTGAATTTTCTTACTGGGCTCACAGGCCCTTAAAGACTGTGCTCAAAGCATCAAATTTGTTTACAGTCTTGAGTGAATTCTCAAAGTATTACAAAACCAAAAAATCTTGAAAGAAGTAAAATGATCATTGGCCAAAAAGATACAAATGTGAAAGGTAGCTGGTGTCTAAAAATCTCATTTCTTCAGATCTGTAGTATCTTTCAAGTAGGTTGCTAGCTAGCACTTATTTGTAGTGCATTTTAAAAACAATAATTATAGCCTCAGATCACCATACCCCTGACTTCCTTCAGTCTGAATCTTAGCAACTCCAGAAACACGACGAGGCATTGTCAGCATTCGAAATTAGCTGTGGTGTAAGGTCATTGTGCTGAAATAAGGCCAAGGATATTATTTCATGATCATTCTTCAAGGTTGACCAGAATGCAATATGACTACTGCTTAATAACAGGGCCGACACTAGAATTCCTTCTCAAAAATCAGAGGAGACAGGCCACATATGGATGTCATCATAAGCATTCATGTGCTGTAGTCCCTCCTGACGCTTCTCGCTCAGCACCCGTGGTTGCAGTTAAGTGAAATCGGAGCCTTCCAATGGCCTCTACTTTCCACGTTTAACGATAAATAATGTAGTCACATCTAAAGGCAACTTACCAAACACTCCAATAACCGAGCGGGGCGGGCAATGACAATTAGGATCTTTCGGACTAGTTGCTTGATAAATGCCAGTTCTCCACTTTCAGAGCGATCATGAGCCTATGAAAAAGCAATGAGCAGGAAGATGCTAGAGCGGGTTCCGCTAAGTGGAAAGGAAAGTCAGCAAACATGCTACTTGGCTAAATTTTAAAAATCAGAAATTAAGTGACTTAGAAAACTCTCTTAATAGGCATTATCTCTAACATAAATGGACACTATCAGACATCTACAAAATAGCTCTATTAGCTAAAGTTTAATCGCAAAACTTTGACTTATTATGTTTTAGAAATCAAATGTAAGGATAAGGACTGTTAATGTGAGCCATGAATGAAGGAAACATGATTTATGGTCCACTAAGAGCAAGGCACCAGCAGTGGGAGCTGAACAGGAGCTTGGCCCTGGCTGATGGAACATTTTAGTCCTTGATGGCTAAGGTAGAGACAGACTGATTTTGTTATCCTGGGAATCTTACATGCATAGTATGATTAGCCTGCAAGGTAGTTATTTTACCACATGTGGGGTATATATAGTGATACAGCAAATGTTAATCACACTTTTTTATATTCGGATACCCATGTAGACTCAATAACGCTCACTGGACAACACCCAGATACTTAGCTTAGCAAAAATGAATTGGATTAAGTACTTGTTAAGTTTTATTTTACGTGTTGCCTGAGCACAATAAATATTCCAACAGCAGAGCTTAATTTGTTAATAGACACTGATATTTTTAATATTTTCTTGAATAAATCTGGGCAATACAACATTAGAGCTGGCATAGGATAAAATCGGAATGGAAACTATGCATGTTTATCTTTGAAGGCTTCATAATTTTTAAGGTTTGGATGATATAATTTCCCAAGGATGTGTGAACAGACCTAACGTGTTGCCAGGACCACAGGATGTAATTTCAGAAACGTTAAGAAACTTGTTTGATCATTCTTGGGATTGTTCATCCATGGCAAGTCCCGCCTTCAAACATGCAGCTAAAACTTACAAAAAGTGATTGCAACGTCTCCACTACACTTAAGCTACTGTGGCCACCCATAGCTTGCATGAAAATTAAAACAAAGAACTAGCTTTAGGATGTGATGTGTCTTATAGCTTTAGAAAAAGAATAGTCTATATATCAAACTCAAGCTACCTTTAAATTTATTTCTAATGTTTGTTTGGCAAGAAAAAGAAATTTTAGGAAATACAGTCAATTCTCAGAAAAGAAATATTTATTTATTTATTTATTTATTTATGGTTCATCATCACTTAAATACAAATCTTGAAAGGTTGAAAGACAAACAAAGCCTATCTAACTCCTTGGTGACACTTTGGGTTGGATGTCCCTAAATAATTGCTGTTTTATGAATTCACTAACGTATCTAAAACACTGAGGTATGCTTTGTTGTCCTGCCTCCCAAAAAAAGAGAATAGTTATTCAAATGGGAAAGGTTTCATTTCAAAGCCCATCAAAATGATGACACCTTCCAACTTTTAACACATATCTATCGGCTATCTTATTCCAAGACATACGAGTTCTATTAGCTTAGATAGTATTTATTTACCAAATTTGTGAAGGAAGACGGGCTTCACTAAAACCACCACCAATGGAATAGCACAGCATGAGAAGGAACTGGCTTCCTGGTGTCCTGCAGCAAGCTCAAAAGGGACTAGTAGAGTCCCAGAGTTTGTATTGTAAGCATTGGCCACTATTAAAAAGGACTGTGACCTAGATTTGAGAGCGGGTTAGAGTTTCCTTTGTGGTTTATTTTCTTTGGCTAAATACACTTTAGTGAAAAAGAGACTGTAGACATAAAAGCATTCATCTGAAATTGCCCTCAACCCCGGCCTTTAAAAGGCATCTGTTAAATCAAGCTGTTCAAACCATGAGGAGATCTGTGCCTTGGGTTATGCAAAAGATTGACAATGGAAACATGGTGAGGAGACAGGATTGCTGGGCTCTGAGTGTCACATCTGGAAGCAGACAAGTACATGCCAGAGAAGCCACAGCAGGTCCCCATAGCTCCACTCTTCCCAGAAGGGGCCTGCTCCTCTCACACAGGTTTGCTCCATGCTCTGGACAGATACGGGCAATGAGCCTCTAAAGGGAGACTGAACTGTTGCAAATGATTAAAAGAAGCTGCATCTATAAGAAGCAGAAGACGGCATTCTTACTCCCTTCCAACAATGACCTTGGGGGCACTGGTATACGTGCTTCTCCGACTCAAAGAGAAATTCCTCTAAAAATTAACCTTCTCATCTGTCAGACCACCCACTCCAAAGATCCCTGAGATGTTGATTTATTTTTAATTGCTATAAAACACTCTGCCACGTCTGCCATACATCAACAAAAATAGAGGGTAGATTTCCATAACTCTGGCTATCGATTCTACCTTCTAAAGGACCTGCCTGGAAAGGACAAAACAGAACACAAGACTAAGCTCGTCTTAATGACGCTATCTTGTTTGTATCTTGGGTGGGACTACGGAGTTCAGGAAGGCCTTAGAAATGGACTATAGAGCCTCTTGGTTTGCTTCTTTCAAAAGTGTGCCACTGCACAGACACTGATGTGATGACAAGGCACAGAAGAAGAAATACCTGACATTATAGCATCAGGGGTCAAGTGTTAGGATATGCTTCCAAATGTGTTCTCTTCCTCCTTCTCTCCCTTCCAAAACCACTGAGGAATTCATAAATACCAGACACTGACCACTGAGCTATGCACCAGGAAAGGTGCAAGAGAGGACTTGTGGTCTTCCAAGGGCTTGCTGATAGAAATGTGAGGCTTCCCTCCCTTGCCGTCCTCAAATCTTGTTAGGATCCATCATGTGGGGACTATAGACACAGGCCATGCTGTGGTGTTTGTCTTAAGCCGAATGGATATCAATGAAAAGGGTTGAGCTATTCTCGGAGCTGAACAGATACCTGGATTTGAAGGGTTAGGTTTGGAAATAAGAAGTCTGGTGGAGCCAGGTAACAAAAGGAGAGACAGGGTGGAGAATCTCGAGGAAGAGTCAGGACAATGCTCTGATGTAGAGAGTAGTTGCCTGATGTAGAGAAAGAGATGATCCTAACTCCGAATCCTACCAAGTGCTAGGGATGCAGTGGTGATGATAAAGGCAGCGAAGTACTAGGTACTCACAACTCTGGTTAAAAAGATGCTAAGTCTACCTGAGACATGTTGGGGTTACCTGCACTGCTACAGCAGGCTAGCGGAGTCCAGAGATACACAAGAGGCAGGTGAACACACATCTCAAGGATGATCGCAAGCTGCTGGTCAGAGACATACACTGAAAGCAACCAACGTCCAAAGGACTGTCATTCAAGACAGTGGACAACAACACTGCCAGTAGCGGGAGGAGAAAGAGAAGAACACAAATGAATTGGAGAAAACTCACTCATAGAAATGTGGGCTAGAAAGGAAATCTTTATAAGAAACAGGGAAGGAATAAACAGGGAGTCCTAAGATGAAGGGCATAGAGTCAAGGGATAGAAAGGAAATGGGTGAGGATACTGTGGTAAAACAAGCCTGCTCCCATAAATTGAAAGTAGAATCAATGGTCAGGACACCTCATGCAAGGTGTTCAGAAGCCATTCACGGGACAAAGTATTGGAGAATGGCTGCATATCATATAGCATTGTAGGTGTGCAAAGCAAGCATGCGGCTTTGCAGAATCCTTGTGCTCCAATTGAAGTACGATGTATGGTCTAGTACCGGTCCATGCATTACCATCGACTGTGTGGTGGGCGTAGCACAATGACAGAGTGTAAGCCTTAGCAGCACTGCCAGAGAGTGCACATGCCAGGATAGTCAAGTACATGGCCAGTTCCCTGTACATTCCCTCCCAGTTTAGTTTATGGCAGAATTGGTAATGTCAAATGGTATATGAATAATGGCCAAACCCAAAAGCTGTATGTTCACCCTCAGAGACAATCTAAGGAGCACGGCTTTGAGAAATGGGAACCACAGAGAAAATGCTCTTGGGAAGCTTGGATGGGTGAGGAAGGAGAAATGGTAGCTGCCAGCCAGCCAGAGAGGCTCCTTCTTATCCCGTGAGGACTCAGCTACGTAGGGAAAAGGACAGGTGAATTTCTCAAAAGTAGGATGTTAATATTTCCCTTCAGTTTAGTAGGTTACTTATATATTCATTAAGAGGTTTAAAAGAACCCTCCATGATTACATTTACACGGATATAATTTATGCCCTAAGAGATACAGAAATACTATAAATCCACATATAGGTTAAATAGGTTTCCTGTGTAGGCTGCGCCCAATCAATTTCAGTCAGAAGAGCTGTATCATACACAAATTCTATTCCACCATACACATTCCCTGCCCAGTCTCGGTGTTATCAGGAGCAAGGCATGAGGGTGTTGGGCAGACAGGGTCCTGTGTTTATCTGTCATTTTGGAAATTGGATATTTTGTTAGAAGAACGGATATTAAGAAAAATAGAAGTTTCCAATTTATTACCCAATACAGCATGCAGGTTAATGAACAGGACACACAGCCTAGTAGAAGCCAAAGTTTCCCATTTAGCTTTTTTAGATATTAAAATTAGATAGCACCATCAAATGACACACATACACTCAGGCAATTTATAATTTTATAGGTAAAGTTAGGGGGTGGGGATTATTGCTTAAAAATCCTTCACAATCCACTTATCCTACGGTCATAGATTATTGGGCCCCAGGGTTCCTATAAAAGTGATTACATTAATTTTCTTTTACTATACATAATGACAAGAGCCAACTCATAGCAAGTAGCAATCCGTGAGGTTTACTTGCACCCCTGCTGTGTGGGTACCACCCCTCACCACTATGGCATGCTTTCCTGCAATGGGAACTCCTGCTTTTAGGGAACTCCTTAGAAGTGAAGGGTTTCACAAAAGTATTCTGCCCAAGAGGAATGCAGAGCAAATCAGAGAAGTCCACACAGAGCAGAAGCCTTGTTCCTACCTCCTGGAGCAACTTGTCCAGTTTGTGCTGCAACTCAAAAAAGTATCTGGACGTGATGAGACCCTGGTGAGATTTATCCAAACAGTCCCGAGCCAGCTCAATGATCTGATGGTGAGTGAAACTAAGCACGCCATCTGCCAAGGGGAGAACATGGTCTGGGGAGTAGCTGGTGATGATTTCCTTCAGACGCTCTTCCATCTGAGCCGTGGCCTGTTGGAAGGAGACACACACACATGAAGGTGGAACACAAGGAGTTACACGGGAGACACTCAGCAGACACTCTTTCGTATGCAGATTGTGAGCTGCTAAAGAGAATCCTGAGAGTTGCATTTTGAAAGAAACTTCATTTGGGGGCTGGAAGTATAGGTCACTGGTAGAGAGTACTTGACTAGTAAGAGTGAGGCTCTGTACTTTGTTTCCACCACTATCACAACCATCACTAACACACACACACACACACACACACACACGACACAAGAAACTTCACTTCTGTGTGATACGATCATGGTGCAAACAGGTAAAAACAGGTAATCGCGCATTAGTGTGAACCCACTGACTGAGAATGAGTGTAGATGTTGGCTGTTGGTGTTAATGCTGCAACTGTGAACCTCATGAGTCACTGACATGTGCACCAGTCTGGTGAGGACAATGCCACCACAGGAGAGTGTGCACATGCCAGGCAGAGCAATAGAGAAAATTCCTGTGCCTTCCACTAGTAAGCTAACAGTGCTTTAGAAAATAAATGGATGGATAGATAGATAGATAGATAGATAGACAGACAGATCGACAGACAGACAGACAGACAGACAGACAGAGTGGGAGATGAAGAAGTGAGAAGTACCACCTTACTTCGTGGAATATAAATAATAAACATTTGTGGTATTAAAAAGATGTGTTCCTGGCCATCAACTCCCCGTATCTGATGCATCCTTTGGTCCATGTAAACTTCTTGAAATAACTCTAAGCATGTTTGTACAGGGCTATGCTGTTGTGTTAGATCAGAGGCTCCTTCAGATTGGTTATCAAAAAATATGATGTATTTCTTTAGTTGTTATTCGAACCTGGAGTTATGCCAGAGTTCCCCAGTACGAGCTGAGAGTTTGTTTTCATGACGAGGTTTCAGTGTGCCAGGAGTAAACAGATAGCAACGTTATATTATACTGTAAACACAATACCCTTAGCGCATGGCCAAGGGGATGCCCCTCACAAAATACTTCTACAATTTCCTTTCCAACCTTCATTTTCTTCCCTGTGATGGCCTTCTGGCTCATCAATATTCCTGGCTTCTAAGAGCTACATAGGCAGGGAGATTCCCTCTCCTCGCCCCGCTCTCCTCTCAACATTGAACCTCATTAACCAAGCATGGCCAATATCTGCTTCCCTGGTGGGCAAGCGACATGTGATAAATAGGTAAAACGGAGCTAATCAATGCCATCAATGTTAGGTTCATTACAAATAATAAGTACCCTGCTCCTGGTTTATGAACCCTAAGAACTCCCTTTGTTCTCCTGCTTCTAGCAACAAAGGCAGCAGATGATGGTCCAAATCCTGTGGAGATGTAGCCTTTGCCCTGTCCTGCAGAGCCACGCTAGGGGAGAAGGCATGGAACTGAGGTGATGGGGTGGGGTGGGGCTCAGAGAGCTGCTACTGATACCCAAGGGGCCTGGCAGCAAGCCTTCATACACTGCACTCTGGCTTAGGTCTAATTCCTCTTACCAGCTGGGCGGGGGAACACGACAATGTATCTCTGCGTCTACAGGAAGGGGCTTAGAAAGGGAGATGAGAAGGGAAAAATAGATTTAAGAAGGAAACCAGTGTCCAGGCCACAGCAAGCTCCGGCTTCCGAGAGGAAAACCATGTGCACTCTTGATGCTGTGCAACAGATGAGGAATATGAGTCCAGAGAGTCAGAAGGATATAGTGCCTGTGAGGCCAGGACCTCCTCCTGGACCTGCCAGGGCCCCTGCTGCGGAGTACAGGCCAGCAGCATCCATCAGGCAGAGCAGTTGTGCGCTTCATGTTTGTTTAGTGGTTTTCTCCCTCTAGGAAGGCTACAGTGCTGCTTAGTGCAAAGCATTACTGGGCTGAGCCCTCACTTGTAACAAAACCACCTTACAGAGGCTAAGCCCGTGTCGCCCACTCACTGAGATGCCAGGCATCTTAAATTCCGTCCATTACCTTTGGGAACCTTTCTTTGTAGACATGGTTCATCATAATTATTTCATGGTCACAGCAGGCAGGGGAACGTCCAGGGCTGCAAGCAAAGCAAATTACCCTTTTAAATCTGCCACAGTATCAGAGGAAAACAAGCCTTTTATTTATAAACAGTCAGTTGCATTGGAAGTACTATGCAACCCTCATATGAAAAGTCGTGGTTCAGATGATAAGTTACAAAAATCAGTCATTAGCACACACATAGACACGTGGACCCCCAAACCACACAAACACAATGGATAGGATGCAAAATGCAAGCTTAAGGAGTGCAATGGCACAGAGTAATTCCAGTCACGGTATCCTGGCTGAAGATGCCCTTGCAGTGAGATTATGTCATGCACATGGCATGAGCTTATGTAGCTGTGGCAACCAATCAATGAACTGTGGTATCAAACAAAACGGGGTGGCCACTAGCAGCATCATCCAAGACGTATTTACCAGTGCAATTTCACACTTCTCTCATACACCTGCGCTCTGCCACGCACCACCGGGGAGGGTGGAGAGCCTGCCATGGCACAGGTGTTCTGGTGAAATCCATTTTCTACTCTAACACATATTCATTTGGGATGCTGAGGTAGGCATTACATATGATAAGAAAACAGGCATACGACTCATTGTGTGCTTTTGTATGTTTGCCACTTTGTATTTTTGTTTTTTGTTTTCCTGTCAAGATAGTTGTATAGTTTGGGGGGTGGGGGCTGTATTCTTGGATGCACATAGCTTAGTCTGGATGCCCTGCATGCTTCTTAAGGAAATCAGAATCTCCTTAATAGATCACGGTGACTCTAGATAAGGTGGCAACATTTTTTTTATTCTAGATTTCAAAATCAATTCCCATATCCTGCAATTATCCAGTGTGGGTTCCTTTGGTACTAGTTTATGATACTCTATGAACGGGAAGCCTAGAGGAAAACCCCTTCTTAGTAAACTTCCATGTTGACCTGATACCTAGCAAGCTCAGTTTTAAAGACTAAAGCTTTAGCAGGTGGACACACAATTCTGTCCCCCTGAGATCTCATGTTGACGAGGAGACACATGCCCTGATTCCCTCTACTAAGAAGACCTGTTGCCCAGCTTCTGGGTGTACCATCAGCAGAAGCCTAGAGTTGGCCATCTGTCCTGCAGGATAGCCTCAGCTGCAGGAGGGAACTTCCTATAGTGACTAGATCTTCCCAGGCTACTGCCGAAGAAAAAAGACCAATGACTGACGAGCTGCAGCAAGGGCATATACAGAGGGCCAAGTCTACAGGTATCCCAGCCTGTAGTGGGCTGAGGGTGATGGGCCCATACTAAACTGGGACTTCTCCTTCTCTCAGGGCCTGCTTCCTCCTTTCTTTCTATTCATGAGCATCCTCGGAGCTCTCTCATAAATGTCCTAGATAAGGCCCCTGGTTGGAGATACTTCCATCTGGAAACATTACTGTGAGACCTACAGTTCAAAGCAAGGCTAGAAGCCAGCCCTATTCAGTACCTAGAGGACTGCATTTGCCAACCACAAAACTTAGACGCCACAAGTCCTAAGAAGGTGCTCATCATTACAGAGAAAATAAGACTTAGATGGGAAGCTGGAATAAGAAGACTACAATGGGTTTTATAATATCACATCTGGGGAAGCTATCTTTCCATTTCTTCTCCCCACACCCCTTTCAACAAACTTCTCTGTCTTTGTATGATACTATAAACTGCTCTTGCACCACGGCTAGACGTTTTTTATAGTCTCTATGGCTTTTGTAGCAATTAGTGCATTGTGAAAACTTAAAAGAAATGTAATACCTCTCTATGGTTAATTAACGATGTCATCAATAGGTGGAATACCACACTTCTATTTGTGACAATTCACAAATCAGTGAACACATACATGCAAATTACAGATATGATTGAACACAAAGAATTTCAGTAACCAGCAGTGTAGGCCAGGTCTACACACCTGAGACTCCGGGAACGCGGACGCATGGGTGTGTTTCTGCACCGGTTCTCAGTGGCGATGCTTTCTGTTGTGCAGAAGTGTTTGGATAAGAAGTGTAATTCATCTGGGGTTGGCTGGTATGGTAGCTGGTGCAACTTCTCCTGGGAAGAACAGGATGACTGAAAGAAAGCAGAGGAAAGTTAGGAGACAAACGTCCAGGAACAATTCTGGAAATGAATCAGAGCATCAACCTTGGGCAATGCCGCCATTGAACGCTGGTTTCATGAGAACAACTAAAGCCTAGGTGTAGGGTGTGACTTCTGAGCGTTCACCATGCCTTCTAGATGCCCCTCCATTTGACTGCAGCTTTTCAAAGACTGAGTCCTTTCTGGGTTAAAAAAAAAAAAAAAAAAAAAAACTGTGAGATGAACATAAGCTAGTTAAAACCCAAGGAAGAGACTCCCGCTGCTGTTCCCAGCAAAAACCTCTGATTTGTAAGTAAATAACATGATTATATGCTGTGAAGTCATAAAAAAGGTAATGAAACCTTCCTCAATAAAAGCACGCTGCTCTTTGATGCAAATACCACCCGTGTGTGCTATGGGCACAGGGAAGGACAGAGACACATGTATCTTCCCTTTCCTTATTTGGGGGTGAGCAGGTATGGGGCAAGAATGTACCATCCCTTCTCCACTGAACAGTTTAAGTGGAGGTCCTGGGGCTTTATCCCTCCCTTGCTCTAGATTTACCTCTTAAAAATCATCACTCAACATCTGGAATGTGATGGAGAAGGTGAGCATCTAAGAACAGGTGACTTTTAAACAACCTGACTTTGGGAACTGGGCGATGAAGGAATTGTTAGCATCAAGGTTTAGAGAGTGATAAACTCAGCAAATCAATGCTAATAAAAGAGAATTTTTGAATACATGGAAAGAATAAGCACGTGTTTGAAAGATACTAGTCATTTGAAAATGTCAGTTCAGGTAGAGCTTTGCATTAAACAAACAAAACAAAACAAAACAAACAAACAAACAAAAACCAACAACAAAACCCTGTGCTTACGAGAGAATGGCCTTCATAAATAGTAAAGTACTGCAGTTCAGTAGTACTGGAAATTAATGACCATAGCTGAAAATATCCTACACCTTGAAATTATAAAATGCCCTGCTAAGTACATAGTAAGATAGACAGGGATTTTTATAATGTAATGAGATTATTTTATAAACCATAAAAATGAGAACACAAGAGAGAATTATGAGATAAAGCGAAGCTTTATTCGGGGTAAATAGGCACTCTTAAAAATACTTCCACTACGAGAAAAGGAAATAAAACACATGAACTAAATCAATTCAGAAAGTCTGGAAAAGAATAAAAAAAATCGAGCAGGAGAGAAGTAGGGGTAACAGCAAGGACAAGGGGTGTAACGGATAGGAAAACAGGAGAGATTTACACGGAGGGCTGAGGGTGTGGCTCAGTGGGAGAACGCTTGCTTCACACGCACCAGGGTCCGGCCTGATCCCTAGCACAGGGAAAGCCAAGCCTAAAACACTCACACACATGTGCATGTGCGCTTGAGAGTGGGGGTGTGTGTGTGATAAACTAAAACCAGAATGTATATATACACAAACATAAGAGAAAAAGCAATACACACACAGTGAAAAACTAAAAACAAACTATACACACACACACACACACACACACCTCTACCTTATCTATACCTTCACAGGTAACTCTCTGCCCACATTTCTATCTGCAACCCACTTCTGCATATACGTTTCCAGCAATTATTTTGAGTAGCAGAGTTTCAACTAATGTGATAGGGAATTATGTGAAATCGTCTATCCACCTAGTGTGAATGTTGATTCAGGTTGCTACAGAAATATTAATATCCTGGATTATGACTTGCTGGTTCTGTGACTGATGAGTTATCATGTACAGGGCACCCTGTCTTTCTAAAACTGAAAGTTAATTTCCAAATGTAGCAGGCCTAGGGTTCCAAATGCATCCTGACCCATTAAGGATGCTACTTCCTTGGGAGTAATACCACAAAGCTCAGAGAAGGGCCCCTGGAGGAAGGAAGGGCTCCTGTGGTATATTTAATGTTTTTTGCTTCTAAGACACAGTAAACTCTAGTTTTCAAAATGACTGTGGCCATGTAGCAAACTGCTGACCTCAACTGAATCTAAAGTAATTTTTGTGATTACAGCACATGCATTACTGGAGAATAGCGTCAGAAATTTACCTATACTTAAGATCTGGGAATGTTACAGACTGAGTGATGGGAGAGGTTGTAGGGAGTGATGTCATCTTGGCACCAGAGAAACAAGGAGGCTTGAAGCATCTCTGGCAAGCTGTGAATGGAAATGAGCAGATCACAAAGGACCCTAGGAGACACAGAGGGAACCTGGGAATCGACAGAAAAGCACCCAACAACTGACTCAAAACATCTCTGCCTCCAGGCTGGAGAGATGGCTCAGCGGTTAAGAGTACAGTCTGTTCTTCCAGAGGTCCCAGAGTTCAACTCCCAGCAACCACATGGTGGCTCACAACCATTTGTAACAGGGGATCCGATGCCCTCTTCTGGTGTGTCTGAAGACACATATACATAAAATAAATAAATCTTAAAACAGACAAACAAACACACACACACACAAAAAAAAAAAAAAAAAAAAAAAAAAAAAAAAAAAAACATGCCCTCAAAGCATGGCATGTTGGACAACAGGGAAGTTTAAATTCAGTTTCATCCAAAATGAGCATCTTAGAGATTTAGTTTTGCCAGGATATGAATGGGATCATCAGGAGCAAGTGCCGTCTCCACAGCCTCACTTCTACATGTGTGTTTCAGTCTTTTCCTATGCTGCGCCTAGGCTGGCTTCCTACTGACTGCCCTATCTCAGCCTTGGAAGCAGCTGAAGTATGGAAGTATCAAAGTGCACCACCATGCCTGGCTTCCCTGTGCTTATAGGAAAGATGCCTCCACTGAGCAAAGACTCCTTTGAGAAGAATTTCAAGACTTACCATCTGTGTTTTCCAATAGACTATGTCTCATGACTTCCAATTTCTCTAAGAATGGGTTTGGTGACACTCACTACTTAACTAGTTTGCATATGACTTTTGAGCATAAATCAGATACGCTCTTAAAGAATAAAGATTTATACCAAAAGCTGTTGCGGCTTCTCTAAGCAATCAGACCCCAAGTACATTTTCTACACCACAGTATCACCCAGATAAACATCTTGTCTCTCAAGACAACCATTTTAAAAAGGGTAGTTTTCATATGCATGCATAGATTCCTACTTGTTATTAAATGTAATATGATTTAACAGACATATGTCATATTTATGGGTATTTATAGTCTTATTTCCATTCTTTCCCTCAGCAGAAAATAATTTATCTGGTGAGAAATATATGGAAGAACATTTCCCTACTGCAATTCCACATTGCTTATTTCAAAATTAAAAATTGTGATGTGAATCGCATCTTGCAGAAGTTCTACAAATTAATTTTCACTGCAGAATTTCACACTTAAATAACTGACAATACTGAATGTTCTCTGGGAGAACAAACTAACCGTATATGACAAAATCTTTTCAATTTTGGAACATAACATTTTTAACACTCGGCAATATTGAAGTGTCTGTAATGGCCCAAAGATATAAAAACATTTACATTTCAACACACACAGGTCTGAAGTTCAGCTGACAACATAATTATCTGAGAACTTTTGCTTTTTTTTGTTTTTTCGAGACAGGGTTTCTCTGCATAGCCCTGGCTGTCCTGGAACTCACTTTGTAGACCAGGCTGGCCTCGAACTCAGAAATCCACCTGCCTCTGCCTCCCAAGTGCTAGGACTAAAGGCATGCACCACCACTGCCCGGCTATCTCTGAACTTTTAAATTGTGTTTTAGAATATGCTTCCAGTGTTTTTCTGTATATAACCTATATATTTTCTCTTTTTAAAAAAGTTATAGTTTTGATTGGCTAAAGGACTGATAGTTATGAGGTTCTAAGAGTGATTCAGATTAGGAACAAGAAAGCAGAAACTCTGAGTTGCCACTGACATAACTGTGCCTGAGATTTGGAGGACAGGGACAGAAACCTAAACTTTGTAGCTGTCCCTTGTCCATCCAGACCCAAAAGTCCTTGCTTTTGGCAAAGACAAAAACTTACAGAAACTAAAATTTCATTTTGAGAGAAGAAATGGGAATTTGAGACCTATACCTGCCCACTGCCTCAATCAATACATAAATGTATAAGAGAACGGCTATTAGAAGCTACTGTGTGGGGGCTGCCGTGTGTGTGTCTGTGTGTATACGTGTGCATGTATGTGCCTACCACCTACATCGATACATAGCTGTGTAAGAGAAAGGCTATTAGAAACTACTGTGTGGGGGCTGGCAAGATGGCTCAGCGGATAAGAGCACTGACTGCTCTTCCAAAGGTCCTGAGTTCAAATCACAGCAATCACATGGTAGCTCACAACCACCTGTAGTGCGATCTGATGCCCTCTTTTGGTGTCTGAAGACAGCAAGTGTACTTATTTATAATAATAAATAAATCTTAAAAAAAAAAGAAACTACTGTGTGTGCATGTGTGTGAGTGAGTAAGTGAGCGTGTGTGTTAGTGTGTGTGTATATATATGTCCAAAAATGGTCTTGGGTTTCTTGTTTTAGACTCATGAACTTTATAGAGACATTAGCCCTCAGGTAAATCACTCACAAAGCTAAAGAAATGCTATTCACATGGCTTAAAAAGAGCTAGGACATTAGGGTCTAGACCATTTGCAGTATTGTATGGATAAAAGAACAGCCCCTCAAATAATTTTCTGTACTTTAGGTTTTGGACCTAAAAAAATGGGGGTAGGAACAGCAGCGGTGTCACAGAACATGTCACACACATGCAACAACTTAACCACTTCAAGGAGATAGACTAGTGCTTGTTTTATAATATTACAAAAACATAATTTAAAAAATTATTTAGACCCAATGGTCTGATTCAGTATACTCACCCTTTATAAATCATTTTAATAAAATGATGTGTGATTATTAGAAAAATAAAGTTGCATCTTTTTGTACTCTCCTGCTTTTCATGAACAGAAGAAATTTATCACCTGAATTGTTATGAACGCTGAATGAGGGTGATACACGGTGATAACGGTGCTATAGCCAAGAGCCATGGATTTAAGCTTTTAGTGTGAGGAGGCATGTGGATAAGGAAGTCACAGAGCCAAGAATCAGTACTGTTTATTTGTGGCTTGGTTCTAATTAAAAGGACCCAAGGGTCTAGGGAATGGAATGGCAGCACTTAAAACATTTTCAATTCCTCTGGGAGGTATCCGCTTCAGCACACATTTTGAAAATGTATGGTCCTACATTTTCACATCTGAAATCGCCGGTGATGGCAGCTGCCATAATAATCAAGTAGAATCTCAGTGGTACTTAGTAACAATTTTATCCACTGATAACACCCAGGATGTCAGGGGTGGGCGGGGTGGGGGAGGGGCTCCAAACGGACAGCAAACTCCCACAGCACAGCAAATGGAAAAGAGCCAGGAAAATAGAGGGCCTCTCCCCACGCACTACTCTAAGAGATAGAAAGCGAACCCAACAGATGTTAACAATTTGATTTTAGAGGTGCCCTAGAAACCCCACATTCCACTCAAGCTTCTGCAAACACAAGCGTAAGGAGGAGGGGGACTAGTTAGTTCATCTAACAAGTTTTAGTTTCTTATCAGTTTAAACATGCATCAGTGGCTGCACACTGAGCACAATGCTGTGGGGTGGACAGTCCTAAACAATAAACTGTGGCTTTTGACCAAATGAGGAGGGATCTGAATTAGAAAAGGCTCGACTGTTTGGGCTGTTGGATACAGGGCATCCAGATCACCTTGTGTTTTTTTTTTTTTTTTTTTTTTTTTATTACGTATTTTCCTCAATTACATTTCCAATGCTCTCCCAAAAGTCCCCCATACCGCCCCCCCCCACTTCCCTACCCACCCATTCCCATTCTTTTGGCCCTGGCATTCCCCTGTATTGGGGCATATAAAGTTTGCAAGTCCAATGGGCCTCTCTTTCCAGTGATGGCCGACTAGGCCATCTTTCGATACATATGCAGCTAGAGACAAGAGCTCCGGGGTACTGGTTAGTACATCATGTTGTTCCAACTATAGGGTTCATAGCAGCCTTATTTATAATAGCCAGAAGCTGGAAAGAACCCAGATGCCCCTCAACAGAGGAATGGATACAGAAAATATGGTACATTTACACAATGGAGTACTACTCAGCTATTAAAAAGAATGAATTCATGAAATTCCTAGCCAAATGGATGGACCTGGAGGGCATCATCTTGAGTGAGGTAACACAATCACAAAAGAACTCACACAATATGTATTCACTGATAAGTGGATATTAGCCCAAAACTTAGGATACCCAAGATATAAGATACAATTTGCTAAACACATGAAACTCAAGAAGAATGAAGACCAAAATGTGGACACTGTGCCCCTTCTTAGAATTGGGAACAAAACACCCATGGAAGGAGTTACAGAGACAAAGTTTGGAGCTGTGATGAAAGGATGGACCATTTAGAGACTGCCATATCCAGGGATCCATCCCATAATCAGCTTCCAAACGCTGACACCATTGCATACACTAGCAAGATTTTACTGAAAGGACCCAGATATAGCTGTCTCTTGTGAGACTATGCCGGGGCCTAGCAAACACAGAAGTGGATGCTCACAGTCAGCTATTGGATGGATCACAGGGCTCCCAATGGAGAAGCTAGAGAAAGTACCCAAGGAGCTAAAGGGATCTGCAACCAGACCACCTTGTTAGGCATTCATTGAATACTGTGTGACCTCTTGGGCCTTTCTAAACCACCACCACCTGGTTCTCAGAGCCCCGTGGCCACAGAAACTCCTCTAACTTAAACCAGGTAGGCTTGTATCTAATCTACTGAACAGTATTCAGTAACTGCTAGGCCTGGGGTTGAAATGTTATCATTATCTCCTTCCACAGACTTACTAAGTTCCTTTGTTGTTGTTGTTTGTTTTTAAGTTGTTAGGGTAGAGACAAATTTATGGTTTTGTGTGAGGGAGGGCATCCTTCGAAGGAAAGAGAAAAGAAAACAAGCTTCTATCTCAGCTACACACAAGAGAAGAGCAAGTCCATCAAAGTTGAATGTGAGAGTCTTCACGCACACATCCGGTATGGAGTGCCAACACTGAATGTAGACTGTGTTGTTTTCCCCAAAACTACATCAAATGGTATTAAGATGAAGGCTCTCATCCTCCAAACGTGTCATCTTGGGCCTTAGACTTTTATGCTCTGTAGTTTGGAAGCTTCCAGAAACCGTGTACCATTTCTACATTGTTAGGCCATTGTTTGAGACATATCTTATTCGGCGAGACGTGGAATTTGCCTTTTCCTTCCCCCCTCAGGAACCACCCAGAGAAAAACAGAGTATAGATTAGTTCTGTGGTTTTGAGGTGAGAAGAAAAATGAAGCACTTACAGAGACGGTGGAGCTTGGGGTATTTGTCCCATAGCCTGAGGAAGGGAGAGAAGCCAGAGACCAGCGGCGCCCATCCGTTCTGTGGACAAAGGGAGCTTGGTTAGGTCAAGTGTGGAAGTGCTGATACCAGGGAACCCCAGAGAACCCCCAGGGAATTAGGTTATCTTTAATCAAATGACATAAGCATAGTCTATGAGGATGTGAGAATGCTTGGCCCGGGTTAGGGTAAACAAACATTATACAGCAGGTTGCCTTTTATTTAATAGGAATCGATACACCCAAACAAGTAGAAAGTGGATGGGTTGATCCATAGTATTGATCTCTCACTAATACACTTTGACAAAATGAATACCGGGGATAATTACAATGGTCAGACTCAGCAGATTGGAAGCAGTGCAAGCAGAAAGGGAGAGGAAATGTGTTCTGTGTGGAAAGGACAACTGCCCAGTGATCTCAACGTGGTCCCAGACTCCATCAGGGTACAAGACCCTGGGGCATGCTCAGGGCCTTCAGGAGGTTTTCCACCTGGGATTTCTAAGCATGTAGTTTCTCTTATTGTAAACAGAGGTGGTGGGGAGCACTGGGCTCCTGGTTACGTCACACTCTGAAGTAGCAAGTAGTTTTATGGTCAGAAAGCTTGAAGCTCAGGCTTTGGAGAATTATTGCTTTCTGACGTGACCTGGCTTCATATAATGTTGGTGCAAAGTTCATCTTTGTTTGAGTCTCTGAGCATGCAGCAAGCTCTGCCCAGTCACCCAAATGGCTGGAGGAAACCACCTATACTCATAATGGAAATGAACACAGAGTGAAATCACCTGCTCCAGCCTCAGAGTCCAAGCAGCCAGGGTCCTTAAAGAGAATGGCTTTTGTCCTTGAATGGTGACTAAATGGAGTTGGACTGTGGGTTAAGTCAGGGCCAATGCAGGGGTCTGAAGTGAACTGATGCAGTAGTTATTAGCCATGTTGCTGGGAGGGCAAGGGGCTGCCACAGAGCAAATTTCCAGGGATTTCTGTTATTCTAGAGCTTTATTCGAAATTTAAAATAAGATCATACTGTATGTATGTATGTATGTATGTATGTATGTATGTATCATAAACTGTCAGAGGAAAAGCAAAGACGTGGAAATTTTCTGAGGGGCAAAACAGAAAAACCACATTATTAAAAAGCTGCACTACAGTCTTAAAGACAGGATCATGTGGAGACATTCTGTAATTCACACTTTTGTTCATTTACCAAGGGGGAGACAACAACGTAGGAAGTCTAACACAGACACGCTCACAGGAAGCTGAAGTCAGGGAATTGGATAGCATCAGACGAGTTTGAGAAACCACACTTTGATGCCCATATGGAAAATGGCCACGATAGCCTGATAGTTCAAGGCAGGTCTTCTAGGCTATGGTGGTGTCACCTCCAATAAACGCAAATGGTCCACAGAAACAAGATGGAGGCAAAGCAGACACATCACAGAGTGATTACAATGCTAAGATTTTAGTGAAATTTACCTGTCATTTCTGTGGCCATGATTGGAGTACAATTGAAATCAAGTATTTAAAAAAAGAAGAAGAAGAAGCAAAATGAGATGTTTATAAATATACCAGAGAAAAGTAATTGGGGTGATTAAATCATGTGCTTGTTTAAGAACATTTTTATGTAGATGAAAATGTTGAAATTTCTGAGGAAAACAATTACAGCATGCACATAAGAGGTACAACCACCAGTTAAAGGGACACAGGCAGATCCTATATTTAGCTACCTATTAAAATATTTAAAAGCAATGCCTGAATATTCTATCTTAACCATTTTTAATTTAGCAAAGAAAGGGATATGATTTTTTAAAAGAACTGAACAGTCCATTTCATAGCAATTATCAGAAACTAGACTCTGGAAAGAGTGAGAAACTCATTTCCCCAGCATGGTTTTGTTTTGTGATTCGTTAACTCGCCTTTCCCTCAGGTATCCACAGACATATTTCAGATGGATGAGCAGTTCCAAGAGGAGACATGTTCTTATTAATTCTGAAGTATAAATTACATTTGCTTAGTCCAGAAAACACACAACTGGAAAGATGTTTAAACAAGAGTGTGCTCAGTTCTTGGTACAGCCATCAACCAGAAATAATTCATGTCTCATAAAGTTCCCTAAGTTGCCTGTGTCTGTTTACTCAAATGGAGCAAAAGGACCATTGCATTTTTCGTTGCCGTGACAACGGCACATCAGAAGGTTACTATATATGCTACATGCAGTACTGAGTGGAGACAGTGCCCCCTTTCCATGGAAGCCATCACACAGGCACAATTTGGATCTGACTAACAATGCTGTCGTTTCTGTTTAGTAGTGATACAAAGACAACATCCTCATCTTCCCAAAGCAACAAGATTCTGAGAAGAATCTTTTCTTTCCAGGTGGAAATCTCAATGTTACGTCAAATCAAAGAGGAAGGGGAACAGGTGCTGAGAACGTAGGACGCAAAGAGACTGGAGGTGGGTGGGGCCAACTCACAAAACATTTAGTTTTGTGTAGTATACAAAAAAGGGTGAATGCTCTGATTCCAGCCTGACCATTTTAATTGCATGAAGAGAAAGCAGGGTAATGTGTCCAGTCATTATAGTATATAGTTAAGTATAGGCAATATACTATACACTGTTGGGTCAAATTCAACTGTACCAATCACCAAGTAAAATATACTCCAGAAAGAATGATCAGACTAACAGGAGGTTACCCTAGTTACTGGTATTCAAGGGACTGAAGACTTAAAGGCAGGAGGGGCAAACTTTTTCTAGAAATTTGCTTATAGAAATGTGCTCTGAGGTTTATCCAGGCAAATAACAAGTAGGCAACCAGGAGATGCTGATGGCGCTAAAGGCCACTAGATTGCCAATGAAAGCAACAGCAATTTATAATGTCTCAAGGCCCCAGCTTCTGGCAAAGGTAGTGACATCATCCCCTCCATCTTACCATCAGATAAAAATGTTAAGTGATCCATAGCCCTGCAGGCTTGAGATTGTAGGGACTGAGAATCTTTCATCCAAAGTTCTTTGGACCAGAAATTTGGTTTAGAATTTTTGACTTGTTTTTAAAAGATATTTCCAAACTCACTACACATCCTTAATCTTAAATTTGAGACATTTCTAAGCATCCCACCGTTGCTCCGAATATTTCAATGGCTCTCAGTAAGTTCCAGTACGTTTGGAGACCACTGGGATGGCTCATAAATAAAAGTACTTTCCACGAAAACCTGAATACCTAAGCATGATCCTAGAAGCCACGCATCCTGTGGCACACCTGTGAACACACGTGCATGCACACAAATGCATACGTATACATGCAGACAGAGAAATAGACAATAACATTTAAGTAGTAGGGTTTCAAATTTGGGGATATTTTGGATCTTGGATTTTCAGATTAGGTTTCACATGTGCTAACAATTAATAAGATGAAGTGTTTCCTTGTCTCAACATGCAATATTGTGATGATTTTTTTTTCTTTTCGTAGGTTAAAAACTGCCGTGGTAGGTTTACTCATAGATCTGTAGTTTACAGATACAGTATGTGGCATCATCCTTTATAGTCTGTAAGTGGACTATTATGTTACTAGGGGTGTAACAGGGAGAATATTGAACAAGGAAGGTCAGAGATAAGCCTAACCTTTGTGTCTTCACCCCAGAATGATTTCAAAGACGGAGCCCCATTTCCTCTTTTGGGCTACATTATAAAATAATGAAATGTTAAGAGCCTCAAATTACTTCTTAAAGGCTCAGTGACACACAGCCAACAGGAGGCAGTGGAGACCCCAGGCAAACGGTCTGTTTCCTGAGTGGAAGTCCACCTCTAAAACGTAAGGCAGTGGCAGGTGTTAGGTAGAAAGTGCTGATCTGAATTCTTATAGTGTACCCAAAGTTCTATTTACCTGAAGAAAATTTTAACACAAATCACTCAGGTTCTAATCAAAATTAATGGTTTCTGAAGAGTGTGGAAGGAGTCCCAGCTGGTAGTTCATGCAACATGAACCGAGGGTCTCCAGTGATAATCCCCTGTCACGGTTTATGGTTTATTTGTCAAAAATTAACATGCTTGGGAGGTTGTGCCTTTTTTTTTTTTTCCATAGCGCAGAAGCCAGATTCATCTGTCCTTCAGTCTCCCACGTAATGATCAGATGCTCTTCATTTTTATAAATCAGGCAGGATTAAGGGACTGTGGCTTAGGCCATGTTTTCATACACACTGCAATGTGATTTGCACTTATGACTCGGGGTAATGGAATGCACCCACACTCCATTTTGGATTACAGAGGGCACTCTGTTTATCGACCTTCAAAGTTTTTCCTCCCCACTTGGAATAGTGAACCATCAGGAACTAACAGTCACTGGGCAGACACACAATTTCTGGGGCCAGTTACCTTCTGCATTTCTTTTGCAGTATAATACTTAGAAGAAAAGCTTAATTTAAAAAAAAAAAAAAGAGTTGGATCTCAGAGAAGATCCAGGTGTAGGTCTCAGCAAGCTCTTTGAGATGCTATCTTAATCATCCTTCTAACTCAGCCCGCGTGGGATTCAGAGCGGCCTTGAGCATATGATGGGAAATGACTGCGGCAATGAGAGAACAAACATTCCTCTTGGATTGGGACTTAGTGTAGACTCTTAAGCATACAGAGTTCTGGAAAATGCTGCTGGAATCTTAATTACAATACAGAGCTCTGAAACTCCTTTTCTTAGGATTTCAGAACATAAAATGGATCACATGCTGACAAGTGTGCTCATTAGTGATGTGTGGAGGAACAAAGGCACGTATTCTGAGACAGATCTATATGGTTTGGGAAATGCTATCTGAATTCACTTTGGGGTATAATTAAGTCTCTGAGAAATTCTTACAAATCAATGGGACATCCAGACCATAAACTAAATTTATTCTGAATATTTGGAGACCTGAAGGGGCATTTTGCAATCTGTCTTTCCTGGGTGGAGGAAGCAAGCCACATATGTGAGAAGAGAGAAGGATGTTTGACTGAGAAAAACATACTAATTCAGAATCCAGAAGAAAGGGCTGAGGCTACAGCAAGGGGACCAGCCCAGGAAAAGCTTGGATGTTAAGGGTATCAAGTAAGGACACTTCCTCTTAACTCAGTTCCCTAGGAGCAGAGGCATAGCTAGGCCTAAGCATTTGCTGCCTAATTCTAAGTATAACAGTAGTAGAAAAGAGCTCCAGATATATTGGCGCATGCCTCTAATGCCAGCATCTAGTTATAACAAATACGTGTCATTAAAGAAATCTTTAAAATTACTTTCTGAAAAAAAAAAAGAAAAAAAAAGAAAAAAAAGAAAAAAAAAGAAAAAAAAAAGAAAAGCTGGGCATGGTGGTGCACACCTTTAATCCCAGCACTCGGGAGGCAGAGGCAGGCAGATTTCTGAGTTCGAGGCCAGCCTGGTCTACAGAGTGAGTTCCAGGACAGCCAGGGCTACACAGAGAAACCCTGTCTGGAAAAAAACAGAGTTGTTTCTTCTCAGCTCTGTCATTCAATTGTTCCCAAGTTCACACTTTGTATCCCAGAGTCTCACTTTTACAAAAAGGACAACATATGATAACAACAAAAGCTTTAACCAGGACATCAGATGAATAGTGCCTGCATAACAACATCTCAAAAAAAAAAAAAAAAAAAGTCAGTAAAAATCTGTTCAGGCTGAATCATGCTTGCTCTAAAGATGGGAGAAAACCCAGAGAGAAGGACCTCCCTGCCTTCACGGGGGCTCACATTTAGCAAAGGACCAGGAGAACTCTCTAATGCTACGACAGAAGTCATCATGAAACAGTTAAAGCCAGTGTGTTCAATGTAACAAGGTCCTTTGGTTGCAGAAGGCTTTATGTGATAATGAAAAGGCTCTCACAAGACAGAACCCTGAAAGAGAAGGTGGGAGGAGGATGGGGGTTGGGGGTGGGGGGGACTCGAGCAGAGACGTCCCGAGGGACCACTTTATGTCCCACTCAAATGGCCATCCTTACCTCCTCGCAAATGAGAAATGGGCTGAGGCACTGGGGGAGAAATTCCTTGGACTGTCTTGAGGGCTATTTCCTGTGGAGAGAGAAAGAGAAATGAGCAACCTCATTTTGTTTTTGTACCATTATCCATATCCAGAATCTTCTTTCCAGTAATCAGTTTCTTTACAGTTCTACAAAATAGCATTTCCTCTAATAATGTTTCAGCTTTGCCTCGAGCAGGGATCTGGGAAACGGTTGAGGTGGGGTTGTGGTGGGGGTGGGGGTGGGAGAACACTGAGTTCCAGCACAGCTTTCCAAGTGAGCCAAGCAAGGGAATACACACGGTCACCACTATAACCTAAACATGTTGGTCTGTAGAATAATGAGTACATACACGTTCAGTGTTATGTCTTCAGAAGCTAACATTTACGTAGGAGGGAAGCTCAGGCTGTCCTAGGAGGTGCTTTTTATTTTGTGGCAGGCAGCCTTGATATGAAAGAAAGAAAGAAAAGTCTTGAAAGGGGGAGGCTTAGATTCCAAGGTATACATTTAAAAGAGAGTTGTGTCAAGACTAATCATAAAATATGAAGGAGAATCCAGCCATCTGGACCTATTTCTAAAATGTCTCAGGGTCTATCAGCATGGCTGGAAGAACCTGGCAGGATTAACCCTCCCCAATATTGTCTTCAGCAAGCCCCATGTCTCTAAGCGGCTGGAATGTGACTGGCCAGGCAGAAGATTCTAAAAGCCATGGCTACAGGGAGATGGCAGCACTCGCCTCTCCTTGAGTCCTGCACAGGCCAAGAAGGAGCATGGACTGCACACAGGAAGGAGGGCAGCTCCCTGGGGGCTTGTTACTTTCTCCATCAGCCTGCTCAACCTGCTGCTGATCATTGACAAGGCTTGGCAGGCAGCTGGCGAGGGCAAGTTCAGGACACTCCAGACCACGCCGCTTCCCCTGCATATTTAATGAGACGCGCTGCATTGTGGGAGGACCACTTGGGAATGGAGCTGGTTTCGGGAAGGAGGTGAGAAAAGGCTGCAAAGTAGCTCTGTAGTTTCTTGAAAAGTGGAGAGATAGATCGGGGAAGATGCCTTTTATCCCCAATAGTACCACCACTGCTGTGGCACTGGCTCAGTGA
Source organism: Mus caroli (assembly GCF_978045245.1). Taxonomy (NCBI): domain Eukaryota; kingdom Metazoa; phylum Chordata; class Mammalia; order Rodentia; family Muridae; genus Mus; species Mus caroli. The sequence continues at coordinate 18,568,476 of NW_028227270.1, read as the reverse complement.
GAGTGACCACTGTAGCCAGCTGTAAGGAATGCTGGCATTCCTCAGAGTCCTGCCCAGCTGCAGGAGGTAAAGGATTTGTTATTAGTGTGCTAAAGAAGAAACAGCCTAACACCTAAAGGACTGTAAGTTTAGTGTTACCTCGAGGACTTCTTACACTGGCTACATCTCCACTGAAAATTTTCAATTAACTTAAGGTTGCAAATTTTATAGTGTTGTCTTCAACAGATGCTATTAACTTTATGACAGCACAATCAAAGCCATTCAACGGGGGAAGCGCTGAGAAGCCGTTTCTTTATAGAGAGCCAGGCAAGGAGCAGTCCCCCTGCCACAGTGAAATTTATCATGTCTTTACATCTGCTGTTCCCGGGGCCCCTGGAGGAATGGATTTTGCTTTTGCCGTCCAGTAATCCAGGATTCATTCTGTCTGTTTATCTACACAGCAAATTAACTTATTTTGATTTCTCTCAACAGCATTCATTTCCCCCACTCCTAATTTAGCTTGTGTGTCACCCTCTGCATTCTGTGAAAGAGCTCAATAATTTCAAGATGGCTGAAAGCCCTTGCTTCCTAAGGGGGTAGCATAATGCGTGGAATCATTGTATAGAGGTTGGGGTTGGTTTTTTGTTGTTATTGTTTGTTTTAAGTTTGGGAATATATTCATGTTGCTTGTACACCATGGAGAGCAAACGACCAGTAAATTATTAGTTGTAACAAAAACAGTTGCTTACTTGAAGCCAAGACATTCTGACAACAGTCCTTTCTGCCTCATTCACAGGAAGAAAATAACAGATACCAAGGGAATCTGGCCCGATCCCTAGCCTGTCTTCTCTGTACAGAGAGCTCATAAGCTGAGGGTTCATGTGGAGTGGAAACAGAGAGTTCATTAAACACCAAAAGTGGGGGAAAAGGAGAGCTGGGAGATGAGCATAAAATGGCGGCCGCTAGGAAGCCAGTGCCATTTTATTAAACACACATGATGATCTTCAAGCTTGAAGACAGCTAGCCAGAGACAGACTGAGAAGATTGATTTAACTCTGTCCTTCAAAGAAATCCAAGCTGCCATTGCCAAAGCCTCCATTAACCATCCCTGGACTTATAGCTTCGCTCCCTGGGCTGCCTACCTAGGTATGATCGAAACTTCATTTTTTCCCCCTCTCACTTGGTCTCACCCTGCCATAAAAGCAGACCCTAGATTCCTTTACCTTCAGCCTCAGGTCTATGGGGCCATCTGTGTATCTTAACAACTCTGCAGCTCTATTTGTTCAAATGTAGGCTGAAAAGGTGAACTGAGATGTCTACAGCATTCACAAAGCTGTCTGTGAGTTGTTTAAGAACTAGACTGTTTTGAGAGATGGTATCAAGCATTTTTGTCAATGTGTGGACATTAACAAAAACATCAGAGAGAACTTCAACAAACTATGATGACAATAATACACCAGTAAGTGGTGTAATGTTTTGTGATCATAGCTATACATATAGTCTATCTAGGTTTTGACAAGACTGACGTTTGCTGGGGGAAAAGATGAGGGTGGGGGCGTAGAAAGAATTGAGATGGTGTTATGTGTTGTTGTTATAACTATATTATCACTAAAGTTCTCTAAAGCATTGTAAGATATCAGAAGGACAGGGACTCAATGGCAGGGCAGTTCAGCAAGCTTCAAGTAAGATGGTGGATGGGGATCTCAGGGAATCGGAAACAACTGAGAGGACACTAAAGTGGTCTCAGAGATAAGCTCTCTGGCGATAGCAAACTCAGAGTGGTGCAGCCAATGACCCATGAACTACACTCATCGGTACCAGGTAGTGGGAGGCTTTAGAGATGCTTGGGTACACCAAAGGAGATGGAGCTGGACCAGCACGTGCAAGGGCAAGAGAGAACTTCTGCGGTAAATCAAGAGTGATTGGTGACACAGGAGAACCACGTCATGGAAAAGACAGAGCCCAGAGCTTGCCTGGTGTCAGCACTGTGGTAGAATGGAGGAACAACATGCCAGAATGACCCGCTGATAGAGAACCTTGAGGGGTAGGTGGGGCTCAGGTACCAACACAGGAAAGGGTAAATGTGCACTGTACAGATGATTGTTAGACACTGAACAAAATTCAACTTTCTTTGGGGAGAAATGGTAAGATTAGCACATTAGAGCTAGAGAGGTCAATTGTGGAAGGTTTTATTTTTACTTTAAACCAAAAATGTCCTACTTTTTGGTCTCTCGAGCCTCAGCAATACTATTTTGTTATACAGTGTCCTAACTCTGAGTTTAGGGTAGATGGGTTCATGCCATTTATGCTCTATGAAGTCCTCTCTGTTGAACGCATGAATGGCGCTTCCTGAGAAGAGAGCAAGACAGATCGAAACTGGAGTCCTACACATGACCTTCACTCCTTGCACGCTGCTCTCTGAATCCATCCACCCATCTGCAAAGCAATACCTGAGAGACTCTGAGAGTAGAAACTGGTGCCAGTTAATTCTCTGCCCATATGTGCGGCACTTGCTTGTAACTCGCATCCTGCTGCTCCCGGGATTTGCTGGCTCTTGGATGTTTGAGAGCTCGGACACTTTATGGACTGCCAGCATCACTGCTGATGCTCCAACCCAATACAGTAAGCCTTAGCAATGGTCAGGCCTTGGGTAGGTAATTAACACCACGATCCCCATAAGGCAGAGGGAGGCACGGCTAAGACGCAAGCAGGGTATCAGAGCTGCGGTTACCTAACGGCACGACATGGGGTGCCTCATTTTGGAGGCAGTTATTGTGAAGAAAGTGATTTCCAGATTAATTAAATTGTTTGATTGCTTTGTAATTAGGATGAAGAAGTCCTGCGTCTTCGCCACAGAGAAGCAAGCTGCAAATCTTTTTAAAAGGCATATGCTTTACCCACTATAGATTATTAATGTGCTTTTAATAGCTATCTGTTCACAGAATGACAGTTTATGACGCCTCAGTTTTCTTTAAGGACAGAGGGAATCCAAGAATTAATGACCACTGCCATTTGAAACTCCTGGTGGATCAAAGAGCAAGCGTCCCCCACCTCCCACCCCCATTTGAATCCTAATTCTCATTACTTGATGATCCCCTTAAATGAGCTGTGATGTTTTGCACCATAACAATCAGTGTGGTGTTTTTTGAAGGCTTCGCCGGTCCTCAGCAACACGTGGCCACTGCTTCACAACCTTAAGACTATAGTGCACAGCGCCAAATCTAGCGTCTCCTTGCAGGAAGACTGGCTGCATAAAGTGGGGGACTTGCAAGATTTACATAGGAACCTCCAACAGAAGGAGTCCTGTAAAATCAGAGCTCAAGTCGCCAGCAAACTTCGAGTGGATCCCAGTAGTCCATAACAGGTGATGTGTAAAGGAAAGTCAGAGAGTGTCCTATTACTTAGACACCTGTCTCCGAGACACTGGCTCCTGTCCAGATATAATTGTGGAATATTAATTAAACCTGGGCAGCTGTTTAGACCCTAAATAACCAAGGACTATCTTTGATTGGCTGACAATGGTATGCTGTGCTAACTGTGGGCCCGTGGATAAAGGACACCAATATCCTTGGGTGTTCAAGGCAAGCACAGATTATTCACAATGCATTAAGGTTTTCTTATAATGTGGGATTTCTCTGCCTAAACCTGGCCTAGCCAGAACCCACTGCCCACTGCCTAAGTCAGGCAAGAAATGTTTATTAATCCTCTACTTCACAGAAGGGAAGGACATGATAAGATGTTTCTAGCTGTTCTGTAACAGTGGACTGCAAGCAGGCTAGGCAAGAGCAGGGAGATCTGATCTGTCTGGATGCTGGCCACACAGACAAGGGAAGTACAACAGTTTGGATGCAGCGACTGCAGATCTTAGGGAGGTACTGGCTAGAAAACCACAGGATAAAGGTGGGAGATGAGCAATCAAGACTAGCTTATTATACATCTGATAGACAATCAGTGCTTTAGATCATATCATCAGAGAAGCCCTTCCTTGCGGTAGATGGGATCTAACACAGAGACCCACAGCTGGACTGTATGCAGGGAGCAACAGACTTTGGGTCACTCATCCTAAATGGGATGTCTCCATTAAAGCCCTGCACTCTCAGGCTCAGGGATCTCTGTGGAAAAGAAGCAGGGGTGGGGGTAGAGGGAATTATAAAAGCCAGAGGTGATAGGTGACTTCAAGGAAACAGTTTCTTCCAGATTCAAAAGAAAGGATGCACATACAAACACAAAGAGATTGTGGCAGCACACCAGAGGCTGATACTGGTTAAAGCCAGCTAGGGCTCCAGAGGGGAAATGCACTCAACTCCCACTCCTAAGCAAGACGCTATCTGTAACCAATACTTGCTGGCAAAGAAAGATAATAGGCTCTCTTCAGTGGGGTCTCAGTGGGCATAATCACACTTCAGGGTAGGCCCTGTTGCCTGGGAGCAGTTGACCAACACAAAATGAATGAACTCATGATATCTTTGTAGATCTTTTTGTCCCATTTTTGCTTTGTTTGGGCTTTTTTTTGTCATTTTTTTTTCTCATTTTTCTGAGGGTTTTGTGTGTTTCTTGGGTTTCTGTTGTTTTGTTTTTGGTTTTACTTGTTTCTTTTTCAGAGAGAAAGAGAACACAGAGTTTGGTGGATAGAGTGGTAGGGCAGATCTGGGAGAAATTATGGGAGGGGAAAACATGATCAAAGTATATTATTTGAAAACTTTTTCTTCAATAAAAAAAATTTAGCGGATAGAACATTTTTAAGCTAAAAATAAATAAATAAAGGGTTTCGATTCCAGGCAAATGGACAGACACTGCTATTAGCTGAGATGGGGGAAGACTGAGGAAGGGCACGGTTTGGGAGCAGCAGAATTGGGAGCAAGGCTTGGACACCCAGAGTAGCTTCAAGTTATCTGACTTACAGTGGCAATACTTCAGACAGCTGGAAATGCATCTAAATGCCCTCACATTCATGAGCATGTGACATCGCTCTCAAAGGTAGCAGTATTAGTGTCACCTAAATGTTTAATAACTTTGTTAGAGTTTTCTTACTATAATTGAGAGAAAGAATAACTTTTTTTTTCTACTTCAGGTTACGCAACGCCTAGTGACTTAGTGTTGCTGACTTGTTTGCAGACCTTCAAAGCAGTTGACAGAAAACAAAACAAAACAAAAACCACACAGAGAAGAAAACTTTGAAAGCGTAAAGATGAAGATTCAGGTAATAACTGTAACGGCTCTGTCTCCTGCAGGGAGTACAGTGACTCACACATTATGTTCCATCCCTGTCTTCCTCTTGCACATTCACAGTCCTAAACGCCAATGTGCTCTAAGTCAGAGGTTCTCAACCTGTGGGGCCCTGTCCCCTCTGATAAACCTCTATGTCTAAAAATATTTACATTATAATTCAGGACAGCGGCAAAGCTAGCTAGGAAGTAGCAACAATGGTAGTTTTATCATTGGGGTCACCACAATATGAAGAACTGACTGTATTCCTCAAAAGGGACACAGTAGTAAGAAGGGCGAGTACCACCACTCCAGGTAAATATGGGGATGCACAATAGAGGTGTTTGACTTCTGGGTGCCTAGCTTGGCTCCTGTTACACAGTAAACTTGAAACACGTTGCTTTAGTTTTCAAATTCAATTAAAGTTCTTACTGCTTAGTACACTGAGTTCCCTGTGAGAACAGATAGCAGATGAACAAGACACTGGGACAATAACCTATTGACAGAAGCAGATACAAATTCTACTCATTTCAGATTACGTTGCAAAACCCATTCTGGACCTGTAGCCATTTGAAGAAAACATTTACCTAAACCAAAGCCTTTAGATGCATTAAAATTACTTAGATGAAAATCTCTCCATGATGGTAAATTACAGTAAATATACTGTTTGACAACAGACTTCTGATTCTCACATACGTAATGTTTTTCAGGGAGTGATGAGGTTATAGGGTGGAAGACATGTAGGGAGTGGAAGAGAGACTCCGTATGAGGTCAACTCAGTGTCAGGAGACTCACAGATGTCTATTGTCTCTGCTTCATAAAGCTATTCCTTTGGAATTTGTGTCCTGTGTTTGAAATGCGGTGGCATTGACACGAATCCCTCGGAGAGATGCTGTAATGGGCTCTTGAGAATGTTTTAGCTTTCCATTGACCCTTCCTTATTACTCTGAATTGATGTCACATCTCAAGGTGATCCCTGGTAAAGACTGGCGAATGGTAAGAGTGGTGAAGAAAGTTGGTTTGGGGGCTGTATGTCTCCTCCCCTCTACAGTACTGCATGCTCTCAGCAGTAGAGAAGAGATTACTTTCACCCTTTGTTTAAAGATCCTGAGCTCTGTTAGTAAGGTCAAGGAAGGGGAGGCAAGAACACAGTCACAGGAACAGATATTCCTAACTTCCATGCAATTACATGGAACTTGATTAGTGCTATTAATCTCAGATAACTAATTAGTCCCTGAATCTGGGTAGTCCTGAGTTAAAGAATACGGCCTTGTGTACAAGTTATTATTATTTTTCTATCTGACAGGAAGGGATTTCAATTCCTTAACATAATTAGATACAAAGAACTTCCCTTTTATCCTAGGAGAGGGGGGATGTTATCAGGAAATTGGTTCTTCGACTGTTAGCTCCAACTGCTAAGTAATTTTGAGTCTGAACAGAGGCATTTTAATGAAAGGCTGCACATTCGTATAGCTTCCTAAATGTACTGTAAAGGTGACGCTCATTTAAACCTTTCCCTTTTAGCTCCCTTTAGTTAGAGAGTGAATACTGGAGCTGAGCTGGTCCTCCCTACTTAACACATTCTAAATGTTACTATGGAATCCAGTGGGCAGGAATCTCATCAACACAGCAAGATATAAGTGAGGGCTTTTCTCTGAAATAATCATTGTTTGGGCTGGAAATTTTTGCTAACCTATTTCTTCGTAAGAAAATTATGTAGAGTGAGATGAGTTTTACAGGTCTGAATTCCTAGTGTCAGTTCATAGAGGCCACACAGATCAGGGCACCCCCCAGGCACGGACACTCGGTTCCGACAATGCTTCTCACACTTTTCCTTTACATTCCCTTAGATCAGAGAAGGAAGCGTTCTCACTGGGGGCTGCATATGAAAATCAACTGGGAAGCCTCAAAGATGCGGTTGCCCACACCTTGCTCCACTCCCCTCGAACAAGACGACTGCAGGAGGCATATCTTAGAACTTGCTCGTGTCTGCAGGTGACTTTAGAGCTCCTCCCTAGGACATACCTGGCTTTCTGTTTCTTTGCCCAATTCACTCTAAAACTCGATTTTCCAATCTTGGGTATATGAACTCAATGTCCCTTTTACATATTCACCCTCCTCTGACTTCTAAGTCAGCTCAAAAGGGCAGTTGGACCTGAAATGCCTTCCCTAGCAACACAAACAAATACATATTTGCCATCTCAGCACTTTCAGTCGCACCTGCCCACAGGGGCTCTCTTGGGTAAATAAGATAGAGAAATGTTCTTGTTTAACAAAGTATTCCAAGTTCCCAGTGGGTTCCTGAAACCACAAATAAAACAAATATTGTATTATGCTATGATTTTTCCATATTCATACATACATTACAATATAGTTTAACTTATAAGTTAGGTACCAGAACAGATTACTAATGTAATCAGGGTTGAGATATGAAGTATTCTTTAAAAAGATGCATGTGTAAAATGTAAAAGGCTTGGTTTCGAGTTGGTGTCACTACTGAGAAATGACTGGGCCATAAAGACTTGGGTCTAATCAGTAGATTTATTCATTGATGAATCATAGCTTAATGGGCTATTTAGAGATGGGTGGGCAATAGCAGGTCATTTGAGGTGTGACTTTGAAGGGTAAATATGTTGTTGCTGGTCCCCTCTTTCTCCCAATCATATTCTCCTTCCCTTCCTCCTTCCCTCCCCTCTCCCTTTCTTCTCCTCCTTCTCCTCTTCCTCTCTCCCATCACTCCACCATGAATCGAACAGCTTTCCTCTGACATACTTCTGCCAGGATTCTGCCAAGATGTTGCCCGTACCATAGGCCTGTAGTGATGAGGTCTAGTGACCATGGACTGAAATCTCTGCAACTTTGAGACCAGATAAAGCTTCTGTTTCCCCAGGTATTTGTCACAGTTAACAAAAAGATGCCTAACATCACCACCACCACATCTACTGTAGTGGATAACTTTTTTATTGCTTTAGTAAACAGAGAACTTAACACCCTCTCACTAAAAGGAAACATTTTTCAGCTTTTCTTTGTCTTCTCCAAACTGGGGCCATTTTTTCAGGAAAAGACAAGACACTTAACTCTATGCCTGATGATGCTTCAGACAGCGATCCGCAGAGGGACATGACTAGGAAGAGATTAATGGACAGGAAACACAGACTGATGCTCTGGCAGGATATGGCAGAATGGCAGCCACTTCATCCTCCTCCTTCAAGGGCCAGTGAAGAAGCTACAAACCGTTTACCTCTGGGACTTCCATGTAATGTTTCTTGGTATTTAAAGTCTATATTTAAATTTAATATTGAAAGTTCACTGCGGCTGCCTGAGGCCACAGAAAGCAGAACCATGGGGAAGGGGGTTACATCATCTCTCATGTGTGATCACAATTCTCCTCTACAGATGCCCACACATATCAATGTCTGCCTTCCTCTAAAACAACAGTTCTCACCCCCCTTGGGAGGGGCGTGTTGAATGACCCTTTCCTGTGGGTCACGAATCAGATATCCTATATCAGATTTTTACATTATGATTGATACCACTAGTAAGATTACAGTTATGACGTAGGAATGAAATAATTTTATGGTGGGGGGGGGTCACAACATGAGGACCTGTATTAAAGGCTCACAACATTAGGAAGGTCGAGAACTACTGCTCTATAGCTAGATCATTCACCCTACATGAGTTAGACTATGTGTAATTCATACATTCCTGGGTTAAGACCTAAATTATTTTTAAAACATAGGTAGGAAAAATGTTCAGTAACTATAGACTTTAATCATTTTAGTCAAACCATATTTTCATTATATACATCACTTAACAACTCACAAGCAACAGCTGACTTAAAATGTGTCCCGTTCGTATTCTTCATTTTCATGGCCTATTACTTTGTGATATTAAAACAGTTACACTTATTAGGGCAGTGAATACCAATCCATCCAGCTCGGTTTCCACAAATGATGCTCAGAAGCAAAGGAAGGCCATTTAATCTAATCATCGAATTATTTCTTGTAGAAAATATGCTCCATAGGGATACATATGCTCATTTGGGTCCACACTCTGCTATGTTCTGCACACTCTATTGTTTGCCCATGACGGTTTTAGTAAAGAACCTTAAAATAATTGAAGAGTGTAGTGCCAGGAGTTGGTTCCAAAAGGTCCACAACCGTGACACCCTATACACACAAATACAAATCCTTTGAGAGTACTATCTTATGAATTCACAGGCAGCAATGACATGTTGAGCCCTTGTGGTCTTCTGTGATGTCATGAGCCAGAGAAGAAGTTGTGACTAGCCTCTTAAAGGTATTCTGAATGGAGATTCCCCTCCAATAACTATGACTTCACTGATACTGAGTAATTAGTTTGAGTTCTAGTACCAGGGATCATTTCCTCCTTATGGAACAGGTCTTAAGTCCAATCAGAGAGCTGTTGGTTACCCCAAGTTGTACATGGCTCTACTTCACCCGTAGGGTTATCATGCCATGCTGGTCTTTGGCATGGTTCACAGGCACCACAGTTGGGGAGGACTTTGCTTGCTTCCCTCCTTGAAAGCTTGCATGGGAACTTTCTAGTACCATGAGAGCTAGCTAGGGAGCACTGCAGAAGAGAAGCCAGAAAGACTGGAAGAGGCAGATCAGGGAGCTTGCAGTGAGATTGTATCTCTTAGCAATGTCAGAAGCTACACCCATAAATTCTCCCCCAAGGTGACTGTCCAACAAGAACACCACCAATGGGCGTGCCAAAGTGGATGGGAAAAAGCCCATGAGGCCTCAACCCTATACAAAGAACTGCAAGCAACTGAGAAAAGCTAGGAGTGGTAGAGGTAGTCGTCCACGGGGAAGAGCAGATCAAGTGGCTGTCCAGTCCAAGTGGTCAGCCCTGAAAACATACATACATGTAACATTATAGGAACTGAGTGGGTTTTACTTGGGAATGTATATATGCAATAACAAATTAGTGTGTGTGTGTGGGGGGGGGGTGGAGGTGGGGGGAAGGCCATAAAGGAGAATGGGGAGGGAGGAAAGGAAATGTAGTTATAATCTTAAAATTAAAATAAAATAAAAATCGTACTGGAATTCCAAAGACCTTCTTTGAATGAAAAGAACATGCAAGTGCATATTTTGGCATCCAAATTAGATGACAGCTTTTCTTAGGCGTCGCTATAGGCTGAGCATGACTAAACTCAGAAAGCCAAAGAGCAATGACTCCCAGTGCTCCCTTTGAGCGAGGTTGGCAGGGACGGTGGGCAAAATGAAATGCTAACAGCTCTGGAGAGAAGGTTTAAGCCAGAGCTTTGTATTCTGAAAAGAATCCAGAGACCAAAAATGGCCCATGTTAGGATCAATAAAACATACGAAGGAGTGTTTAATATCCTTAGCCATCATGGAAATGCAGATTGAAAGTACATCACTATTTTATTGCAGTCACTTATAATGGGCGTCATTAAGAAAATAAACAACAAATGGCTGGCGAGGATGAGGCCAGGAAGGGCAATGACACACTGGTGGTGTGAATGCAAATGACTCTCCACTATGAAAACCAGTATGGAGGTTCCTCATTAAAGTAAAGTAGAACTACGTGTGGCCAAGTTCGATTCCACCAAGAACATATCCGTAGGGATCTAGATCAGCCTACCACAGAAATACAGGCACATCCACATTTCCTGCCACAGTAGTTACAGCAGTGGAGGTGTGGAATCAGCCTTCATGCTCATCGGCGGATGAGTGGAGAAAGGTGGTGGCCGAAGAAATGGCTCAGTGGTTCAGAGCACTTACTGCTCTTGCAGAGGACCAAGGTTCAATACCCAGCATCTATTTCACATGGTTCAAAATTGCCTGCGTCTCCAGTTCCAGGGCATGCAAAGACCCCTGGCCTTTGTGGACACATGCACAAACATGGTGCATGCACACAAACAGACACACACACACAAATAATAAGTCTTTAAAAATAAAAATGTGGTTATATACACAATGGAGTTGATTCATAGAGAGGAAAAATATAATTTGACAGAAAATGGATAGAAATAGATCATTCTGTTCAGCAAAATGCATAAGACTCAAAAAAAATAAATATTGCATGTTTTCTGCCAGGTGCTGGACATACATTACATATGTGTGAGAGATATGAAAGTAGGAGGACAATCTGGAAAAGAGAAGAGGCCTAAGAGGCAGACAATTTATCATATATAAAAAAATGAATGTTAATTTAAAAAATTGTTTTAAATTAAAAAGAAATGACCAGGATCTATGGGTGTCAGGTCCAGCATGGTTCAAGGGTCACCAACGAAAATACTGTCACATTCCCTTCTGTGGGGCTATGATGTGGCAAACACTGACCACAGGGCTCTCCCACACCACACATTTCTATAGCTTTGAATTATATTACAGAAGCAATTCCGGGCACACGACAAAGAAAAATGTAAACAATTCAGGTAGTTAAACAAAAAGATTTAAAAAAGAAATCTCTCAAAGCTGCTGACCCTCTCATTCTTTAATTCACTCAAAAGAATTTATTTTTTAAATTATGGAATTATGGTTCTAGGAGTGGAGCCCAGAATCTCATAGGCCAGCTTCCTAACCCAGCCTCTTGCTCGGATACTCCAGACTCTTTTCTAGTCTTTGGGCCTGGCCTCCTCTATCATTCAGACAATCTCTTACCAGAAATACGGTGTGTATCACGACAGCATGAAATGTCCACATTAAAAATACCCCAAAGATTACAGCACCACATTTAGTGTTTCACGTGTTTATAACTTTTAAAGATTCTATGCTAGGTGGCTGTTCTCAATAATCCGCAATAACTCTTCATTTTCACCCTTCCAAATCTTTAGCCCATCATTTTTCAGTCCCAAATAGAATTCTAATGCGTACACACCACAGTCTATGAGTGGATATCTGTGCTGATGGGGATGTTTTCATGATTCCCTGAGGATCTGCTGAATGTTATGTGGCTGTATCCCAGATCTAAGTCCCTAGAAGCAGAACTACTGGGTAGGCTGCCTACATGGGGCTCAAGAGCCCTGTTCCTCTTCAAGAGCGCTGTACTGATTTGCCTCTTACTCGGCACACAGGCCAGTAGCACCCCCCCCCCCATACACACACACACACACACACACACACACACACACACACATTTCAGCTAGCCAATTATGACATTACTTTAAGATTTTGTCTACAAGTAGATGAGAATCACTTCTGACAAGTATCTGCTGAGGTACAGCATTACAGTTATATATTATGGGATGCATGTTTTGCTCTACACTTTGCTGTGATCATCAGAACTAAAGCTATTAGCAGATGCACCATCTTGTTCAGCACTGTTGAAGTGATTCTGAGTGAAGCCAATCACCTTTTAATAGGATGACCGTTTGTATTTTTTTTAATTATTTTATTTTACTTGACCTGTATGGGTATTTTGCCTACATGCCCGTCTGTGTACAATGTGTATGCCTCATGCCCATGGAGGTTAAGAAGAGGGCATCAGAGGCTCTGGAACCAGAGTTATAGAGGTTGTAAGTAGTCATGTGGGTCCTGGGAATTGAACCCAGGTTCTCTGGGAGAACAACCAGTGCTCTTAATAGCTGAGCTCTCTCTCTCTCTCTCTCTCTCTCTCTCTCTCTCTCTCTCTCTCTCTCTCTCTCTCTCTCTCTCTCTCTCTCTCTCTCTCCTCCTCCTCTTGTGCTTTTTTAGAACAAGGTACCTGGCTCATTCTTTATTCTGCTGGAGTTTCTACTCCTCTTTGTTTTCCACACGGAAGCAACTCTGTCAATATACCAGAGCTGTGTTTCTCATTTCTCTTTGTCCTTTTGTGTGTTCAGGATAACTTCCCCGGGAGAAAACCTTATGAAGCTTATGTATTTTCCTTTATGATTATTAGGTTTTGAACATTGTTTGGAAAGACTTTCCTTCCTCAAAAAAAAAAAAAAAAAAGATGATTTCCTAAATGCATCCACACTGTCTCCTCAGATTTTTATGGTTCCTTTAAAAACACATTAAAAAGCCAAGCGTGGTGGCACAGTTATGCCCAGCACTTGGGAGAGAGAGGCAGCTGGAACCCTGCTCTACGTGGTGAGTTTCAGGCTGGCCAGGGCTACATAGTGAGCTCCTGACATACATACATACATATATACATACATACATACATACACACACACACACACACACACACACACACACACATACCAAGAAAACTACTTAAAAATCTCTGTGAGTGTTACCTGGTATAAGATCTAGGGTAACTGCCCCAGGTACCTCTTCCCAGATGGTTAATGAGTGGTCATAGCAACTGTATCATCTACAGTTTTCCCAGGGATCCTACAGAATGCCCTGGGGCTCTTGGAGTGGTTAGGTGTCACAGTTGTGGAACACTGGGGGTGGGGGTGGGGGTGGGGGTGAGGGGATGATGGATGAAGAGTGGGGCCATCTGGGAAAGTCCTCAAGGCCAAATTCCAGGTGATTCTTCACCTGGCTGAAAGTCCTATTTTATCAAGGACTCCGGGAGGTTCTTATGCACACCAGACCTCCCAAATCTTAGCCTTTGAACGGTGATCTTTAACCCTGGCTTCACATTCAAATAGTCTGGGGAACCTGGGATACCCCAAAGCCCAAGCCACACTGTAAACCAATTACATGAGAATGGGGGTAGGGGGTCCCTGCGACCATCAGTCATTTCTAAGGTTTCCCAGGTGATTTCGGTATGTCTTCAAGTTTCCGATAGCCATTTTAGATTCTGCTTTAAGAAAAAGGTAAATTTTACAGCTTAAGTTATCCTCCAGTCTTACGGTGTATGGGGATTCTCTAGAGGGCCTTTTAAAAGATGCACACCGCTGCCAGGTCAGACACCTGGAGTTTCACATTTAATTGGTCTGGAGCCTGGGTCTTTTAAGCTTCGCTGTTGATTCTGATGCATGCCAGGTTTTAGGCCCCAGAGTGGAGAAACTCTCTTACTGCAAACGTAGCTCAGCCACCCAGATGGATAAGGACCCCTATCCTCCTGTCTTAAATCTGGGGTGGCACTGAAGGAGTCTATATTTCTAAGTAGCTAGCTCCTGCTGCAGCTTTGGTTCTGAAAAACCCCTACGGGAACCACACCACTGTGTGTAGTAATCATGAGTGTTTTGCTTTAGTTAAAAGATATAATAAAGTTCCTGGTTGGTTTTGACTGATTGTTTCCTTTTAAAGTCGCTTCAAGGTAGAAGAGAGAGTGAATGTCAGTGGGGCATAGGAAATGAGAACATAGAGAAGAGGACTCCCCAGTTTATAGTTCGTTTAGAAGTCCTGAGTCAATGGCTTTGACTCTGGACAGGGAGTCTATGTCTAAAACACACTTTAGAAAGGAAGGTTAGGTGTGGCGGCACACATGAATAATGTTAGCCCTTGGTAGATGGTGGCAGAAGAATCAGGAGTTCAAGGTCAGCCCGGGCTACCAGACACTCTAACACAAAAGTGAGAGAAACAGAATTCTGATTTGTGTTGCTAAGTGGATTTGGTTGCTAATGACAGGAAGAGAGTAGACAGACTCTTTTTGATGCTGGGTAACCCTTGGATCTGAGATGCTGGTGGGGCACAGATGGAGAAAGCCACTAAACGGAAACAAGCATCTGTGTTGAGGAGCAAGGTCTCAGCTAAAGATAAAGCTGTAGGAAGATCGGTGCACACTCAAGTGAGAGAAGGTATATTGACGGGGCCAGTGATGCTGTCAGTTACCCTGGACCAAAGAACAGAAAGGTGCCGGCATAGAGATTCAGAGAAGAAAATAAAGAGAAACTTCTTGATGGTTAAATGTGCAGGCTGCTCAGGCTGAGTTCTATGTTCGAGCATGTGTGTGTGTGTGTGTGTGTGTGTGTGTGTGTGAGAGAGAGAGAGAGAGAGAGAGAGAGAGAGAGAGCAGTCAGTGGAATTAGCCACAGGGAGATGATAGTGGGTCTCCTCTAGGAGACCATTAGGATCATCAGGTATGAAGTTCCAGTGTTGTGCTGCCACCAATTAATCTAGGGCAATGTTAAATCTGAACGAGCTTCCCAGGGTGTTTGAAAAGGACTTGATGACTGTTTTTCAAAGACAGATAATAAAGATAATGAATAACAACATCTACATTTGGTTATTAATTAAGCCACAATTTCAAAGTAAGAAACTTCAAATGTTATGTTAGTTAATAATATCATGGTGTGATTTTAAAACCCTGTATTTAAAACGTGCTATCAGCTGTAAAATGGATAATTCCTAAGTCGGGGTTTAGCTTTTACATTTTATGATACCTACTGGCTGAAAAGCAAAATTTCAACCTTTCTCCTTTAGCTCAGGGGATTTACAAGCTGTTAATCTTTACAAAGAACAAGTTTAATCAGGAATGTTGAAGCGACTTATTTTTGATTAGCATATATAAATACCTGAATACATGTGTGCATTTATTTAATGACATAATTTTTCTATGCAGCCTTCACTAGCTTCACACTAGAAATTATCTTGCCCCACCTCAAGTGCTTGGGTTATTGGCTTCTGAATAACACACTATGTGATATATATATATATATGTATATACATATACATATACATATACATATACTTATCACATATGTATTTCTATGTTATAGTCAAACATGTGCATACAACATGCATTGAAAAAATTATAGAACGTTTTGACTAAAAAGATAAGTAAATTAAAAAATGGTTTTATTGGTTTTCGTGATGCTTTCAAGAGAAATGAACTCACCTAAAACAAAAAGTCATTTTTATTCAGTAATAGATGCCATCAAAATCATTCCAGCCCTGGCTGAGCTGCACTGCCCTGTAGCAGATGCAGGCTCAGAGTGGACGGTACGTGGAAGACACTGACATCTGCCCATCACCACCATGGGGCTGACTAAAGCAAAACGGAACCGAGGCGGGAGGCTCCGCATTGTTCCTGATCCTGGGAAATGCCGCCCATAAAACTGTTTAACTGTTAAACAGGAGGCAGATGGTGAGAGGAGAAGCAAGCACACGTGGGATTATTCTGCTAAAACATTTAAAACCCATATAAAGGAATTGCTCACTTTTAAGATAACCTTTTAAAAGGGGGATGCGAAAGGTAACACACGGTCATGATGGAAGGCTTCGGAATTGTGTTAACTAATAAAAGTGAAAGACTAGTCCTTTTAATATATGTTTGTGATATTTTTACTAACCTTCTTTTGTATGGTGTAAATATGCATATACGAGCACATTTAAATTGGGTTATAAGCCATATTTTTTTGTGTGTTCTGCTTTTCTATATGTAGGAGGCAACTACAATTCTCCTACATACCATAACATATTTACCATTTTTTTTTCTTGGTGCTGTGGAGTTAGTCCGGGACTTAACACATGCTAAGGGCACTTTCTTTCCCTGCGCTACCTGCTTTGCCCCAAGTGATGGATAACACAGGTACAAACTGACTCACTGTACAGGACAACGGTTTACTCATCCCTCTTCTCTCTGTTCTATGCTTAGGTTAACTTCAGTCTTATAGAAGTATAAATAATGCTGCCATCAATATCCTGACTCGTGGCTTTTTGGGTATTTCAGTATCATTTCCTTATATTATGCTTCCTAAAATTCAGATAATAGTTTAAGTGGTATGAACTTTTCTGGGGACTCTTGTTATAAAGGTCACGGCTCTCTGGGGAATGACCAATGTGACATCAATGTATGGAGAAATCCATGTCTCTATACCATCACTAAAAGTGAGTAGTACCAGGTTTATGTTTCAGTGTTTGCAAAGCACATGGGAAAGGCGGCTCATCGTTTTGATTTACATTTATTTGATTAGTGAGACTACGCTCTCATTTGGTCGCCTATTGTTTGTATGTCTTTTTGTCTCTTTCCTCTTCTGAGGGCTCTCTCTTCAGGCCCTTTGTGCATTTACTTAGTAGGGGCTCTGGAATGTCTCATGCATTCATTTTAGAGTCTCAGAAGTTACCAAGACTGTCTTCCCGTTATATTTGTTACTGATATTTCCTCGGTTATGTGTTAATGCCTTAATTTTATTCATGGTGTTTTTAAATTTACAGAATCTATCTAAGATGTATGTTATCTTCTTTAAGCTATAGGTATGTGGATATGAGTGGAGGGTCAGCGTGCACATGAAGGCCACGGAGGCCGGAAGCAGCAGATCCCCTAGAGCTGAAGTTCCAGGTGGTTGTGAGGCACTGACGGGGCTTCTGGGAACCAAACTTGGGCCTTCTGCAAGAGGAGTGAGCACTCATCACTGCTGAGCTATCCTGCTGGCCCAGCAGTTCTCAACCTGTGGGTCGGGAGCCTCCTGGAGTAGAATGACCCTTTCAAAGGAGTCACCTAAGACAGTCAACAAACACGGATTCTTACATTATAATTCCTACCAGTAGCAAAATTACAGCTATGAAGTAGCAACCAAATAATTTTGTGGCTGGGGGAGAGGGGGCAGGTTACCACTTCAAGAGAAACTGTATTAAGGGTTGCAGCACTAGGAAGGCTGGGAACCACTGCTCTAGCCCCCTAACTCTTAATATATATAACATATAACATAGCCAATCTTTCCCACCTAGACACTTCCCTACTTTATTATGCTCAGGAATTCTCTCTCTCATACAGGAGAAAGTATACCACTTTATAATTTATATTACACATTCAAGGCTTATCATATTAGATGTTTTACATGCTAGTTTTTGTATTTCCGGGTTTAACTTTTACAGGTAAATTCAAGTTACATAAAAATTGTTTTATGTGTCATGTGTAGGGTGCTCACAATTTCCTTATCTTAGGCAAGTCAGGTGGGACCCACTGAATTCATCCAGCTAACCCTCTCTACTCAGGTTTCCCAGGTGTGCCCTGAAGTGACCCTGTCAAGACAGCATGCTGTCACCATGGTAAGCAGCCTCCATCTTAGGAGGAGTCCCCCATCTTGCTTGAGTCCTGTCTTCCATAGGTTGATGCCACCACCCACACTGCCAGATGTCCTTGTATTTAGAAGACAGACACAGCTGTGTTTAGCTAAGCCTAAACACGACTTAGGAACTGGAGAAGGTTGTGAGGCTCTGCCTAAGGAATCGACTTTGGTGGCAGAAGAATGGTAGAAGTTTTCCTTGGTGATAGTCACGAACATGTTTAATATCCCAGCACTTGGGAGGAAGAGGCAGGTGGTTCTCTGTGAGGTAGAGGCCAGTCTGCCAGCCTGGTCTACAGAGTGAGGTCCAGGATAGCCCAGGGCTTCACAGGGAAACCCTCTCTCAAACAAACAAACAAACAAAAACAAAAACAACACGTTTCCTTTGGGGGATATCACTGTTAGTTTCTAGAACTCAGAACCCTGAGCAGCAGTACCTGTGGCTCCCTCTGCACTCTGCTATCTCACAGCCTGAGTGCTCTTCCAGGTTGCAGAGTTTCTGGTACTCACCCTGGTATTCCTGAATATTCTGTGATCTATCACTTTCTGCATCTCCTCCAACATGTGTGCTTTTAGAGATGGTAACAGAGTTAGAGAGACACATACGTGTGCTCATGAACTCTGATGGGAAGTCTCCCAACATTTATCCTTTTCTTCAATGAGGATGGCATGTCATTCTTCACGATAACTCAGCTTTTAAATAAGGTTCTGTTTTTGATTCTTGGTTTTTTTTTTTTTTTTTTTTTTTCATAGCAATCTCTTTCAAGACTCCTGGTTTTTATGAAGCATACTTCCTGCTCTTTGGGGATGTGTGGTGGGAGGGTATGGGAAAGAACACAAAGTATTGTCCTAAATTCATTCATTTCAGCTGTAATTATTTTGAACTGGTTATACATGGTAATACACAACACCATAGTTTCTGTTTCTCTGTCTTGTACACAGCTAACCTCAGCACAAGTTTAAGACACACCTGCTTAGCTCTCTTGCGTTATCTAGATTATTTATATCACATAAACCTAATAATTTTTAACATTTTGGACTTAACACTTCAGTTCCGTTTTGTGTATTACTTGATCCTGAAGAGCTTCCGAGAATAAAATTAGATACCAAAGAGGAGAGATTTTCAGAAAACACTTTTAGTGTTTTGCTAGAATAAGATAATGGCCATTAGTCTAAATTAGATGGTTTATGTGAAATATGAAATGCTCCAATTCTCATTTTCTAAAGAATTTTTAGTAGAAATGGATGACGAATTTTATCAGGTGCGTTTGCAATATCTACATAGACAAGCGTTTGGCCCATTGCTATGTTTTAATATTGTTCATAGTTAATCAGCATCCTGGAGATAGAGCCCTGTTATTCTTATTCTGTTCCACTAAACGTTAACACTTACATTTCAAAATGTAGATAGGTCTGTAATGTTCCTAACTCTCTACTGTGCAGGTTTTGTTTTTGTTTTTGTTCTTCTCTTTTATGACATATGAGGAAATCATTGCTGCTTCTCATACTGGAAAATTACTCTCTTAAAATGTTTACAGGGAGCCGGGCGTGGTGGCGCACGCCTTTAATCCCAGCACTCGGGAGGCAGAAGCAGGTGGATTTCTGAGTTCGAGGCCAGCCTGGTCTACAAAGTGAGTTCCAGGACAGCCAGGGCTACACAGAGAAACCCTGTCTCGAAAAACCAAAAAAAAAAAAAAAAAATGTTTACAGGGTACACCTGGACACTTGCTTTACTAAAGTCATGAATTCAAAGGAAACAATATATTGTGAGTTCTTTAGAACTGGCTGTCCCAGAACTCACTATGTAAGTCAAGCTGGCCTCAAACCCAGAGATCTGCCCGCCTCTGTCTTCCGAGCGCTGGGAATAAAGATGTGCGCCACCAGGCCCAGCTTTCTTTTTAGTTTAGGTGTTGAGAGTGTCAATTGTCATCAGACCCTAAGATGCAAAAATCACCTCTTCAGTAAAGAATACAAAGCCAACGTGCATCAACGCTGAGAACAGAAAGTTGGTGCTGGATAAGTGTATAAAATACATTTCATACTGACAGTGTAAAAATTAAGAGGAGGCTACCTAGCTTCCCTTTCAAATGCCAGTTCTAACTGTGCATAAATTCATGAGATTGTATAGAGCGCTTGGCCCTGGGTAATTGTGGTGTGTAACGGTTATATTTATTTTTCAAGTGTTTTATTTAAAAATCATCTAAAACAAAACACTGAAGCTACAAAATGCATCTTTAGAAGGAATAATTTAAATAACATTAGAAAAATATAAACAATCCAATCACCTCATTTAATAAAAAAGCAAATTAAAGCTAAGTCTGAAAACAAGAGTGAACTGTTCAAAATCCAATTTATTGTGGGAAGACCATGGTATAAAGACATTAAAAATATTAGCATATCAGTTTTAAATCAAAGGGGAAAAAAAAGAAGCCTAGTCCATAAGTCTGAGGTCAGATGTTCACAGCAGCATCTAATTCCCAAACAGATGAAACACTTCAGAATGTCTATTCCCTAGAGAACACCCAGAATCCTTGGGTGTATTAGAGGACCTTAGAACAGGAGTTTTCTCTTCTCAAGCTAGTTTCCTGGTAGACACTTATGTTGGAGCTTGTCAGTCATACAGGGACCTGACAGTTTTACCCTGTTCATCTCTTGACTCCTCTTTTACACACCCTCCCCCGCCCCCAATCATTTATAAAATCATGCTGGAGGTTTTTTTTATACTTGTAACTACTATAAATTGATACTGCGGCGTGACAACAAACATAAAGTTGCCCGTTCCTTTTTGGAAAAGTGAAGCCTGCTATCTCCCCAGCTCATTTGCAATTCTTTGATAGAGACCCAGAAGACACACAAGGAGCTCTCCAGGGAATCCCAGCGCCTGAGGAGATCTAGGCTTTTCTCTGACTCCCTAGGGGGCATCCCCAGGGCACATTCCAGGGCTTTCCAGTGCAAAAGATAGAGACTTGGGGAACATGGTTCAGAGCTGGCTCCAACTCTAAGCAGCCCCAGAATACTTAGATGTACTGGATCTTGACTTTCTAGAACAGTTTTCACAGTGTATGTGTGTGTGTGTGTGTGTTCAGGCAAAATATTATTCTGAGTACAAAATGGGAAAGGTTGAGCTTCTCTGAGTAAAAACAAATGTTGGGTAAGAGAAAGACTCTCACAGAGGCATCCTGTCGCATCTACTGAGGTTCTGATCCATTGGGGCTACATTAAGGTTTTTTAAATGCCTTTAATTCCCAATCAGCTGGATACAGAGCAGGTGCACTAGCCAAAGGACCACCAAAGGCAGTAGAACAATGCAAAACCATCACCGACTCATGAGTGTCCCTGTCTCTATAAGCTCATGGAACCCACATCCCACCAGTGATGCAGACTCCAATGGATGGAGCTCCAATTCACTTCTGGTTCACATGTGGTTTCTGTGTCACAAACTCAAGCGGATCAAGGCTATCTTTCAAAGGCTTTGTAAAACCTCATTCTGTTGTGTTTCATAGCACGTTTACAGCTGTCAACTTTACACAGTGAGATGCAGGTGTGAGGGCAAGCTGTCTTACTCCCAGTGAGTAGACAAAGAGACCTTCAGGAGAACCTGTGTGATAGACTCAGGGTAGTGTTGCTGACACATGGAAGAGATGGATGAAGATGCAGTTTCCTTATCTCAGGTCTGCCATCTGTCACCTACATTCTTAAGTGCGTTGGCACTGGCTAGCAATCCTAGAGTAAGAGGTGATGTGGTAGTAGCCCACTTTAGTTACATGGCTGCTGGAGGTTTCTATGGGATGGTGTCATCCTCAGTGCCTGGGAGGAAGACAGCTCTGCAGCCTCCTGAACCACCTGTCATCTTTATTCCTCTTCCACCAGATGCTATGATGTCATTAGGCACCCAGTTCCTGAAAGTTTAGTGCAACCAGCTATTGTTTCCTTTACAGAGAACACACTTTGGAGGAGCACAGAGATGCATCAAGCTACTTTGGTGCCCCTATAACACATTCCTGATGCTTATTAAATGTCATCGGCATCAAGCCTTCAAGAGCATCTTCTTAGGACACAATTTCTAGCTTCTAGGGCCTGGAAAAATTCAGGATAATAATGACTTCCCCCAATATCATGAACAAGATAATAAAATATTATAAGTTTATGATTTTTCACTTTTTAAATTACATTTATACTCTATTTGGGGGTCGGGGAAGGACCACATGTCAGGGCACACGTGTGGAAGTCAGAGGACAAGCTAGCTGCAGGTCTTAAGAATCAAACTCAGGTTGTAAAGCTTGGCAGCAAGTGTGTTTACCCACTGACAGTGTGACAGTAGCACTTTAAATAACGCTGTCCCAGAGGAAGACAGCAAACTAGTTAACTGTTGATCATAAACATTTATGAACTATGCTACCCATCATAATGTTTCCTATAGGAACAGAAAATTCTGGGAAGAGTTGAACTGTTAGGGCACACTCATAAAATGGATTATTAAGGACATATAATAATATGGAAAAAATTCCAAAATAACAATATAGATAGATACAAAACTGTATCTATGATCTCAGACTTATATGTGTAATAAGTGTACATATATATAAATGTTATAAATAATAGGTGTATATATACAAATATATATACACAAATTATATATATGTGTATGTGTGTGTATATATATATACACACACAATATATATACAATATATTTGCCCCAAATGTTAAGTAGTTCATTTGAGTGGCAATTAAGATTTTTGATGAGTTTTCTACTCTATATATTTTCACAAGTTTTGTTAACTTTCTATAATGAGCATGAACGGGTTTTAGAAAGAGAAAATGGATTTCTTTTAAAAGTTCACTAAGCATACCTAAATAATTCAGGTATTTGTCAAGCAAAGGTTAAGTCTTCCTTCTGAGACTCTCCATCTTCCTTCACCTGCCTCCTCTCCAGTTGAAGGAAACCAAACCTGCTCCCAACTCCAGTGGAGAGGCGTGTCTGGCTCCTCCTGCCCATACTTGACCTCTAAACTACATATGGTTCCCACCTCTGGGCTGAGATACTTGAATGTTTCATCACCAGCTCTGTAATTACCCAGTGTTGCTCCTAACATAAAAGCGGAGACTTTGAAAAGCCTGCAATTTACATGGCTTTTGTGGAGTGGCATTCACATGCTGCTGTGGCCAACTCAAAAATCTGCATTAAAGCATCATTAAAGCTGGAATTGCAATTATACCAGAGTGAGTGAGTTCAAAGTCAGAGATGGCCGTGCTCTATATGACACTTAAATATGCCAGGGGAAGAAAAAGGTTTGTTAACACGTGTACTTGAATTTAAAGTACAGGCTTCCACACTTCTATGCTCAGTTAGTACAAGTATGGGCACTTTGTACAGAGCCTGCAGCCTTCTGAAAACAGGGTCAAGACCCTGCCCATGCCCCTCAACAAGTGGAGCCTTCACATCAAGTTCTTTGCCTTCTATGGACTTGATCTCTATGGGACAGTTAATCTGGATGTTGCCTAGTTGGCAGACTCTTATTGAAGATAGCCTGCATTTGCATACAGCTGCAGATTCCTGACTCAACATCTAGACTCAGATGAAGGGTAAGGTAGAAACCCAAGAGCCAAAGCCACCAAGTCACTCACTGTGACAGCTGCAAAGCTGTCTGTCTGCTCTGCAGCTATTGTGTCTGAAAATTATGAGGGTAAGACCATTCAGAAGGGGTTTTACGCACATCTTTTCTTTCGACAGGGAGCATTTTTTCATATAGAAGAAACGCAGCAGCCATGTCAGAAGGCGATTTCTCAAGACAAACTTACACATCAGAAGAGCTTATTTCCCCAAATTTGAATATCTGAACTTGCAGGGAGGGACTTAGAAGATATATTCAAACCTGTCATTTATATTATTTGATCTACTAAATTTAAGCCCAGGTCACTTACTAAGTCATTTTCATTTCCAATTGCAATATTTTACAAAATTTGAAATTAAAGACATATCTATCTCTTTTAAAATGAGTCCCAGGACAGCCAGAGCTACCGTGGCTAGCTAGATAGAGATAGATAGACAGACAGACAGACAGACAGACAGATAGATATCTTCCCCAGTCCCTCTGCCTTGTTAAACAAAACAACACAACAACAACAACAACAACCCCAGTAGATTACATTCCTAAAGCTAGCCACCAAGGTCTATTCCCTTATTTGCCCACGTCCTCCTTCTGAGGCTGGCTACCAAGGTCCAGCTGTCAAAGAATTGAAGTCTAGCAATCCAAAGCCCCCTTTGGCTCACTTAATTAACATGCCCAATTAAAATTAAACACCTCATCCTAACGTGGGTTCTCCCCTTTCCCTTCAGGAGCTGCCATTTTCCTATGTGCCACATCTGTCTCCTCTATCCAGGGGCGGTCCTTTGTCCTCTGGTGAAATGCCCTTCCCTCTCACACTTGTTTCCTTCCCCTTCTTTCCTCCGTCTCCTATTCCACACCCTCTGTCCTCCGTCTCCTATTCCACACCCTCTGTCCTTCTGGGGCAAATAAGTCTCCTTTGTGCTGAGAACTTGGTCTTGAAGATGCTGAGATGATGCTTTTCCTAATACTAAAAATTACCTTTAAAAAAAAAAATCTCTTATCTCTCTCCCTCCCTTCCTCCTCCCAGAACCAACCTGCCCCTGTGTGGTATGGTGTGTGGTATGGTATGGTGTAGTGTGTGTGGTGCAGTGTGTATATGTGTGGTGTGTGTGGGGTGTGTGTGTGTGTGTTGTGTGTGTGTGTGTGTGTTGTGTGGTGTGTGTGTGTGTGGTGTGTGTGTGTTGTGTGTGTGTGTGTGTGTGGTGCAGTGTGTATATGTGTGGTGTGTGTGTGTATAAGTGCTTGCCACAGTGTTTGTGTGTCGATTAGAGGACAGCTTTTGGTGAGTCAGTTCCCGTCTTCCTCCTTGTTGAGCAGGGTCTCTCCTGTCTGTCCCTGCATACTCCAGCTGACTTGAGCAGGAGCTTTGGGCCAGTTCTCGTTTGTGCCTCCTATCTTAATGTAGGATTTCTGGGATGACAAATGCTCACTGCTGTGGCATTTGCTTGTGAGGCAAGGGCTTTTACCTGCTAACCCCCCCCCCCAAACTGGGTATTTTGAGGCTCTAGCTTCTCAAGAATGCTACCCTAAGCTTGGGACCCTGATGCACATCTAAATCTAGTACCTAGAGGCTGAAGCGGGGGGACCACCCTGTGTTCAAAGCCAGCCTGTCTACATTGTGAGTCACCTTGGCCGATAATAGCTATACAATGAGACTTTGTCCCTACTACCCTGTCCCCCCAAACCCTTCCCAACTATAATTTATAGAATTTACAAAAATATACAGTTTCAGCTATCCTTAGTTAGGTGCCCTGTCTAACTTCTGTTTGGATTTGGGAAGTTGTAGCTAGGTATCACCTTAGCAACTAAATTATTAAAGCCTTTGAAAGGCAATAGGCCTTTTGACAAGGGTGAGAGGTTACACAGTGAACAAAGGAAAAGTTTGCTAAGACCTCTTTCAAAAGGTGTTCCAGGACAGCCAGAGCTACCCTATCTCAGACAGACAGACAGACAGACAGACAGATGGACAGACATATATATATATATATATATATATATATATATAGAGAGAGAGAGAGAGAGAGAGAGATAGATGATAGATAGACAGACAGATATATATATATATATATATATATATATATATATATATATATATATATAGAGAGAGAGAGAGTAATTAAGATAGGGTGCTACGTGGGGCTTGGTGTAGAATTCAACATCTGGGAAGACTCCTAGTTTGGGAGGAAGCCAAATTTCACCTTACATCAGGGAAATGCTGCATTTTAGTCTGAAGACTTCAAAGGTGCAAGCCTTTTTCTCTAAGCAGCTGTTTATCCAGCAAACATCTGGGAAGTGTTTGACTTGATCCCATCGTCTTCCCCTCATGCCTTTGCCTTCTTTTGGATTCTATATTGCTACGAGGTCCTTTCATTTCCTGCCTTTCAGACTCCCTGTGGCCGTCTGTCTCTCAGGATCTCTACCCAGGAGGCCCAGCACAGGTTCTGTTTTCCCATTTCAAACTCTCTCCTCTCTGTGATGTCTTGGCCTCTCAAGGTTTTACCCAGCATCTAAGAAAATGACTTCGAAGCCAATGCCCACGATGTAGACTCAGACTCTCAGATCTACAGAACACTTAGCTGTCTCACGGGCCTGCCAACTCCGTGTGCGCAAACCAAATGCTTTCTTATTACCTTCAGTCTGCTTCCCTCATTCCTTCAGCATGGGAACCACTTGTACACCTCTTCATACACCCAGCTAGGCATCTGGCAGCCATCTCTAATCAGCTGAGTCTCTCTTTCCCTACAGCCAATCTTTCACCAAGGACTGCCAGTTCTAAATTGAATGTGACTAAGACCCAAATGGGGTTTCAGCAGCTAAACCCTAAGCCTAAAGACAAGACATGGCTGATAAACACACGAGCGAGTTCATGTGTGCCAGTGCGTGTTCGAGCGAGAGCGCGAGCGCGCACGCACACACACACACACACACAGACATTAAAATTCTGATTAATGCCAGGTGTGGTGGCGCACACCTTTAATCCCAGCACTCAGGCGGATTTCTGAGTTCGAGGCTAGCCTGGTCTACAAAGTGAGTTCCAGGACAGCCAGAGCTACACAGAGAAACCCTGTCTCGAAAAACCAAAAAAAAAAAAAAAATTCTGATTAAAAAAAAAAAAAACATCAAGCATCACAAAGCAGAAAGAAGACGTCTTCTAGGAGAATGCAATCTCAAGTGGCTACCCAGAGGCTCGGGCTTAAAAGCACACGACCGACCAAGCGACTACTTCGGATGGCACAGAAGAACTGAAACCACAATTTAGCAGTCATCCTCATAGAGCTTTAATTTATAACTCAGGAGAGGATGGAAGCCCAAACAAATGGCATCATGGTTACATGACTCGTCTACTCAGATTAAGGGAATCTGAAAAATGTTAGCCATGAAATTAATTTCTTTAAGATTTACTTATTCTATATATGTGAGTACACTGTCGCTGTCTTCAGACACACCAGAAGAGGACATCCGATCCCATGACAGATGGTTGTGAGCCACCATGTGGTTGCTGGGAATTGAACTCAGGACCTCTGGAAGAGCAGTCAGTGCTCTTAACAGCTGAACCATCTCTCCAGCCCCCTAGTTATGAAATTATTACTAGGGGTAGACTGTACATAAGCATTGCAGCTTGCTCAAAGGACCCAAATGACTAACAAAGGTCACAGGGCAAGCGGGTCTGCCTAAAGAAATTAACAAGGAATAATGGTTTGGGTTTGTACACCCAACTAGTGAGTCGACACAAAGAAGTATCGAAACAGGGAAAACAGAGGCACTGACGTCAGTCCATCTGATTTTATCTTTTTTTTTTCCTTAAGCAGGAAGGGCAAGATATGTCATTGCTCAACCCAGCAAATGCCATTACACAAAGGCTAAGGATTAACAAAAGAAAACAAAACAAAAAAAAAAAAAACTTGAGGGCAGGACGGACTAGAAGGTGGCCTTTTCCACAAGCCAAGAGAAATGAATTTATGAAGAACTTGAAATAAAGAAGGGGTTCCCTGTAAAACAATACAACCTTCAGATCAGTACCAAATTCAGGAGTCTTTTGGGGGGACTTGCTGAATGTTTGTGAAGATTAAATGAGACCAAGGTCATCTGCTAATAGCTTAATTATGAGAAGTAACTGAGGCTGGGGAGAAGTACTAGAGGTTAAGAGCATTTGCTGCTATTAGACAGCCTGAATTTGTTCCCAGCACCCAAACTGTAACTCAGAAACATCTGTAACCCTTGATATGGAGGGTCTGACACACTCTTCTGGCCTCTTAGGGCATTAGGCATACACAAACATGCATTCAGGTACACGTGCATGTATTCAGGCAAATGCTTATACACTGAAATAAAAATAAATTGAAAAATTTAAAAGGAAGGAGAGCCAACTGGCTACAATTATATAATTTGCTTATTTTAACCAACATTAAGTGAAACTGTATAAGGAGGTACCCTGGGTTGGAGACTGGGTTTTATAATTTAATGGTGATGGATGAACATATAACAAATGCCTCTGGATGGTTGCAGGGATGGCTCAGTGGATTAAAGCATGCGCAGTGTGAGCCTGGCCATTTGAACTTGATGGCTGAAACCCACTCAAAGGGGTTTCCACTCAAACTCTAACACTCCTCTGATCTCCACAAACACACTATGGAATGAATGTACCCACAATCACACATAGCTAATATAAATGCAGAAATAAATATCCCTCTGGAATCAAAAATTAAATACAGATTTTTTTTTTAACGTGACTATATAGGGTACTAAGAAACTGTCTCCTTGGCATGGGCAATAATCAATTTACAGTGGCTCTGGGGGGAGAGTGTCTCATTCTGCCTATTCCCCAAATGCAAAGGAACACAGACACTTCAGGATTTGTCTTGGGCAAGCACTTCTATGCAGCCAAAGGAGGTCACTGAGTTGCTGAGTGAACACTTTAATAAGGATCTAGAAAGTAGGTTCAAACAGTTCAGTAAATAATATTTCATGCCTAGAAACCTGCAGCAGGCTTTTGAAGGAGCCCCCAAATAAAGGAAACAAAGGCACTGCTGGCCCCCAGGCTGCCCCTGCCCTCACTTTATCACCACTGGAACTTGAGGCACCTCCACCTTTACTGACCCAGTTGTCTTCCAGCCGACTATAACTTACAAGTAAAAGCCTCCCCTCCGTGTGCTGTATGGAAGCGATTAAGCACCAGGAACATCTGAGCAATAGCTGTGTGGACAGCCACCCCAGAAGGCTGGGTGACAGAGCAAGAACAATGTACCCGGGCCTGATTCACTCACAATCTCCCCGTCTTCCAGGGTTAGCCAATAAAGTTCAGGGAAGAGTCAGAAAACTCCTCTTGTGTTCAAAACTCACTCACTGCTTGGGAAAACCATCACCTTGCTCTGTAAGACTGGTAGTCTGAGACTATGTCAGGCACACAGAAAAGCAGTGAGTCTGAACTAGCGGAGGTAGGTGTGTGTGTGTGTGTGTGTGTGTTTGCGTGTGGATGGTGGTCCTTGGCTGTCATCATAGCATGTGAAAAGAGTTCTCCTCACCCTGTTTTAGAGCACTGCCTGCTCTTCCAGAGGTCCTAAGTTCTATTCCCAACAACCACATAGTAGCTCACAGCCATCTGTTATGGGATAGAATAGAATGCCCTCTTCTGGTGTGTCTGCTGTCAGCAACAGTGTACTCATGTGTAAATATAAAATAAATAAAAAGTCTTCAAAAAAGAAAGAAAGAAAGAAAGAAACATGCCACAATGTATTTATAACATGATGGAGACTTTGTCTTTGGAAACACTTGGTGGAGATAAACTTGGAAAGAGATAAACATTTATGTTTTCCTCCAAAAACTCTTTTAAAAGTGAATTAGAGTCACCAGCACATTCACTGATCCAAACTGAAGAAAACAAAGGAGTAAGTATTCTGGCTATTGGGACTAGAGCTGTCACCTCAATCCTTTAAAAGCTAGCGTCCTGGGTCTCTGTTACTTGCCTCCATCTAGTCTGAGGGTTAGTTAAGTGGCACTCTTGGAGTCCATGTGTTACATGTGTGAATTAAAATGTAAATGGAAGATAGGATGTATTAGGCTCCATTCCCTAGTTATCTAATCAGATGTGAATACAGGCTGGTACGACTCCTACGGGATTTTGCACTTGTAATTGAAGACCCACTTCAACTGACCTTAAAATACAGAGATTATCTGGATAGGCCCACTACAAGGAAAGAACTTTCTGTGACTGATGGAAAAGGAAGTCAGATCTGAAGCACGGCAATGACTGGGTGAGCCCTGACTGGCTTGACAGTAGAGAAGGGCACACTGAAGCCGAAAGCAACCCTGAAAGCAGCCCTGGGGACAGCAGTGGTCCAAATCTGCCTGCAACCTGTATGGGCTTGAAGTGGGCACTTCCCCAGACTCCAGGTCACAGCCCTGCCCAGCCAACGCCTTAATTTTGGTTTTACAATACCCTGAGCAAAGAACCTAAGTGAGCTAGCTTGTCCAGACATCTATCTCCACAAAACCACAAGATTAAGAAACACATCCTGTTCCGAACCAGTGAATTTTTGGTAATCTGTTACATGGCAGCAGAGAATGACTGTAGGCATTTTATTTCCTTTTTGATTTTAGTTTTAAAGCTTTTCTTTTCTTTTTTAATTATAAAGTAATAGATGCTCATCTCTCAACCTTCTTATCCCCTGCAAATAAACACTGCTCACAATTTTTCCTTTTCACAAATTCCTTATGAATATGCATGAATGCATAAGAGTGTCTACATGAGCGTGTATATACTAAAATGTGCACACAGATGAAATTATAACATGCAAATTCCTTATGAATATGCATGAACCCACAGGTGCGTATACATGAGCACATATACACTAAAATGTGCACATAGATGTAATTACAACATGTAATTTTTCTCACTTATTTGTGCATTTTCCCAGCACCCTACATAAAAGCCTACTATTTCCTTTATTACAACATCTGCTGGCTCATATACCTGATCCTATACAAGCCCATCGCTGAATGATAGGGTAAGTAAAAAACTAATAACAACTTACCTTCCTGCTTATTAATCATTGGCAATGCTAACATTTATAATGTCCTACTATCCTAAGGGAATATAAGGAAGAGATATTTCCATATATAGATTTATTGGGTCAAAGGGTAAATACATTTCACATTTTAAACAAAACTATAAGCCACTAACCTAACAGTTGTACTGAGCCACATCAGCATTTGCAGTGTGAAAATGGGCTGTTTGTCCCCATCTTTGGTGTCACCGGATTTAGCAAATGAAGTACTGTAGCCTACTCCAGGTAAAGGATACCACCTTACTCTCTTGGCTCAAGTGGTTCCAGGTTGGCAATCATGTTACACGTCAAAATTTTTGAGGGCTCCCTCCCCCATGATAGGCCATTTACACCATTTTCTATTAGCCTACTCATCCCTCGATACCCATCTACGCCAGCCCTTTGTACATTAAAGTCATCAGGTGGGCAATTACTCATGGTCTAATAGATAATCCACACTTGGATTTCTTTTCACTTTTCTCATTACACAGAAATTTTCATGTCAGGAAATATATCCCAGTATCTTCCACTGGGAATTCTGAATGAACTTTAATGCTTTGAATCTTCCTGGAACTGGAAGCCTGGCATCTTTTACTTTTTTTATTTTGTTTTTAAACGGCTGTCCTGTTCTATGTTCTCTCAGGAACCTCTGGCTCCTCAAAACATCCTGTGAATATCTCTCTCCTGACACAACCAATTAGTGAAGACAGTCAGCACTGGATGCATATATAAGACTCATATGCCAGTGGTCAGCTCACACTCTGCTCCCTTAGAAAAACAAAGTGGGTGTGGCTCTGGATGATAGGCTAATAGGACCTGTAGGTGTGGCTCTGGATGATAGGCTAATAGGATCTGTGGGTGTGGCTCTGGATGATAGGCTAATAGGACCTGTGGGTGTGGCTCTGGATGATAGGCTAATAGAACCTAAGAGATGGCAGCTTTTCTATCTGTTGTTTTCATGGTGACATCTGATCAGCCTCACTAAGAACCCTGGATCAAACACAGGCAGCAAGAGAGAAGAGGTAAGCAGAGGGAGGCAACAAGGCACACACGAGCAAGATACCAGGATGGATTGGCCTTCTATTCATTTACATCACCTTCCTATTCACTATACAGAAACAGGGATCTGGCAGATTGCAATTAATGCCACTTCTCCCAGAAAAATGTCTACTCCTCTGAGTAACAACCTGTTGGCTCAGTAACGAAGAAAAGCACTCAGACCCTGAACAACACACCGCTCCTTGCTCAAAGCCCTCCCATTACATCCTAAAACCAATGTGGATTTAAAAAAGAAGAAGAAAAAAAAATCATGCTAAGGCAATACAGAGGGGAAAAAACAATTAAAGGATCATTAAAGCCTTAACCACATACTCTCTCCTTTCAGTACTAGCGCTAAAGAAAATCAAAGCAATAAAAGCCCAATCAACAGACACATAAATGTTGGGAAATGGGCATCAAACACCACAAAGAGGAGGAAGGTCACATACTTAAAATCACTGCTGAGTTATACTTAAGAAACAGAATCTATCATTCACTTAGCACCTAGTAAGACTGCTAGGCCCTGGGGTAGATGCCAGAAGAATTGAGCAGTTTAATACACACAATTCCAGGCCCCACGGAGTCTGTTCTTATGTGACTCTCTGTAGGCTTCAACTATCATGACAATCACATAACAAAAAAATGTTAAATCCAGCTGGGTGTGGTAGCACACACTATTAATTCCTGTACTCTGGAGATAGAGCAGGTAGACTTCTGTGAGTTCAAGGATAGCCTGGTCCACAGAGCAAGTTCTAGGCCAGCCAGGGCTATATAGTAAGATCTTGTCTCCAAAATCACAATTATAAACAGTAATAATTTAAATAATTGCATATTTACTCATTACATATCTTTGGAACTATGTAAAATTACCAACAACTTCACTCCCTTTCTTCTTATATGTGTCCCTCACACATCTCTAAGTTAACTATCATAAAACTGGTTCTTAAAACTATCTTCTTCCCTCTAAATGGAGTCACCAAATAACGGGGGGAGAAAAACCTCCAACTAAACATCTCTCACTATCAGGTAAAACCTTCAGCTCCAAATGGGATTTCTTCATCACACGCATCCCCTCAGAGTTCAGAGAATGATGTGGAAGAGGAGGTGGAGAGGCTGTAAGAGCCAGAAGGGATGGATTACACCACAGAAACAGACACAACACTGTGGCATATAGAAACTCATAAAGATTGTGGCTGCATGCACAAGGTCTGCACAGGTCTAAGACAGCTGAAGTCTCAGCACTAAGAGACACTTGCTCCCACCCCTAACCAACAAACTATCTCAAGTTGACATTTACTTACAAAGGAAAAGTGAGTTTTTCTAATGAAGTCTCCCTGGGCAGGCCCCATGCTTGGCAGTAGATGGCTAACACAAAACTTTGTTTGGTCATTTTTTTAAACCTTACTAGTCTTTTGTTTATATACTACAGTTGCTGATTTTGTGTCTTTATGCAGTGTGTGTGTGTGTGTGTGTGTGTGTGTGTGCACATATATGTAACTCTTGATATTTTTTCTTTGGTTTCTTACTTGGTTTTGTTTATTGTTTATTCTGGTTCAATTGTTTCTTTACCTGCATATTTGAGAGAGAGAAAGAGTGTGAGAGAGGGAGAGTAAGAGGGTGGGGGAGGTATGGAATTGAAAGGGTGGGGAGGATCTGGGAGGAGATAAAGAAATTACTGTATGAAAAAAATGTATTTTCAATTAAAAAATATATCTTATTTATCCCATCTCTCATTACAAGCTTACATACATATGTGCATGTATAAACATATCGGATAAAATTATTACATAATATATAACATATACATGTCATATACATACACACACACATATATATATATCTTTTAGTTCTAGTAATAATTAAGGAAAATGTCATACATATGTGGCGTGTGTGTGTGTGTGTGTGTGTGTGTGTGTGTTTATAAGTGGGACAATACTTATAGCACCACATTAATTTCATGTGAATGGTTGAATGGCTAAGCAACATTCTTTTGCAATTTGCCTTTGTTGCCCAATACTCTATCTGAGTTTCATTCATGCAGACATGTGCAGGGCTAGCTAGTTAATTTGTTTTCTCTGTGTGACTGGATCATAGTTCATCTATTTATTTCCCAACTGATTAAACTTTAGGCTGCTTGAAACACTGAGCAATGATGAA
Organism: Mus caroli; assembly: GCF_978045245.1. Classification (NCBI taxonomy): domain Eukaryota; kingdom Metazoa; phylum Chordata; class Mammalia; order Rodentia; family Muridae; genus Mus; species Mus caroli. The sequence continues at coordinate 18,534,568 of NW_028227270.1, read as the reverse complement.
GGGTGTCACGGCTGGAGTTTAACTCCCTCCTTTTGTAACATGCCCCTTCTCCAGAGCTATCTCTGGAGGAGACCTTTTTACTATATCATGATTTTCTTCTACCTTTTCACTGAGTCACCATTAAAGTTGTTTTTAATTTTTACATTTATTTATTTAGTGTGTATGTGCATGCTTGTGTATGGGTGCAACTTAGTATTTGTTGGGGGTCAGAGGACAAACAGTGACAATCATGTCTTTCCGACCATGTGTGCTACAGGCAGGGGTTGAGCCTGGGTATCAGGCACTGCTGCTGGCCACAGACCCTTTGACACCTTTTAGTTTTGGCAATCATTAAGGTAAAAAATGTCATTCCAGAGCATCATCTTCTACCCATTTTGCACTGCAAATACCTCTGTAGCCACGGACTGCCTGCTAGACACTTTTCTTCTTCATATTGCCAAAGATGCTTCTAATGGACAAATAGGTCTGACTGTGTAACAAAATTTAGCAACAGAGGAAAAAAATTAATTACAAGAGAGAACAACTTAGTAGTAACATAATAGGAAAACCAAGGCAGGTATAGAAGACACATGTAGGTCTCAAAAGGTCTAGATTGCTTTTAAAAGACAACAAAAGAAACAAGACAGTCGTCAGTTACCTGCATGAGCAGAGAGAGGTGAGTGTGGTCTAGGCAGTGCTGGAGACTGGCCATTGCCTATCAAACTCTTCCGGTTGCTTGTTCGGCAACTGCCAAAAGGAAAGAAAAACCAGGTGAAGAAACCACCACTACTATTTGAGCATGTTCAAAGCTGACACAGACAAGGAGGCACAGCCTCCACGCCCTCTTCACGCTGCTGCTCACAGCACAGAGAACAGTTGTGTGTTCACTAACATGGGATTGAAACCTATCCCCTGAATGTGAGAAGCCATAATGTATTCGTACAGCATAGTACCATCAATATTCCTCACCACCGCAGAGCTATAATCAAACGTCTCCTCTCAGCTCGTGTCTGCATCTACAAGGATGTGACATGCCATACACGCAAGTGATAAATTAAGGATTCAGATTAGCAAACCACAGGTAGAATCCTTGTCGACATGAAATTTCTAATAGGGAGTCATATGCAACGAAGCGGAATGGCATTCATCTTACAATGATGCACTAATTAAAATTCTAATTATTTAGACAAATTTCATATTTGTGCCTTTTGTCAATAAAACAGTCGATGCCTGAGATAAATGCAGCTTGCTGCTCGCTCATTTTTCATCTTGTGTGCTACATTTAAATTCCTCATTAAAGAACATGTTAGGAAACAGCAAAATAGATTCCAGTGTTTTAAGACAGCAATGACGGCATCTTCTAGTTTGCTATTGGCTATATCTTGAATATCCGGTAAATGGGTTCATATAGACAGCTACAAGGTACCTACTTTTTCCAGTTTCTGCTGGTAGGGGGTTATCAGATAAATTTTAAGATAGCATGCACAAGCATCAAAAAGACTAGAGAAAAAACAAACCCCAGTGATGGAGAGATACATGTTTCCTCACGTTTGTTTGTCTTCTTTAATACACATTAGTCATTTATTCTCCTGGATCAGTGCAATACCCAGAAAGAGTAATGAATTCAAGGTTCCATCCCAGCCTCACCAACAAGTGTTCCTGGCACCGAGTCTACACGGAAGCCACTTTCCATTTTGTCAGACTTGACTGTGATTAGCAGACTCTTAATTCACAAGAGGCCCCTGTGCAGCCAGTTTCCTGAAAGCACCTGTATGAGATGTAGGATTTGATATTTCGGGGTTTGTATATAACATCTTCAACTGGGTCTGGTGAGGATGCAAATGACATCTCGGTCACCCAGAACACTAAAGCAGAAGGATCACAAATATAAGTCCAGTCCGGAGTCCAGAGCAAGTTCAAGGCTGGCATACGTGACATAGTGAGACCTGTCTTTCAAATTTTTAAAAAAACTACAAAACGGGCTCTGGAAATAGTTGAAGAATTGAGCGCATGTCTAGCGTGTAAGAGAAGCCTAGGCGCAAATCCGCAGCAATAGAAAAATAGAATAGACAATTTGAAAGGGCTATTCCTAATCTTCAAAGAACACATTTCAATCCTATACCAATTTCTCTCAGCAACACCGACTGGGGAGTCAGTTCGCTTGCTGTTTGCTGCGTGTTATCATTGCCAACAATCCCATACTTAGCATTTCTTAAGGTCAGGCTGCATGGGTTTCTTTTCCTTGTTGCAGCAATCAACATCCCCTCACATTATCTGTGAGTTTAATTAACATCGTGTTTACTTAGCCTTAAAGAAGCTGTTGAATAATGATAGGCCCCTGATAGTTAATTAGGAAGGTAGTCTGCGATATATTATCAGTTCATCTATCAAGAACTCTATTCTCAAGCTATTAAATTCATAATCATTAAGTCTGATAGTCTGATTGTTTTAAAAAGATACTACAGAACACATTTAGTGTTAATTCAAATTAATGCCTCCTCTCACTTCAGGAAGGGACCATTAAATATACTAATCTGTCAGTGTTCATCAAAGAAATTAGAAATGATAAATTCATATCCTGGAAATTTCAGAAAACTTTCCTGGGCAAATCAACTAAAATTCAACTAGTTATTACAAAAATAGGCATTGAAAATTTTACATTTAATATGGAATCTATGTAATTCATAAAGAATTCCTCAACACAGTTAATTATTAGTGTTCTTATATATAAATAAGATGAATGAGAAATGTGTGCCAACACAATCAGTAACCCAGTAAATATATAATTTATGGATGCCAATATTAATTATTATCATCACATATTAATGTGACTTCCCTAAAACTAAAATTAAGAAGGGCTATTTCTTTTTTGGGGGGTGGGGGTTTAGATAAGTTTATTCAAGAGGTTTTGCTCTGAACCAAGGCTCCTAAGCCAGTGCCTCTTTTTTTTTTTTCCATTTTTTATTAGATATTTTCTTCATTTACAAGAAGGGCTATTTCTTAAATAAAATTTAAAAACAAATTTTTCTAAGAATCCTATAGACTGCTTAGTCTACATGTATTATATAATAGTATATTACTATTATAGCAAGTCAAAGAGTGGAACAATAAAATAAAAAGCCCTTACAACTACATCAGTTATTTAAAGTCTATCAGCAAGCAGTGAAAGGGTGAGTTAATCTTTAAAAAGAAACATGTAAGTAAAACCTGAAAGTAGGTTTTTATTGAAATAATGAGAGGAGGCTGGAGAAATGGTTCAGCAGTTAAGAGAAATGGCTGCTCCTCCTGAGGTCCTGGGTTCAATTCCCAACAACCACGTGGTGGCTCACAACCATCTGTAATGGGATCGGATGCCCTCTTCCGGAATGTCAATGACAGCATACTCGTTTTTAAAAAAGATAGGAAGAAGGAGAGGTCTCTCTCCTCTATCACACAAAAGGTGATCTAAGGATCCTCCACAACCTTTGACACTGTCCAAGGAAGCTGGGGATATTATTAAAATTGTGACACGCTATGAACTTTTAAAACTCAATAATCCAAGGGGAAGCCTTTAAACATAAGCTGTTCTGATGTGGTAAAACAGAGTTGAGGAAATACAGGTCACAGCAGAGTCCTGTGTGTACACTGATAAATCTCTATAGTTAGGACATAGGATTTTGACCTCACGATGAACTTACTGCTAAGATTCTTAAAGGCAAAGGGACACTTGATCGTATACTGAATCCTAAAATACATGGAGCATAGGTGTGCTTGTCCCCCCATCTTTACACACACACACACACACACACACACACACACTCACTTTGCTCCTTCCCTTTCATCAGTGTGACTAAGTTTTTCTGGCAGTCTTCCATGGGAAAACCAGGCATTTCCTACCAAGCAGTAACGCTACATCTCTTCAGTATAAATCTCTCATAATTCATCCTAATCCCAGCAGTGCACCTTGTTAAATGCCCTTTCTAGTTTGGCTCCTCAGGCACACAGGTCAGAAAAGAAACTGAAGAGGCTGTCTGGCGCTCACACTTCATCTATTCCAACATGAAAGGCACTATTCCTCCCTGACTCTGCAAGATAAAGCCCTCTCCTCACCATACCCAAACTCCTAATAGTCTAGCCAGTGTTCACACCTCCAGAGTACCTCCACCATAGATCTCCAGTGGAAGCGACCCAAGAGAAAACGTACCCTTCCAGTACATAGTATGCTCTGCTTGCCCTACAGGACTTGTGTCTAGTCACACACTAGGACACTGGGATTTCTTCCTTGTAAAGCTAGAATTTAGCAAGAAGACAGCTGCCTACCACTTGACACAAAGGAGGCAGAGATAAACAATGGATTAGGACAAGGGTGATGATCCCCAGTAAACACTCTTATTACTCATCCCCTGGTTCCTCCCTGGAAAGATCCACCCAGGCACAAAGACAGGCACAGTCAGGGAACAGAAAGAAGGCTTTCTCTCTCTTTAGTCTCTCCTCTCTGTCTCTCTGTCTCTGTCTCTCTCTCTCTCTCTCACACACACACACACACACACACACACACACACTCATGCACACAAACTCACACCTGCATACACACATACCCACACATACATGGCACAGGCAGTACACTTTGCCCACTACAGACCTGGTACCTGGGAGGGACAGGATGGTGGAATGATGATGACATCACTCTTGAGTGAGCTGGCCAGACTGGCCACTAAACACAAGGAAGACAGAATCTTTGAGTAAGAAAGGGTGTGATCTTCTGGATAGTAGTTGAGGGCAAACCTCAGAGTGATGGGAGGCCAATATAAAGGAGCTCTGTGATTGGCTGCATGATTTTTGTCCTGGCATTTGACATGAAGATTGAACAGATTGTCCCTAAGTCCATTGCCACCACCAAGAATCTTCACAAAGTTTGTGGCACCTTAGTGGTGGCTAGAGGGCCTTCTGCTTGTTTGGCTGATAAGGTAAATGCTCACAGGTTCCATTACTTAAGCCAGACCAGATGCAGCAAGGACAAACTCATCTGGCTGTCAGGCTGATGTTGGGAAAGAAAGGCATATTTGGTCCACAGCACCCACACCCCATTTCTGCCCAAACTGCCTTTAAGCTCAAGTCCCCTAGAACACACTGAGCTTGGGGGCTCCGTGAATGTGTGGTACCTGCATGTGTCAAGTGTCTTTTGGCAAAAGAACCTATTACCCATATTACCCTATTACGCCAGGTCTCTGAAAGCCCGGTGGGCCTTGACTATTTTCAATTATTCCAAGTAGCTAAGTTTTTGCTTAACTTTAAATTACATTTACAATGAGACACGAGTTCTTACCATGTCTGGTTGTCATTAAGACAACTGAGCAGACCAAGCCCCGCTGGCTGTAATTTTGTTTAATTTGTAACTGATTGGAAAGGTCAACACTGAGTACAACCTGTCACTGACCACCACAGCGAGGCGGAGAGGCAAGAGTCACAGCGAACCAAGAGGAGAGCAGAGATAAATCCAGCTTATCATTTTTACCTTGATGGAGATTGTGATAAATTTGCACAGGAGACCAATTACAGACCAAAGCTTCACTATTCAGAAAACATCTGTTATTTCCTCACACCAGGGTAGAATCTAACCGTTTGACTATTCCTTAAACACAGAGGAAGGCTGAAGTGTTGGAGACTGGCCATCATCAGGAGGCAAAGGTAATCTAATGAGCTGTTGAATAACTAATATTATATACACGAGAGGCTGCAGCTTCCATACTGATAAAATCAAGGGGTTTCTCACATGAGAAAATTAGTAAGAAACTAGTTTCTAGATCCAAGAAATGTTTTAACAGACAGATAAAGAATCCAAGAGTTCCAACAACTCTGGGATGGATCATTATAGCTTTTGTCATCTCTGTTTCAAATCTTTTTTTAAAAAAAGAAAACTCCCCACTCCCTAAATATCTTCTTCCCTACTTCTCCAAGTTGGCCTCAAACATTTGTCCCTCTTTCTGTCTCCCAGACGTGAAGTACTGAGACTACAGGTTTTCAGCAACATTTGTGGTTTATGTGTTGCTGGGAATCAAACTCAGGACTTCCTGCTCAGTAGGTCAGCACCCTACAGACTGATTCAGATCCCCAGCCTCCCTTCTTTGTTGGTACTACAGCTTGTGAATGTGTGTGTGTGTGTGTGTGTGATTACTGGATTATGTTAAAATTTTACATTTTTACTACTGCTTTCAGTTATCAGGGGACCCCACAATTTGGAATTGCACACAAAGGGAATGAGTGGGTTCCTTTAAAGACCTGTGCATCTCAGTATTCCTACTGACTGTGCTGTGGTAAAATGTTGTTTCAGTCAAAGCAGTTGAGGACTGGGAGCAATGCAAATGGCTCCTGTCTTTGAATGGATAATCTGTCTCCTTTTAGTACAACTTACCCCCTTCATAGAAAGACGGCCTAAAGCATTCAGTGTCCTGTAAAACAGAAAGCAGTTTCATATCTACAAGCAAGTTCATTTCATAGTTCCTGAATGTCCATATGTATATGTCCATTTAAAAAACTCATACAATGTGTCTTGTTACGTCACTTTTCTCTAACTAATTGATAAAGTTAAAAAAAAATCTCTGAATATGTTCACTTTGTATGACAGTCATGTTTTTTGAATTTGGGATAATCTATAGCTTAGCATGCATTATGCCATTTATATATCTATAGAGTGTAACTGACTTTTTCTCCGCTCAACATTGTAATTTTAAGCTTTAACTGTGGCAACATAAATGTGGGTCTAATTCATTTATTTTTAAGGTTATCCATTTGAAGTCAATTTTAGGATTCTTAAATGCACTAAAATTACATCCTGTGGACCTCCCTTCCTTCTCCTTGTGACACTGAGTCTGTAGGAGTCCATACTTTTGAAAATCTGATTGCAAAATACTTGAAAATGTAACTGAAGGGAAAATATTGTGCAACAGCGAGACAACATTCCTTAAACTCTTCGGACACGTCCCCCTAAGTCCTGGTGTTGCTTGTTCCTCGACCCTCAGGCATAGCTCTACATTCCTTCTGCAGAAGTTTCCCATAAACATTTTGTCCTTCTCCTGTCATTCAAGCAATCCCTTTTCTGGGCATCTTCAGTCTACATCTCTAGTGCCTCTCCAATAGCACAGTCACATGGAGTAGCTGGCTGGATAACGCCATTCCTGTCTAAAGGAAGCAGAAAGCAAGCTTTTCTGATCCCTTCCTCAGCTCCATAGCTGCTATCACTCATTTCAAGATAATGTATGTGTTGTCGTTTTTCCTACAGCTCATTAAATCAAGGCTTTTGTTAATTTATTCAGTTACCTATTTGCTGAGTGTGCAGATATATTAAGACAGGCACTGTACTGAACAAATCCACTGCTCTCTTCTAGAGTGGACATAAGTAACGCACGCGAGGTAACATTCATCGCAGGTAGAATGACGATGCAGGGGAACCATATAGAAACTGTGGCCGGGATACCAGTATGGAAGGTCAGGATCTTAAACACATGTTCAGGGAAACTCTCACTGGGGAGGCAGTATTTGGTAAGACCAGGAAGTAAGAGAGCAAGTTTGAAGAACAAGCAAAGGTCCTGGCGCAAGCGGGTTCCAGGAACATAAGCATGCCAGCAGGCTGAGATGGAAGAATCAGCGGACAATCTTAGGTAGCACACAGTCAATGGAAGGGTTGCAGACTACAGTGTGGGGAGTCTGCATTTAGTCAGAGAAAGGGAAAGTGTTGAGGATTTTGGGCATAATCTGCCTTTAGTTTTAAAGAAAATCATTCTAGATGCTAAGCTGCAACAAGGGAAGGAGGAAGCAGAGTGGGCAGTTTAGGAAGCAAGGTCTATGGGCATCCTAGATGAACTCCACATTTAAAATACAACATTTCCCTCTTTAAACCTCAGCAAGATTGCCCCAGATTGAATGAATGAGAGCATTCTGCATTAGCCCCTGCCTCCAGGATGCTGGAGAGGAGACCAGTATGGATGAGGGGACAAAGCCAAGGCTTTAGGCCTTTTAGTATTTGCATCAGCAAGACGAGCACACATAGTTATGAGGAGGATGTCTCTTCTGGCCATCTTGATACATGAACTAAGTTTTTCCATTAGCAGACAGATTCTTCCTAGAGGCACGACACATACTAGAAATGAGTAAATCCTCATACTGTCTTTAGGAGTGAGAAGTCTAAACAGATTCCAATAGCTACCTCAAAGTTTGAGTAAGCTTTCAAAAGTTCCAAAGAAAGTAATAGGAAAAATTTACACACATTTAAATAGACACATATACATGCATGTATATATGTGTGCATGCGTGCATGTGCATATATATATATATATATATATATATATATATATATATATATATATATATATATATATGAGACCAGAGTCAGTAGTCAGGGCTTCTTGGAAATACTAATCCATGAAGATGAACCCATACTCAAGCACCAATCCCTGACACTATTAATGATACTGTTATGCTTGCAGACAGGAGTCTAGCATGGCTGTCCTCTGAGAGGCTCCACTCAGCAGCTGACTCAGACAGATGCAGACACCCACAGCCAAACAGAGGATGGAGCTTGGGGACTCTTATGGAAGATTAGCAGGAAGGTTGTGAGCACAGAAGGGGATAGGAACCCCACAGGAAAGCTAACAGAGTCAACTACTCTAGACCCTCGGGACTCTCAGAGACTGAACCACCAACTAAAGAATATATACGGCTGGATGTAGGCCTCCCCACATATATGTAGCAAGATAGCTTGGTCTTCATGTGGGTCTCCTGAACAATTAGAGCCGGGGCTATCCCAAAAGCTGTTTGCCTGTCTTTAGGATATGTTCTTCTAGCTGGGCTGCCTTACCTGGCCTCAGTGGGAGAGAAGGAGCCTAGCCTCGAGTTGACTTGATGTGTCTGAATAAGAGGATACCCAGAGGGGGCCCTACCCTCAGAGGAAAGGGAGAGGAGAATGGGGGAAGGACTGTGGGCGAGGATTACCGGGAGAGGGGCAATGAGTGGAATATAAAATGACGGAATGAATGAATGAAAATGAACATCACAAAAAAATGAATTTTGTTGAGGGATAAAAGTAACCAAATATTATAAAATAGAGTTAAAAACAAACTAACCCTATAAGTTTAAAAAACAAAAGACAAAGATAGCCCCATACTGAGGCTGAGCCCAATTTCCTGTCTTCACACTATAGAGACAGATGAGCAAACAGGTATTAGGAAGGCACTACCCCAGGAAACAACTGTTTATGGAGTGTCTTTCCTACGTGTAAGGTACTGCAAGGAGAAAAGGGGAAACTCTCTCTAAGCCCCAAGCCTACGACTGATACTCGTGTTCTGGAGGTATAAACAGGCACGCGTTGCAATCTGAAGTGTGAGACAAATTACCAATTACTTTCCTAACAAACAAACAGTAGAATCCTTTGCAGCATACGGTATATGATGCACTGGAAGCTATCCCGTGGTTCATAGGATCTCCTTCATGATCCCTTAATGATTTATTTGACAGAAATGTGTTCTTTACAGTGTGTCTTCTAGGACCCGACTGGTGAGATGGCTCAGTGGGGAAAGAGGCTTGCTGACTAATGATGCAAACCTGACAACCAATCTCTGAAACTGACCGAAAGGTAAAAGGAGAGAACCAATTTCACAAAGCTGTCCCCTGGCATCCATATGTGCACGGTGTCATATACCCATCCCATAGTAATAAATAAAAGTTAAAATGTATAAAAGTTTAGGCCTCCTAAATTACTCTCCATTTTATAGCTATTTCAAAGACGAACAGGCCAGGGTAGCTACTGTGATATGGCTGACAGGTTGAGCTAGGAGGTCACATTCCCATCATGTGATGGATGGTTGCTGACACTGATGGTGTTGTAGTACGGCAACCATGGTAAACAGAGTATCCCTCTGGGACCCTGTCTTCATTCAACACAGAACCTGGCATTCAACATGTGGTTTAAATTTGAGAAATGGAGACTCCTTGAGGATAAAGTTCATATATATATATATATATTTTTATAACACTGAATTCCTTTGGTTAGCTGTGAAAATAGAGAAAATAAAAATGATTTAAATAGAGACATATTAATAAAAATGTGGGGGTGGGGGCAGTGCTATGGACTGGATCCAGGTCTGGTAGGCAGTTAACACATGATAAACTATGTTAAACTATGCCTCAGCCAAAGGTAGGTCAACCAATTGTTTGTTTTGTTTTGTTTGTTTGTTTGTTTGTTTGTTTGAGATAGGGTGTCACTAGGTCACCTTGGCTGGCCAGGAGTTTGACAATTTAGTCCAAGCTAGCCTAAAGCCTACAGAGATCTGCTAGTCTCTGCCTCCTCCCGGGGGCCTGCAGTAGATTAAAGGTGTAAACCACTACACCTAGCTACAAAGTATTTTAAGGGAGTGGCTAAATAGTTACCACCTTGAAGAAGTTTCTAATTTAACTTGTAGTACCAGTCAAACTTATAATACCAAACTGATGTAAGGTGATATCTAAATAGCTCATTCCTACTAGATGGATTCAGGCTAAGCACACAACTAAGAAAACAGAAATCTGTGGAAGCCCCTCACTGAACATTCATCTTTCTGAAAAGTATGACAATGGGCCCCATAGATTAATTTGCCAACAGGAATGGTAAGAGGTACCTACTGTGACTGCGTACCCTCTCCAGGACTCTCATCATTAGGTCGGGCAGCTATTTACATGGGGGTCTTTAAAGGCTAGGAGCGTGGAAGATTGACAAGGCCTTTTGGATTAAGGTTATGATGCCATGTAAAGAAGATTAAAGGCATCTCATTAGGAGTGTTGGGTGGAGGGTGGGAAGAAAGGACTCCAAGGGTAGATAGTTATTATCTCTGAGAGAAGAGCAAGAAGGTTGGTCCTGTATCTTGGGAATCTGCTCAGAGGGCTCACTATTGCCCAAAGGTGGTAAGGGCTCATTCCAGACTCCAAAGGTCTAATCTGTCCTGCCAAGATAGAGAGATGTTATCACCAGCCCAGGCCTACTGGCCCTAGGGCCATCAAAGTAACAAGTAGTAAGAGTTGAGGGAGGGGTGGACCTGGTGGAGCCAGTTTTCTAACTGGTGGAAAGGTCAGAGTCAAACTCAAGCACCAAGGAGAAGTCCACAAGGGATACAACAGAATTAAGGGAAACTAGAAGAAGCACTAATTATTCCCTTCTCAATCCTTTCTAGCTGCCCCGCTCCTTCCCCCCACTCTGTTGTTGTTGTTGTTTTGCAGGGAAAGACTGGCCTCAAATTCCTAATCCTCCTGCATCAGCCTCCCAAGTACTGGGATTCCACATATATCTCGTATATCCACTATATCCAGCTTTTAGTTTTAAACTCCATGTCTTGTATACTATATAAGGGAATATCAACTGCACAACTTCCATGTGTCTTTCTAAGTAGCAGAAAAGCAAGTTCAAATCCTTGAATTGAAAATGACTATTGTCAGTTTAGTGGCTTTGATTTATCCCAATTAGTAAAAGAGATGATCAGAAATAAACCTTTGGGAAATGAAAGCTAGAATGTGGTCAGTGTAAGACAAAAAGAACCAAATAAATCCAATTGTTTAAATCAAATGTTCTATCATCCTTTATTAACCTCATCCTGCTGTACGGCATGGACATCTCCTGGTTTTGCTTTGCTTTTGTTTCTTGAGACAGGGTTTCTCTGTGTAACCCAAGCTGTCCTGGAACTCAGAGATCTACCAGTGCTGGGGTTAGCAAACAGACTCCTCCACAGCCAGCCTGAGGGACCCAGCAGGAATCAAGGAGTGCATCACCACTCCTGGCTTCACTTATAATGATTGGGAAAAATAAAACAAAACCAAACCAACCAACCAACCAACCAAACAAACAAACAAAAAACTGGGGAGGCAGGTAGATCTCTTTAAGTTTGAGACTATCCTGGTGTACAGAGGGAATTTCAAGACAGTCAGTAAGACACAGAGAAATCCTGTTTCAAAAAACCAACAAAACAAAACACCAAGGAGGAGGAGGAGGGAGGGAGGAAGGGAAGGAGGGCCCTAGGTTCAACCTCCATAGTATAAACAAATGCCCAGTTCAGTCTGTTGTCACTAGAGATACTTAGTTTTTAACCCATTAGAATACTTTAGATGCATAACCAAATACCACTTCCTGAAATAAGAACCATTCTCTGTGGTTCCCAGGATTGGTCCCTTCTGACCCAAGGAAGGGAGAGGAGTTGACTTCTGGGATCACAGAGTGGCTTTTGCATGACACGTATCAGAAGTTACTTTAACCCAGGATGCTCAGCCTAGAGGCCTAACATTTCGCTTTGTTGCAGCAGTTTGGTGTAAGTCTCTGCCCACCAGTGAACTGCCTCTGATTCCACAGGCTGTTGCCCCTGCAACGTAGACACAACCATGCAGGGCCCCTCTAAAAGGAAGACTTGGTTCTCTTGTGCAAGGCGAAGTCCTGTGGCAGGGCGCCAGTTTCCTTCCATGCGGTATGCTTTGTTGCTGGCTGCTCCTAATTCAGTATCTTGCAAAATGACATTCTGTTAATGACATGAATGTCAAAGCTGTGATAATGGGCAGAAGTAAAAGAAAACCGTTTCCTAAATGGGGAAGCAACAGGAAAACTGCCAAGTGGGTATTAAAATGAGTTGTGTGGCTGCCCTATGCCTCAGCGCCTACTTAGTGCCTTCCTATTTGTTTCTACCAAAGGGAAGTGGCACCCTAAGGGGGGAAGAATGGCTCACCTCGGTGTGAGCACAGAAAACAAACAAACAACAATAAAAACAAGGGGTTAAGGCCATGTTTTCCCTTAATTAACTTGACAGATGTCTTTTCTTTTTCTCGTTTGCATCCAGTGTTTTTTTTTTTTCTTAGTCATTCTTTTCTTTTGCCAAGAAGGAATTGGCCAGGAGGAGCCCGTTCTGTTGCTGAAGACAGGAGGGCTGGCGAGATAGCAGAAGACCCTGGCCTGCAAACTGCTCAGTATTCAGTCTTCGTGATGGATGCTCTTCGGGGCTGTCAAATGCAGAACCAGTAAAAGAATCTGGGGTCTGAAAGGAGACTGGTGATGTATGAAGATAGGATGCCCTACAGAGTGTCAAACGCAGCCAAAGAAAGAAGCCATGTGGCTCCTATAGCCAGGGCCTTAGATACAAGGCTTCACATGCAAATGTGTAATTCTGCTTTCACAGGGGCCCAAGAGAGAGCTCTATTTTTGACATAATGGAGTTCTTAGAAGAAGAGACTCACAAAACAAGGTTTACAATGAGCAGATATGGTTGCTAATTCCAAACCCATTAGAACCTCATCCTCTATTGATCTGCAGAATGGTGATACAATTACCAGCTACCTGCTGGGTATGGGAGCCCATGAAGGCTGAGGCAGGATTACTGTTGGTTTGAGGTCAGCCTGGGCTACAGGATACCATTCTATCTCAAAGGAAGAAAAAGAGTATCTGCTAACACAGAGACTAAACAAAAGTAATATATGTAAAGAAATTATATCAAAAGCCTTATGAATATTAGCTGTAAAAGGTATTTATAAGCATGTCAGCCTGGGCTACTTAGTGAGAGCCTGTATAAGAGTGTGTGCGTACGTCTGTGCACATGTGCCACACACAGTAATATAAATGAATCAACAAGTATTTGACCTTTTCCTCTTGTACATATGCTGTCATAGATCCATGCTTTCCTACGTTTAATCTCACACTCAGGTTTTTCCTTTGAGGATCTTGGAACAAGAAGTCTATCATGGCCCACAGAATAACCTTTTTTAAATCAAAACAATGAATTACACAAGAACAAAAGAGGCCAACTCCAGAGCAGCAAGGCTTGAGTAAATCTAAGTAAAATCTAGTTATAGGAAGACTATAAGTACTCTTCGGATTTTGGATGCCTATAGAAACAGAAAAAGAAATGGTTTTTAATTTCTTTCTTTACTTTTTTCTTGACCAAGCTATTATTGAGTAGAGTGCTGTTCAGCTTCCACGTGAATGTGGGCTTTCTGTTGTTTTTGTTGTTATTGAAGACCAGCCTTAGTCCTTATGTCTGTGGTAATATGAATGAGATTATGCATCAATCTTCTTGTATCTGTTGAGGCCCTGCTTTGTGACTGATTATATGGTCCATTTTGGAGAAAGTACCATGAGGTGCTGAGAAGAAGGTATTTTCTTTTGTTTAAGGATGAAATGTTCTATACATTCTGTTAAATCCATTTGGTCCATAACTTCTGTTAGTTCCACTGTGTCTCTATTTAGTTTGTGTTTCCATGATCTGTTCATTGATGAGAGTGGGGTGTTGAAGTCCCTCACTATTATTGTGTGAGGTGCAATGTGTGCTTTGAGCTTTAGTAAAGTTTTTTTTTTTTTTTTTTTTGAATGTTGGTGCCCTTGCATTTGGAGCATAGATGCTCAGAATTGAGAGTCCTTCCTGGTAGATTTTTTTCTTTGATGAGTATGAAGTATCCTTCCTTATCCTTTTTGGTAACTTTTGGTTGAAAATCGATTTATGATATTAGAATGGCTACTCCAGCTCGTTTCTTGGGACCATTTGCTTGGAAAGTTGTTTTCCAGCCTTTCACTCTGAGGTAGTGTCTGTCTTTGTCACTGAGGTGTGTTTCCTATATGTAGCAAAATGCTGGGTCCTGTTTATGTATCCAGTCCATATTCATAAAAGAAACTTTACTAAAGCTATCTGTTCTTACAAATGAAGATCCAAGCATTCTGTTGGAACACAAATCATGTGTTCTTGGTAACTATGAACCCAGGGAGCACCAACAGAATCAGTCTTTAAGCCTAAAGTCTGAAGGTTAGTTACAGGAGGTGCATCAAGCTACCAAGTATCAGACATCATACTGTATTTTCTGGAAGGTAGTAAGCTTGACCTCAGTAGACAAATACTCAATGTCACTAAGCAGGAATGCTTGTATTCCTGGGTCACACATGTTGTCAGACCCATGGTGGATAAGCCACTGAGGCCTGTACACTTCTGGGCACTCACTTCTCCACAGAATATCTTCATAGATCCACAGGTAGATGACTCAACACATGTATTATCCTTGTCCCTGCCCAAACCAGCTGGTCTAGACATAACCAGGGAAAGAACTGTGTTTACATAGCGTGTTCCAGACTTCTTGTCTTACTCTTTCTGAGGGAGCTGTCAGTCAATCTACACATCTGGATCCCATTCTCTTCAGAGTAGCTTGTTTACCTCTTCATTTCCAGATAACTAACTCTGAATGTTTAAGAGAACACATACCAGGTCTGTGAATTCTAACCGTTACTATTGGAACCTTGTTATGTAGCTCTGGCTGGCTTTAAACTAAAGATCATCCTGCCTTAACCTCTTGAGTGCTGGAATTACAGCTAAGTACAATATCCCTAACGACACAAAGCACCCATCTGTGTGCTGGCTTTGGAGAAAAGATTTGCTGCCACATTCATAAGTAAATTTGTAAAAGAGGAGACCAAAAGTATAGCATAGCATATACTAACTATACTAAATGTAATGAGAATTTTGTAATCGTCAAGAATTCACTCATGATGCAAGTCAAAATTAAGTAAGTAAACAATATAAAATCTGTGTTTTTACAATGGTTATAGCCTTGTCCAAACCTTTTTCCTTTCCTCGTATATTCTCTCAAGATGCCACTCCTGTTGGGAATGGTGGCACACAGATATAATCCCAGTACTTGGTGACAGAGGCATAGAGGATTTTCAGTTTCAGCTTGTATCCAATTACATACACAAATATATAGAGAACCATCATACACATATACATACAGCATGTAATCCTTTCCATCATTATCTTCCCCATCCTTGCCTCTATTCTTAAGAGAACACATATGTGAGAAATCTGTGTAAAAATATCCTGTGATTCATGTAAAGGTCCTGAGGAAATCACATGAGACGACGTGCTTGGGTTACTAAGGAAAAGTTTATCCCTGGCTTGCTTCTTCCAGGCATGGCCACCTGTCCTCAGAGGCCCAGCCTTCTGTGTAATGAGCTGACCTCACTTATCCCTACTCTTGGTTTTGGTCCTTATTAGTAAGTACCTCGAGCTCCAGAACAACAGACTGACCCCGCCTCTTCACTGTGCTCAGTAGACACCCAACCTAAACTCCTTCTGTATTCCCTGCAGTGACTCAGAGTTCCTGTTCATTGTGTCCCTGGATTCCTGTTTATGAACGTTATGGAATCCTGACCTTCCCATGGTAACAGCTTAAGCAGAAATTCAATGGCATTGAGTGGTTGGTATCCTACCATGTAAGCTTCCCATAATGGAAGGGATCTTGAATAACTCCCTGGAGTCAAATTAAGTTGCATGCCGCAAGGCCAAGTCTAGAATCAGTATTCCTCAACGTAATGAGAACAAGTCCTTGATCCTATAAGGAAATGAAAATGGAAATCTGCTCCTGCCTATTTCCCTTATTATCTTTCTAAATCAACCTTAATTCCTAATGTAAGATCAAAATGTGTACGAAAACAACGACGTAGCTAAGCCCATCTCGAAAATGAAGTCTGTCAAGAGCCACCAAAGAAGCCATTTCTTGGGCTTTGTGGTAACATCATATTTTCATTCACAGTATACTCATAAAATTGCAGGGCACGTTCGTGTAACAAAGCACAGTGTCTGTGTTTTTAAAGTGAGGGTTTCTCTTCACAGGCCTGGGCTTCAGAAACAGTGGCAATGACGGCCTGTTTTACTAAGAGCCTGTGTTTATGAACATGGAAAATGACACGTTAGGGTCAGCAGCAGGCTGCTACGGTCTATTTTCAGACTGAGGGGTGCTCAGACCTCATCAGAGAGTCAGAGATAAGCAGGCAACTTGAGGCCCCTCTCTCAGTGGCTGGCAGTTGATGCTTGCCTGTCTTACAACTCTGAGAGCTGGAAAGTTGCAGTCCGCTATGTGACTGGACCCAGGATCAATCAGAACGGGAGGCAATCTCCAGCCCAAGGATTAGATAAAGGTCTGTTGTATTGGGAACCAATAGTGTAAAGACTGTAATTCTTCAGAATACCACACTATGGTATGGAAAAAGAAGCAGGAATTTCTCACTATAAGGGGCTTTAAACAACACCGCCTCATATCAAAATACCATACCAGCCATTTTTGCTTTTTCTTTAAGCCGGTGTTCCTTTCTGCAGAATTGTACCATCCTCTTGACTTTATTATCACAGAGTAAAGGTCTTGTTTCTTACAGTATGGGATAAGAACATAAGTAGGTATAATCCTGCCTCATGAAGAGCACAACAAATTGTATGACATTGTATGTATCAATAGATGTAAAATTGTTTCTTAGCCAGGCCTGATGGCACAAACCTAGAATCTCAGTTATTCTACTATAGCGTGAATGGTTCAAGACATGATTGAGCTATAAATTTGGGGCAATGTAACGAGACACTGTCTCCAAATAAAAGGTAAAAAAAGAAAGCTAAAGATACAGTCAGAGGCAGGGTGTTTCCCTAAAAAGCATGTGACCACACATTCAACCTTAGTAGCAACAATAAAAAATCTATTTTACTGAAAAATGGAAGCATCTATTTTTTGCATGGAGAAGATTCAATATTTGAGGCTAGGGGATATGGCTTAGTAATAGGATACTTGCGTTGGAATAGGCTGGGTTCGGTCTTCAGCAATACCAAAAAGGAAAAAAAAAATAGTAATAAATTTTAAACACAAGGGAGGAGAGCAGACAGTTAGCAGGCAATAGAGGCACTCGTGGCTTTTATACAGTAACAGTGGTGATCAGCAGTCTTGTAAGGAGAAGCTGGCTCTGGTCATCTCCACAACATGGCCACTAACCTAGTGCAGTTGGTTTTAGCTCTACTTAGTTCCCCGCCCCCCAACACACACACACACACACACACACACACACACACACACCCACACCATGGGTGTAGCTTTTGTTACTTCACCAAAAAAATCCCCAACTTTTTTTTTTTTTAAGAGTATCTTGCCCCAGGCCAAGGAGCCTTGTTGATACCAGGATCTGAGAGACTAGCAATCCGGAAATCTGGGGAGGGAGACATTTCCCTGCATTTTAAAAGGCCTCTATTGTTCTGTTAGGAGACTTTGTGTAATAGGAGGGGAAAGTAATAGAAGAACAAAACAAAAACCTATCCCAGTTTTCAAAGAAATTAGGTGGACACCGATTTAAAAAAAAAAATGGCCAAAGACAAAAGGAAAAATCAATCACATAAAGTAGAGAGATCTCACTCTGCAGCGAGACTAAACACCGGTCCTGTTCTAGGCTAAGACACTTTGAAGTAGTACAAAAAGCAAAGACTATTAAGTAAGAGTTGATTTTTTTTTTTTTACACTGAGAAATGAAAACGGGTGGGGGTGGGGCACTGCAGAGGTTCCCAGGAAGATCGTGTCTTTAACAAATGGTTAAGCATGCTATTCAATCTGTCTATAAAATAAATTTTAGAATTTTGAGATTACATTAAAGCTCAGTAGAACCCACAGTTAATGCCATGCATGTCAATGATTAATTATGAAAGCTAACTCTCACCTGCAAGCCTCCTGGCCCTCCTGGTCACCACCTCCCTTCACAAATCAAGTCAGTTTTTAACTGTTAACAACTTCCTCTGAGAGAAACAACTTAGGTTCATCTCCTCCTTCCTCTCCTAAGAGATGATTTTACCTCAAAAAGGACAAACGCGTAGCTCATCTAAGAGGAAGAGTCATAAAGTTCATGTAGAAATGAAGAAAATGGCTTCTCTCATTGCTATACATTTTTTTTTTTAAATGGAATGCCCCAGAAACTGAAGGTAGACAGGTAACTTGTCCTTGGCATAGCTCACCGTTTGTTCAATCTGGCCACCAAAAGCTCCCTATGTGTAAAATGGATGGTGTGTTTATGAAGACAAGAAGCTACCCCACAGTAAAGGCTTAGTAGATGTCCTTGAGGCACACTAGCCAAACTTAAAGGATAAGAACACCAAGAGATGGGGTGGGGGGAGACTGCCAGTTAGAAGAGGTGCTGTGGTCCTGAGAACCCTGAGGAACGAAAGGCATGGTGGGTCTTTGTTTCTCTGACAGGACCAGGGCTCCTCTGGAACACTCAGCGCCCCTCTGGAATGAGCACCACCAGGGTTGGATCCTAACCAAGCCAGCTTCCACCTTCCTCCTTTCACAATGCACCCCCCGCCCCACACACCTCCTTTTCTTTCTGAAGTGGCATAGAACAAAGGATCAGGTAACAACAACAACAACAACAAAAGTATTCTAAAATTGTAAAAAGAAGACGCTACACTATTGATCCCCAACGCGTAGGAAAACATTGATGAAAATGGAGAATCCAAAGCATGACCGCATACATGTTTTAAAACACAGGATTCGGAGAAAAATCAACTACAAGTAGACATTCACAAATAATAATAGCAATGACTTCTTAGGAGATAGGCGCACACGTGTTTTCAAAAACTCTTAATGAATATATTATAATCTCTTACTATGGAACACTTGTGTCTAATAATGCAAGGATAGCATCGCTTTGAATATTGCTAGCTGTAATTCCTAAGAAGAAAGGGAGAGAGACAGAGGCAGATCAGCAGTGTCTTGTAACTGACACACTTTCTAAGCTATTCACTTGTGGTAATTTGTATATTGGAGGAGGATAGGAGTGTTGTTTTTTGTTTTGTTTTGTTTTTTACTTCTCATATTCCAGGAAGTCTTTGTGCTTCATGTCCAGGTTCCTGGGCCTTGGAAGGTCCCCAGAAGGTTTAAATTTCAGGAATAGACACAGCTATTGGGAGGCAGCCCAACTGCAAAGCCCCAGGTCCTTCCCTAAGGGCCTAGAGGTACCTCTGTAGAGAAAGCAGTAGGCAGAACAGCCCACACTGAAGATGGGATCTGTTCTCTTAGGCTAGGGTAGGTAAAGGGGAGGCAGTGAGGTCTGCCTATGCCTTTGAACATGTGGGTGACTGAGACCTTCTAATGCTGAGCCCCGAGAAGCAGGAGCTGACAGGCCCTGCGGCCATGAGTGTCACTTAGACAGAGTATATCAGGGCGCAGACTAAGAACAGGAAAGTCACACTCATTTTGAAAATGCCAGTTATAGTTGATCCTACCCATGACCCTCCCCATGGAGCCCCACAACTCAGTTTAGACAGGCCACATCACTGTGTGAGGGCTTGGGTTACAGATGACTGTATGAGTCTTTGAGTAGGCTGTAATTCCTGGGGCCCACCTCACTTGACCACACCATAAAGGCTATATATATCAAGTAACTACATTTGGAAAAAAAAAAAAAAAAACCATGGCTCAGTCCCCTTTGGCTAGAAAGTAGTAGTCAGCCCTAACTTATGACACAACAGCTACTGGGAATACCAAGGAGCTGCCTGGCCCAAGAAACCATCCATAGCTGTCATTTTCACTTCAGAAAAATCTAACCCTCCTTAAGGACCTGACCTAAAAGCTAAAGACAGAAACAGCACAGGGAGCTGGGCCTACAGTGCATTCCTGGAGGAGAGCTGTTTGCACCCTTTAGTTACAGTCTAACAGATGCTGGTGCATAGAAGCTGGGGGGATTCAGAGCGGAGACAGACCCATTCTAACAGTTATTTATGATATAATGGAGAGATACAGTCGGACTGGGAAGTTGGACTCTAGAAAGAATGAAGCCAAAAGGGGAAGGGGGGGGGGGGAGTCTCCATTATTCAAAATGTAAAACAAAAGCAGGCGAACCCGAAAGCCAAAGAAGATAACAGCTACCCTATAAAAGAGCTATGCTGTGGAGTTTGAATGTAGGTGGTTTTTAGGGTTCACAAAGAGCCAACAGACCTTCCAGAGTTTTTTGTTTGCTTGTGCTTTACAAATTAACCCCTGTCTTGCATGAGGACGTTCATAATGAAGATGCTGTCCCTTTAGAATGTTCACATTCCGGATGCGATTGTGACAGTGCTCCAGTTAACCCACTACTGTAAAATGAAGAACTCTAAAGGCGTCATCTTTCCCAGTTTTATTGTTAAATATATTCATCCATTTGGAGCCTTAATTACTGGATTTATATTTAGGTTGTGATTACCATATTGCACTAGAATAAAAAGCGTCTCACATTCAATTTACAGAAAACGAACGGAGACGAAGCTACAGTGTGGGATACTGTAACTCCACTCCCATTCTCCCACAGTAAGGAGAGACAAAGCGCCCCAGCTGTGGCTATAATGTGTCCCTGGGACTATAATCTGTCCTGGCAGCATCTGGAGTTTTAAGCCATCCGGGCCTTGCTGCAGAACTTAAGGCTATAGATGTCATGACAAAGCCATCAATTAGTAATCTGGTATCAGAGAACAAATGGCAAAACCCTGTGGTTTGGGAATCCTGGCCCCGCAACTTCCACCCACCCAACCGCCTGCAGTGTCCTTGGCATGGGCCCCATCTGCTTCCCGCCTGAGCCCTTTCCAAAGGCTGCTGGAATGCCATGCTTCTGTGGTGACAGAGAGCATGTGCTTGAATCGTGTTTGGAGTTCAAGGCCCAGAACGGATATGCTGGCTTTCAGCACCTACATCTGCAGAAACTCTTAAGAAACAGCTCTGAATTCTCTAGGTGTGGCTTCTGGGGACACCACAACAAAAATACCTAAGCCTATTTAGGACAGTTCTTTCAATCAAAGAGATTGTACAAAGCCAGATAAGGCATTTTGTACTTAAGTCACCGGCCAACTGGCTTATGCTCTAAGCTCATGCTTGTAACGTGATCTGCTATGAAGGGAAGCTTCTGTCTGCTATAGAAAGCCTCCCTCAGTGAGCACCGAGTAGATGAACAGGACTGTATACTTACAGGAAAATGTCATTCTGGGACACAGATGCATCTCCAGATGGACACTGAATGCAGATGTGAACTCACAACACGGTGCTACGTGACAATAAACTGGTTGCTTTTCTTTGAAATCAATTTATCTTATCAGGCGCTGTCTTCCCACAGCAGACCCCAAGTTAACCGGTTTCTTTCTTTCTTTTCTTTTTTGTGTTTTTTTGTTTTTTGATGTGAAAACTAGATTATCCTAGCAAAATTCGCAGGGCTCTACACCTCTCTGCTTCCACACCACAACCGGGCCTCCCTAAAGGTGGCCCTCCACTTCTGACTTTGGCCAGAAGCCTCTCTCTGTTGGTCAGAAAGCACAGAACATTTTCTACACTCATAAACCATGCCTGTTCTACAATGCACTACTTCCACGGAGGTGGCTCAGCCTGAGTTTTCATTTACAATCTCCTTAGAAAGGAAGAGAATCTGTAACAACCTTGGGAGGGGTGGGGGTGGACACAAAGAAATCAGAATCCAAATAAAGGGATGCTTACCAGGCTATCAGTCAGCTGACACTGAAACCCCAACTCTTCGACTTTAATGGTGGTGGTTGCCACCTTTTAAACAGGCTCGGCTTTTCTTCTTCTCTTCAAGGGTGAGTTGTTCACAGGAAGAACTAATTAGCTGCCAAGAGTGAGCTGGTGTTTCAAAAGACTACTACCTCATCCCTTAGACAGGGGTTTCATTTACTCCCATATACTTACTTGTAGTAAGACTGCTTATCTGTAAGCTCAAAGCCTTTGTTCCAAGCTAGCAACTCAACCTTGTATGTGTACACTAAGGGAATTATTTTTTTTTTAAAGATTTATTTATTTTATGTATATGAGTATACCATCATTGCTGTCTTCAGACACACCAGAAGAGGGTATCAGACCCCGTTACAGATGGTTATGGGCCACCATGTGGCTGCTGGGAATTGAACTCAGGACCTCCGGAAGAGCAGTTGGTGCTCTTAACCACTGAGCCATCTCTCCAGCCCGAATTATTACTTCTAATACACTGCTATCTGCACAATGTTACATACAACATAAAGGACTGTAAAACTAGCTAGTTATTTGGAGTTACCCTTAGTGTGACCGTGTGTTTCAGTATGAAATGTGTAACGTATATCACTTTCTGTTTTTCTGGATTCAAGCTCTGTTCTCAAAGAAGGTGGATCCCTTATCAAGACATGTGATCGCATGGACTAAACTCTCTCCAATGGAGACAGACAGGGCTTTGATTTTTAATTTTTTTTTTTAAAGGCAAAGCTAGGCAAGCAGTGAGCAGTTCGTGTTGGCCTTGCTGTGGAGTCTTTTACCTTCCTTCAAAGTCAAAATGGCGGACGTACACAATCTTGCTACAGAAGGGCTTCTCATTGCTCTCCCAGGAGAGACAGTAAGCTCCCCGTTAGTATGCACCCTCTTATGCACTTGAGGCAATACATGGCTTGATAGCACACTTGAAAGTTTTTTAAAATTAAGAAAGTGAAAATGAGGTGGGGGTGAAGAAGGTTTTGTTATGGTTTCTGAAAGTGGGGATGCCTGCGTTCTCACATAGCAGACTGACCCTTCCTTACCCCTCCCTTCTTACGTTAGTCAGGGCTCTCATCTTGCAATTTCTCCTAAAAGTCACAGACTCTTAGGAGGCAGGGGCTGTGTTGGGAATTATCCAAAGTCAGAGTCTCCCGATTCCCGGGAGCTCATTTTAAAACGGATTATAGGTCTGGCCATATTATTTATAGAACAATGTAGACAACTCTATATCTTCTCAAACAGTTTATAGGCTAAAGTGTGAAAGCAACCACAGAGCATGGGGTTTTGGAAGGAGGAGAGATTGCTCTCGACAAATAAGCACACCTCCAGCACAAGAGACAGAAGTAGGTCAGGATGAGTAAGTGAATTTTCCACTGACTCATTTCCACATGGCAAGGGCGGCAAGGGACACTGGGGATCCAATTCCTCACCTGGAAGAGCTAAGCAAAGTGCCGGGCAGGAAGGGCTACCCTCCTGACCTGGAAACAGAGCAGTGGGTAGCAAAGTCAACAGGCCCCACTGTGAACCCCTGGGCTCTGAAAACAGGTGGGACTGTGAAGACAGAGAGGGAAGTGAGCCTTCCTGTCTTGAGCCAGCAGCTGGTCACTGCAGTCAGGCTGCATGGGATTGTGCCGGGTTTTCATACATCTGATGAGAGAATCTGGGTAAGCAGGTTTTTTTAGCATTTCATTTTGAATGCAAGAGAGAAAACAACAACAACAAAACTCTACTTTTAGTTTGAGAGGGAGGAAAACCTGGCATAGTACCTCTAAACACAAATGCATTTATCGCGGCACAAATGGAGCACACCCCTGTAAATGTCAAATACCGTCAAACGACGAAAATAAGACCCAGCCGATCTTCCCAACTTATTTAAAGTTCAATGCATGAATGATCAGAGCCCCCAGCCCCCCAGACAGAACCTACAAGGTGTCCTTATTAAGACTTTGAAGGGCAATAAAGCGGATTAAAGTAGTGAGAAGAGACATCATGAACTCTGGGAAATGCTTGGTATCTTGAGCTGGGCTGGCAAGATGCTGACAATGTCTGTCTGGGAAGGACACCAGCCTGGGTTGTATGCAGAAGGATGGTCATCATTCGTGAAGAACTTACACGACATAGTTCTGTTGGAGAATCCTATGTGCTTCGCTCCAGTAGATCTGCCCCACACAGGAAGTCCTTAAAGCACCCTCCTTCACACAGGAAGAAACAGACCTCAGGTGGCACGGCTGTACCTACAGGATACCGGCTTGCCTTTCCCAGCATGGCTAATGAGCTACGCAGCACCATTCATACTTGGAGAAGAAACACCAAGCATTATCAGCAAATGCTAACACAATGCCTGAAGCTATAGAAAAGAGGGAGCTGCTCTTTTTACTTTTCATTGTAATACTTGATGGTAACACCCATGACCCTGGCCTCTTTAGCACAATGCTCTATTGAACTAAGATTCTAAATAAAAAATACAGTTTTTAACGATGCATAAGGCTTTATAAAATGAGACATTGTTAGGAAGAGTGACATAAACACCCAAGACAAGAAAACAGAGGGGTCTGAAACATTTAGAAGGCATTAGGTATCCCAATATACAATGCTCGCCCAGGGCTAGGCTTCAAACTAAACTTCCTTAAACACACACACACACACACACTTCAAAACAGAGTGAGAATAGTGTTAGCTTGACACAACCCAGAGTCACTTGGGAAGAAGGAACTACAACTGAAGAGCTCAGGCTGACCTGTGCCCTTATCTGTGTATCTATGAGAGATTTTTTTGACTGTCAATTGCCGTGAGCCCCCTGGAAAGCCGACTGTGGGGTGGCACCTTCTCTGGGCAGGTAAGCCTGAGCTATAGAAGGAAGCCAGCTGAGGCTGAACCAGTGAGCTAGCAGGCTACACTTTTCCATGGCGGCTGCTTGAGTTCCTGCCCTGATGTTCTTCAGTGATAGATGGTGACCTGAAAGTGTAAGCCCTCTCCTCCCCCGAGCTGCTTTTGGTCTGAGTGTTTACTCAATTCAACAGAAAAGCAAACAACTTCCTATCATGCTCTCCTCTGTGATACAAAACAGGTCTTGGTGGAAAGCACTGTCTCCGGTGCTCTGGTTGGCCTAGAGAATGCTCTGGAAAAACATTTTACAGAAGTGAATAAGTGTTTATTTTCTTAGCGAAAATGTCACCAGATGATCTATTTTAGCCACCAGTGCTATGGTTACCTCCTCAGAAACCAAAATGATGACTGGGTCCTTTTCCAACAGCTATCTAATAACCATCAAGTGTTCATCTTAGAACTCTTGCCATGACCAACCTGGTTCAAGCCGGAGTTAAAAAAGAAAACAAGTCTACACTGTCAAGAGCTATGGGCTGCATGAGTTCACATGTAAGCAACCAAGTAGTTATGTGATTTGGAATTTAGTTTTATAGTTCCAGAAATATTCTTGAATATGAATAACACTTAATATGGAGTCATGTAAAGTCTTGACAGATCTCAACTTCAAATATGTCTAAGTTTTAATGCAAATAAAAATAGTTCACTACACGAAAGTCTGCAGTAGGTAAATTCAGAAAGGATCAGAATTTATAAGAATAATGAATGAATCTTATTTTCAAATCAACTTAAGCTATGTAGGGGACAGCCTTCAAGCCCACAGGTAGCCACTTCAGTGATGTTAATAAATTAGACGCTCAATGGGGGTGAGCTGGCCTTCTCTTCTGCCTCCCCACCTCCTTTGCATGAGGAAACAGGACGATGCCGTAAAACCCTACCATCCTACCCACCTCATTTTCCCTTGGTAAGGACATAGAAAACATATAGACAATTGAGGTTTCTAGACAGAAATGCCTTTTGCCCTCGTCAAGAAAAGTATGAAAACAAATTCAAAACACAGCTAATGCCCATAATCCCTATACTTGGAAGCCTGAAGCAGAAAAAAAACTATGTGACTTCAAGGCCAGCCTGGGCTACCATGGAGCCCTTGGCCAGCCTGGACTACATGTCCATTCTGTGCAGTGTGAGAATTTGTCCCCACACAAATAAACAAACAAACAAACAAAGCCAAATCAACTCAAACAAATAAACAAAAACCCAATAAGGATCAACAACAAAACCCAACAAACATTATCCCTGTGCCACAGAAACATGTGCCTTCAAATCCTGTCATCCTCCACCTGGACCTCAACCAGCCTCAAGGGAAATGTTAGTGTGAAATCAAACATCAGTTGTGAGCCCTGCACACCTTTAATTGGAAGGCAGAGGCAGGTGGATTACTGTGAGTTCAGGGCCAGCTTGGCCTACATAGAGAGCTCCAGGACAGCCAGGATAAATAAACAATAACATTTCAGTTCCTATCAGATCCTTCTAGGGTCAAAGCTGTTTAAAACCCTAACAATGTGCCCAAAGCAAAATACACTTAATACTTAATACACTTAGTACTTTCTGGAACCTAACTATATAGCTCTATGGCTGTGGCTATCCTTCCTAGAGCTGACTACTTGAAACGGTGGGGAAGCTGTCTCCCTATCCCCATCTCCATACCTTTGGAAATCAAAAAGGGTTACAAAGATTTGGTTTAGTTCTAGGTACCACAACTCTTGGAAAAGGACTACCAACACTACCTACCTCTAGAGGCCTCATTCATCTGACTCATCCCCCAGCCTGGAACACACCGGTGCGTTCTACCTGAACCCACACAGCCAACATCTCCACTCTGACATCAGCAGGAACTTCAGCTCAGTGAGTCTCAAACCAGAGTTACCATCTTCACCCAACCTGTCCTGCTTCCCGAGTCTCTGCTCAGTTACTGGCATTAGTCAGTAGCCTAAAGCATGAATCGTCACTGTGGTTCCTCCTCGTTAAATCACCCAACTAGTCACCTAGTCCTATGGATTAGACTCCCTGAACATCTGCCTTTACTTCCAAGGCCACTGTCCTGCCAGTGACCTCATCCATTGTCTTCTCAGAAGGGTGTGATGTGTACTTTAACTGGGTCTCTCCATTGCTCAACTCTAGGAATCCTCCCTGCCAGGAATCTTTTTTTATGTCTGCTCTTGTTGATGGCCAGGATAAACTCTCAGGTGGTTCCCTTGCTCTCTGAGTACACAGCAGGCCATGCTTTACAATTCCCTCTAGGGTCTCAATTCAGAAGCTGAAGCATCCTTGCATAGTTCTGTTTTCTCTCTGCCTGCAATATTCTCTCCCATTTCTCCCTGACTTCACTCTCACCCACTAACCTAGTGGGTGGAGAGCCTACTGTGAGGTTATGTGCCTCTTAGATGCTCTCAGAGCCCTCTGTGTTACCCACCATGGCAGACCTGGCAAAAATGAGCATAGTGTGTATCTCTCTCTCTCTCTCTCTCTCTCTCTCTCTCTCTCTCTCTCTCTCTCTCTCTGCTGCCAAGCCTAATGACTCCTTTGTCCCTATGTCCCCCTCCAAACATTCATCAGGAAGCTCTCTGATTCATGGACTTAGGAGCCATCTGTCTCTCATGATCTCCTCAGCAAAATGCCTAGCACCTAGAAAGTGCCCAAGTGAGATTTCTCAATTAGTGACAAATTGGTGCAGGAGACAGAGAGCCGAGCACACAGTTCCACACTCTGAACCTCTCTTTCTCAGAGAGATCTCCCCTGTTATTGATGTATTTTCTCAGACTTACAGGTAAGATGTTTTCTTCTGAATTGCTTAGAACAAACAAGATGGCCAACCACCCTCCCTTCTTTTCCTTGGCAACCTACCATGTGTTTATAGACTAAAAACCCTCTGAGCACAAAGGCTTGCTGCTCTTACAGACCTGCCTCTCATTGTGGCAAGCAAGTTTCTGCTTAGAACTGTTAAACAAACAAACAAATAAAGCTCAAAGGATGCTCTTACATCTTTGATACAGTTTCACGGATGCCCCAGACCTCATCACAGTAAATAGTGCTTCCTTCTGCATCTGTATGATAGGGCACCATATTCCTCCCCAAGCTTAATATATACAAGTGTGCATGCACCTGTGGGCAGAAACAGGGATTTATGTACTGATAAAGTCCCCTTTGCTTCCACAGCACAGTGGGACTCTGGAGATGATGAAGCACATCTGTATGAACTACTGGTCTATAGAAACATAGTTTACTTTGTATATTTAATAATCTATATTTTTCACCAAGTTCTGCAATACAAATAAATGTAAGTGGTGGTCAAATCATCTATTTTAGTACAACATTAAGATGAAAAACTGCTGTTTTATATGCTAATTATCTGAACTGTATCATTAAAAATGTACATAGCGAATATCCATATACAACTTTCACCAAGCACTCTGCTAATTTACAATAATTCCATAGACATCCCTTCCTGATGAGGTAACTTTTAATAATCTTCTCTTTAAAAAAAAAAAAGAAAAGAAAAGAAAACATTAAAAGCAAGACATACTGTCGTTATCATGACATATTTAGATTTCCAC
This sequence comes from Mus caroli, assembly GCF_978045245.1. Lineage (NCBI taxonomy): Eukaryota > Metazoa > Chordata > Mammalia > Rodentia > Muridae > Mus > Mus caroli. The sequence goes on along the minus strand of NW_028227270.1, from coordinate 18,505,859 downwards.
AGACTGTCCCATGCATTTGCATCAGGATTAAAACTGAAGGCGAAGCATGGAGATCAGGAAGGATGGGGTTCTTACGCCTACCTCTGGTCCATCCTCTACTCACTAAAAAGAATAGATCGTGGGTCCGGAGAGAAGGCTCAGTGGTTAAGAGCACTGAATGTTCTTCCAGAGCACCAGGGGTTCAAACCCCAGTACCCACCTGGAGGCTCACAATTGTTGGTCACTCCAAGATCTGACACCTTCACACAGACATACATGCAAGCAAAACACCAATTCACATAAACAAAGAAATAATGAATTGTTTTTTCTATCTCCTTTGAACATAATTTTGTAGTATCAAGTATTGTAGGAGGAGAAATTTTGCCTAAGGGAATATGATGTACAATGATTCTGTTTCATGACAATGAACATAAATGACCTTGATGGAAAATTATATGCAAGCAACAGAAGAGTCAATAGAAGACATTGATCCCCCGAGAGGAACCAAGAGAGAAAAAAATCTGCTTGCACTCCATGCTACAGGCCTCCCGTCTAATTTGAAGAGAACCTTTTAACCTGAAATGATTCCTTGTTTACAAAGCTGTCCTCTTAATGCATGGGCGATACCTTTCACAAGCATGTTCAACACGTGACTGCCCAGTCTATCAGGTAGCACGCAACTAGACTACATAACTAGACTAACCCGGCGGCTGACTGCACAGTCATAGACATGCTCCCGCTCTAGAAGAAATGATTCTGAGATGCTTTTGTAATCAGCGTATGGAACAATGTTCTGAAGGATTTATGCCTTTCCCGTTTCTCCTATTTTCCCATCTCCCAGATGCAAAGCTGGTAAGTGGATGATGGGAAGAACAGGCCTTTCCTGTCCTGAAGGGACAGGCTGTGTGTTGTATGTCACTTGGGAGGCAGAGGCAGGCGGATTTCTGTGTTCGAGGCCAGCCTGGTCTACAGAGAGAGTTCCAGGACAGCTAGGACTACACAGAGAAACCCTGTCTTGAAAAAACAAAAATAAATAAATAAATAATAAAATAAAAATAAACCAAAAAAAGAAGAAAGAAAACACATTCATATGAAAATTAAGAATCTTAAATGAATTTTACACTCAATAATGGCTACCATTAGAAAGAAAGGAAGGAAGAAAAGAAAAAAGAAAAGGAAAGAAAAGAGAGGAGAAAAAAAAAGTAGTTGGGTGGTAGAGACGTACGCTTTTAATCCCAGAATTTAGGAGGCATAGGCGGGTGGATCTCTTGAGTTCTGGCCAGCCTGGTGTAAGGAGCAAGTTCCAGGACAGCCTGGGCTACACAGAGAAACCCTAACCCCAGAATAAGAAGAAATGAAAGCAAATGAACAATAGATGCCTGGGGTGATTTGCAGAAGAGGGAACCCTTGTGCCCAGTTGGTGGAAATGTACAACAGCTGTAGAGGAAAATGGCACAGAGATTCTTAAAGTCACAAACAGAACCTTCACATGCTCCAGCCATTTATGTCCTAGGTATACACCCCTAAACACTGAAGACACACTCCTGCAGATATTTGCACATGCATGTTCACAGCAGTACGGTGTTCATCACAGGCAAAGGTGGAACAAACACAAAAGCCCAATGCAGGGGACTGAGGAGGGGAGCAGTGGCCTATATACACGCAATGGAACAGTATGAACCTTTAAAAGTATCTCTGACACATGCTACGACATGAATGAACCCCAAGGTGAGAAGAAATGCCAACCACCCAAAGACAGATACTGAGTGATTCCATTTGCATGAAGTACTGGAAGAGGCAAATCCAAAGGTGCAGAAAAGGTAGTTGTGGCCAGGGTATTACTGGCACCCTCTCAGGTGCCTCTCAGGGTGCCAGGTAATAAGCAGGTATTTTTGGTTAAGTTTAGGGTTTCTCCTTTGCAAGATGGAAGCAGTTCTGAAGCCCAGATAGACAAGGGGAAAATGCTCAACACCAAGATGAGCAGTGACCAGAAAAGCAAAACTGGGTGAGTGTGGAACATGAAGCAGCTTGGGGCGCAGACCTTTCCCAAACTGTCCTCACACCCAGGCAGCACAGCCCCATTGCCCGGCATCTGCCCCAACTCCCATGTGTGTGTAAGTAACCCAGGCTTATAACACTGATGAGTTAAAGGAAGGTCAGATTAGGAGGATCTGTTCCTGGTCCCACAATTCCTTCCTTGTAACACACACCAAGGAGATACTTAGCCATGTCTGGGTAACAGAATGCAGAATCCACAGAGAGGCGTCCTCATTTTGAGTCTCTAGCAGCCACTTGGGTCTTTAAGGTCCTTGAGGGACAGAAACAGAAACGCTGATTTCATAGCTCACAGAATCCTGATAGCTGGTAGTGTGGGACACCCAACATGTGGGCATGTGTTAACATGTTACTATCTGACTTCTCATAGAGTCTCCTCAACATACTTAACTAGGTTACGGCCCACAGGGTTGAATTTTCCAAAAGGGGGAAAGATATCTGAAAGCTACAACCAAGTCTAGTGTGTGCAAGCACCTGCTAACTCCTTTATTTGGCGCTCTCTCCAGAAATGTTATGTTTCAACCTTGAGAGTGGATTGATGCAGCTGGCAGAGACTACTGCAGACGATGGAATACGTTAACTTAGGACAATCATATGCCATAATTCTTCAGAATGTATGTTGAGCCTTTTAATCCATTATGATCATAAGCCTCCAGTGTGCAGTTTTAACACAATGGTTCTCTTGCTCTGTTCTGTTCAGATCCCACCAACACCATCTGATGCCTTATGTCATTTGAGTAACTGTGTTTCTCAATAACACACTTGCACCAAAGATGGCTACAACTATTTATCATGAGTAATTTATGAGGCTGCCAAATACTAAGAGATGAGGGAAGTGAAAATATCAAACCAGCGGGGGTGGGGGTGGTGGTAGAAGCTAAGTGTTTCCCAAGGTCTCAGCATGGGGGGTTCAATCCTATTTCACACACACAAATCAGATCAATTGAAGATAGAAATGCATCATACATTAGACAAACAGCTCCAAACTTTGATGAAAGCAGACCTTGGACTGGGCATTAACAGCAATTTGCATTTAGTAACATTTCATGTTTGAACATTAAATGTGTTGAGGGAGAAAAGCAAACTAAAAAAAAATACATTTACGATTGCTTTATTGAAATATTGGTGGCCGTTCGAGAAAGTTCAGGGCAGCAATGAAAACTACCAGGGGGGTTTGGTCCCTAAGACAATGTCCTTTATTTGATACCTCGCCTTTGCTAACCACTTCCCTCTATGTCTCAAGTTCTCCAAGAGGAATTTACATTTTATAGATGGCTTTATTCTAAAGCATATGCAACGCTCATTCCAGACTGAAATTTGGACGACGACAGACCCACTGTCACTTTTTTCCTTGAGAAAATATGGAACAGCAGACTGCTAACCTAGCAATAGTGCATCACTGTAAGATGAGACTCACAGACTTGGAAGCACCGTGGCAAGTAGACATAAAAACTCCTTGGCGTTAAGTATTAAGATTCATAAACATGTTCAACGTCACTTTGGCCTAGAAATCTCTATTCTGGGAATTTATCCTAAGGAAACAGCCCAAAGACAGAAAAAAAGCAATGCCTGAGTATGTTCACTAAGGAGTGCTTTCAGTCAATAAAGCATTATTAAGTGTCTATTACGTGCCAGGCACTTCGCTGGCATGAGGACGGTGCCCCAAGACACTCACGATCAGATGAAAATTCAGATAAACATATGTGCCATTGAAATGCTCGGGGGATAAATGCTAACAAGGAACAGATCTCCCAGGACCACAGGAACTCTGTGATACGGTGTCGGAAGGCAGAAACAATGGTGGTGGTGGTGGTGGGGGGAGACTTGGCAAGATTTAAAGTCAGGGTCTCATCACATCTTCAGAGTATTTTGAAGCCCAGGTTCATGTTAAAATCCTGACTAGAGATCAGTGAGATGGCTCCATGGGTAAAGGCACTTGCTTCCAGGCACTGATGTGTCAGATCCCTGGGGCCTGCATGGTGGAAGAAGAGAACAAACTCCCCACAGGTCGCTTCCTTTCTCTTCTCCTTTTTCTTTTTCTTTTTCTTTCTCTTTCTTTTTCTTGTTTGTTTTTGTTTTGGTTTGAGATGGGTCTCACTGTGTGACTCTGACTGGCCTGGAACTCACTATTGGTCTTGAACCAGTCAAAAATCCACCGGCCTCTGCCTCTCGGTGCTGGGCTTATAGTATAAACCACAATGCCTGGTTGCAAACTATCCTCTCGCCTTCGCAACCGCTCCCTGGTGTATGTTTTGTTTCTGAAAACTCATTGTCCCAGGGTGTGTGTGTCTGTGCGCACGCGCATGCGTTTTGTGTGTGTGTACTCATATGTGTGGGTGCATATGGAGGCCGGAAGACCTCAAGTGTCATTACTCTGGTGCAGTCAACTTTTTTTTTTGTAGTTTGAGACAGGGTCTCTTACTAGCATGGAACAGGAGTCTACGCTGGCTAACCAGGGAGCTGTACTTCCAAAATGTCCTCTAAATCCTTAAAATTAAAATAATAGTAATTATTATTATTATTATTATTAATTAGTGTGTGTGTGTGTGTGGTACATGTGTAGGGTGCATGTGTCACAGCATGCATATGGCGGCCGGAGACCAATGCTGTGAAGACAGACAGTTTTCTCTCACCACCTTTATGTGGTTTCCCAGGATTAAACTCAGGTTGCTGGGTTTTTGTGCCAAGCACTTCTACCTACTGAGCCACCTTGTCAGCAACTCCAAATGCCCCCTCCCCGCAAAAAAAATCCCAGCTTATTTCAAGTATAACTACCCTACATAGTTCAAAGCCCCTCATCCTTCCAGTGCTTCCCAGGGGAGGTTGTCATCAGTCACACACTCTCCTCAAGCACACTCCACCGCGCTCTGTTCCCAGCCTGGGTTTCCTACTAGACGCGAGAGAGTGTCCCTAATTAAATCTGTTGAGGGATTCAGAGTTTTGCTTTGCTTAAAAGGCAAAACAAAATAAGCACAGGAAAACCCCTTATTGTTCCTTTGAGAACATTTCCTTTTAAACGTCTCTGTGATTGCTCCAGGAGCTCCGCTGTTACACCATACAAAGTCTTTTGTGAAACATGGCCTCCGTAATTTCTAAGAACTGTAGTGTGTTTACAAATGGGGAAATCTCAGTGTTCAGGGAGTGGGTTTAAAAGCCCTTGAAGAAAGAGAGATTAGACACACTAAGTCATCTATAAAGACAAATAATCTCAACTAAATCGGACGTGTTGTGATCTACACTATCTGCCTGAGCTTAAACCTGGATTAGCAAAACCTCTACTCCTATAGCAAGCATGGCGAAGCCGCCTTTGACAAGCTCTGTCCTGTGTAGTGGCTCTGGCTCAGGCTCTACTCCAGAAAAACGTTAGGGTTCTAGGAAGATCTCTAGAGAAGGCCCTGCCTCAGCTTGCTTTCTTCTGAACCGAGTGACTAAAGAAAATGGAACTTACTGCAGAGGGTGGAAAGAGGGAGACATGTTCATCTACCGAGTGCAGAAATCTCTCTGCAAGACAGATTGGTGTGCTAATGTTTCAGAAGAGGTCCACACTAAGTGTTTCTGGCATTGCAGGCCAGAGCCTGCACTACCGCAGTTCAATTCTGCTCTATAGGCCAACCAACCACAGCGATCCCTAAGCAAAGGACTGAAGCCGCATTCTAATGAACACGATCCACAAACCACACCAGGCACGCAAGCTGGAGCTTGCCCACTCCTGCCTAGCGGCTTTACAAATCTGTTTTATCTAAGGCCCAGACAAAAATGTTGTTTTCCTCAGAGGTGAGGTGGCCTCCCAAGGTCGCATGCCTGAGATGATGTAGAGCCAGGCGGGTCTGTCCGAGCCCAAGGCTTAAGTCTTTCTACCCTAAGAGCAGGAACTCTTAGGCTGAATCCAGATGAAGAGGGGTCCGCTGAGTGAAAGGGAGAGCAATTCCAGACCCTCCCCAGCTCACACCACCCAAGCAAAGCCCACCCGTCACGACAGGACACAGAGTGCCGGTACGCGCTGGTGGGATGGCTCAGCAGGCAAAGTTGCTTACAGCAAGCAGAACCTGACAACCTGCGTTCAGTCACTGGAACCCACGTGCTAGAAGGAGCAAAGTGACTACTGTAAACTGTCCTCTGACCTCCGCATCCATCTCATGCCACACGTGCCTGTGTGAATGCATGCATGTGTGCGTGTACACACTCTAAGGAAATGCAAAAGAAAAGAAACGCAGGAAAAGAAACAGCAGAGGAACGGGGTGACGGGTCAAACTTCTCCCGAGTTTCTGGAATATGTGTTACTAAACTCTCATATTGTACGGAAAAGGCAGCAAACCCTTTGCCATCCTGTGGCAGGTTATGGCAAACCTTAAAATGTGGTCAGCACCTTGGAGCTTTAACATCCTCTAAAGTTTTGCAAAATAATCCCATTGATCTGCTCGTGCCCCGTGGAATAAATTATGTATCGGTGTAAGAACGGGATGTGGCTGGCCTCTGCTCTTCGGATTCTGAGACAGACTGGAGACAAGGCTGGGGGACTCCACAAGCATTGCCCACTGCTCTCCACTGCCACTTAAGGGCAAAGAGAAACTGTGAGCCCCACAGTTTACTGCCTGGAATCCAAGGGAAAACAAGCAGGCAGTAACCAAGCAAAAGTGAACCTTAACCCGCCCCACCCCCACCCCTTGAGAAATTAAAGATTCTCTTTTTACCTTGGCTGTGCTATTTGAAGCCGGAAGACAAGGTTCAAGTCTGTCTTTGTCACTTGCTTTGCTAGCTAAACATTAATTTTCTCATCTTACAGTGGGAGAGGGTGTCAACTCTATCTTCTTGGCAGGCTCATTTTTTTTTTAAATATAAAATGCAATACTCTCAAATTAAAAAAAAAAGTAATTTTGTGCATGAACTTAATGCCCATAAATTTTAAAATATAACATGGATTTACTAGTTCAAGAGAAGTTTCCATGGGGGGGGGGGACTAGAAAATATCATTTGCAGTTGCATAATTTATTTCTGAAAATTAAATAATGATTTTTTTTTCCACAAAGGATGGGGTGGGGTAGAGGGGGGAGGAATACATGGAGCAGGTGGACTTATTATACCCTCCCCCCACCATGAAGAAAAGACATTTTTGCACCTTACAAAAATATACTAATTGGCCTGCCACCTGGCAGGCCTGCTAACATGCATGAGGGATAAAGTCGAGATCTTAAAATCTGACATTTATGCCGGTGGGGGTGGCGGCTAGGATTGGAGTTAGTGTTAGAAATCTAAAGAAAGTGTTTCAGGAGACCCGAGTGTGAGAATAAACGAATGGGACCTAAGAGGCGAGAGGTTCTATGGTGGCAGATAGCATCCTTGACTGCTCTTGCTCAGCACAGCTAGATAGATACCAAGCTGGGGGCTGTGGACAGCCCCAGGACTCTACCAGAGTCCGCTCCCCCTCCCTCTTTCCCTTCCTTTTCTGACTCCCACCCTCCCTTTCCTAGATGCCCTGCTTTGGTTTGGTTTTGGTTTAGTTTGGGTTTTCAGTACTTGGGGTTGAAGCCAGGACTTTGCACACACCAGGTCAGCAGGACCAACAAGCTTTAACGCTTGGCCATATTTTGACTTTTCATTTGACATAAGGACTCACTCAGTCAATCAAACTAGTTTTGAACTCACTCTGTGGCCCATACAAATAACAAACTTGTGAATCAGTCTTCCAAAATTGAGGATTATACCAGTGACACCAAGCCTGGCTCTCACAGACTTTCTTGTATCCTACAGATATTTCTCAACTCTTCTATAAATCTAACTACTGTAAATACGGGTATTTTAAAAGACTCTCAAAGGAGAACAGCAGATAATAAAACAGGAGGTAGAGTAAGATATTTGCTTGGTGACATGTGTATTCATTTATGGAGATAGTCACCGAGGAAAACCAAACCTGCAAAGTTTTAACAGTGGTTTTACCAGAGCACTGACTTTGGAGGGTGGTTTTTCTCTTTAGGGTCATATTATCTGCCCCATTCTTTGTCAAGTGCAGATGTCAGGTGAACACTTAAGTGCTATGGAAGTTTCCCTGGACTTCAGATAAAGTAAAATACTGGAAAGACTTGGCTGTTAACAAAGAAAATAAGGTACCTCAAGTTCTTCCTTTGTGAGATGCAGGTTTTCTTCATTCTTCCCTATTACAGAAACTCCAGGCTTTCTACTGGCCCTCAGAACTTACCAATACACATGGTCTGTCTTTTGAAATCCAGGCACTACACACACACACACACACACACACACACACACACACACACACACACACACACGCACACGCAATGTAAATAAAATTTCTCCCCATGACCCTGTTTCCATCCCTAAAACCAACCTCAAATCATTTTTAACTGTTTCCCACTTGCCAAATTGGTTATCTGTAGGCTTCTAGTAACTTCATCTATGTAGCACAAAAGGGGCTATGACATACTAACACAAACAGTGCAAATCCATGAGCTTATGCAGTTTAAAAAATCTCACTATTATGTATGTATATTCCTGCTACTTCACTTGACATTATCAACCGTATAATAGCAACCATTATTTTCCTATGAGAATTAAGTTTAAGATGGATGATAAATGTAGCAGGGTACCCTGGATGAGATTCTGAAAGAGCAAAGGACCTGGTAGAGAAAATGGTTATTGTTGTTCCAAGCCGTAGCCCATCCCAAGACGTCTTAGAGCTGACTATCTAGCCCAGGCTGGCCACAGCCTTGTACTTCTGCTTTAGCCTTTAGTGCTGGGATTAGAGGCAAGAGCCAAAGCACCTGGCTGAGAAACTAAAAGTTTAATAAAAAATAAAATAAGGGGCTGAAGAGATGGCTCAGTGGGGAAAAGCCCTGGTTGCTTTTCCAGAGGACCCAGGTTCAATTCCCAGCACCCACATGGCGGCTCATAATTGTCTTTAACTCCTGTTCCAAGGTATCTGACATCCTCATACCTATGCTCACTAAATGAGTTAAAAAAAAAAAAAAAAAAAAACTTCATTGAAAAAAGGGGTACAAGGGCAAAAAAACACCTCATTCTAATTTTATATTAACATGCTCACACTGTTGAAATATTTAAAATTAGGGGTAACAGAAACATTCTATATATTCCTTTTGGAATTAGTGACATGTCAGTTAATTGTTAAAGCTTAGGGTAACACCATATGTAAAGAGCAAACTTGGCCATCTATAAAGTATCTATTTACCAACATGATTTCAGAGCAAAATGAAACACACTTTGTTGTCTGGACTTTCTTTCTCTACATTAAGTTAATTCTACATTAGCCCCTTATGTGAAGTCACTTGGGTCAGTGATCATGAAAACACCTTTATCCCAAAGTAAGTTACCCTCTACGGTCTTTGGAAAGGGGAAGCAACTCCTTAGAAAGGGCTCAAGTGTCATACCACAGGAATCCGACAGGCAGCCAGTAAAGGGTTTCTGTTGCTTTAGAGAATCCCGGACACAGTATTTGTCTTCTGCACATTGTAGACTATTTATAGTTTATTCTGACAGCATTGTTTTATACATTTCAGAGCAGCCAATCCTTAGATCTTAGTGATTTCTCAGAGGAAAAGACAGATTTAAGTGAGTGGCGTCAACCAGGGCCCTCTTAAGAAATTGGCTTACTACCATCAAATGGAATCACTGTATTTTTAAAAAGAAAAGAAGCTTCCAAAGAATTCATTTCTAGAAACCTCCTAAAAGGCCCCCCTCCCCCTTCCTGGTATTCTCCTGGCACTGCCAAATAGGATGCAAGAACTTGGTCTGTTCTAGGCTGTGTACTACATGTACCCTCGCATCAGCACGGGTTTTAGATCCCTGCATAACGCCCATGCTCAAGTGAATGCACAGGCTTCTATAATAGAAGCAAATCTCAGGAAAATAAGGCTGCAGTGGGGTGTTCCTCATTCAAAAGGCTGTAAAATAGCAGCTGTTCAGAGCTCCATTCTAGGTAAAGCTTCACTTGAAATGCACAAGCCCACTCAGACGCCATTATAAACCGGGATGCCTTAAGATGAGGAAATTACAGGAGCATACATATACAATTTCCATTAATGGGAAAGAGAAGCAGCAGGTGGCAATTTTAAAACAAAGTAAAACCTACTTCTATTTTTCACTCTGGCCCCTCAGACAGCAGGTGGCATTTCTATAGCAAAGATCAAAATTATTATCGGTGCTCTCTGCTCTACCAATCTCTCCCGAATTGCCAAGAGGCTGCTCGGTCTGTAAAATTAGCACATTATAGCCTTGCTTTACAAACATTACTTTCACTTAATGAGACTACTGCTGGAGCCTACTTCCTCAGGAATTGGGGTAGCAAAGTTCCCATCTGGACTCACTACGTAATTCTGGTGAAGACCTGAGGACCACTGCATTTCTCTGAGTCTCCACTTGTCATCGTATCATCGCTGTAATAATGTCACCTTTACAGCACCATTGTGAGGATTTAGTACAATTCGTATCAGATTCCCTCAGCAATACTCTCCCTATTCCCCCTCCTCCGCTGAGGCAGGTAGATCTCACCTGCTGGTTACTGTATGCTGCTGTAATTATTTGCCAACATTTCTTTATAACCCCCACTGAACTGGGCTACTTAATTAAAAGGACTATGTCACACAGTATCTTTATTTCCCAGATGGTTATCATAGCCCTGGTCCTGTAGAAGGCACTGGATGAGTACTGGGGACAGAAATGGAAAAACTGTCACAAAGTGGCAAGCCCTAAACCCCATCCACAGAAGTCAAAGAGTGTAGTCAGGTTATTAGGTTATCAGGTTTCAGAGGGTGATTCAGGCTCATCCGAAATCTCCCAGAGCAGTAAAAGGGTCACACAGAGATGTGTGACTCATAAGGCACCCCCTCTAAGTATATTTAACTGTAATTAACTTCCCATGTTTCCGAGGTAACTCCTCTGAGCTTGGCTTCCCGGTCTTCTGGCTCGGTTTATAAACATTTGGCTTCTCTTCCGAGCTTGCAAAGTAGCAGGAGAAGTTACCTAGCCTCAGGATTAGAGCTCCCACCCTCCTCGATGCAATTCCTACTAAGTCTTTAAAACCTCATCTGTGACTAGGAAACAAACAGAACAAAGCAACAGCAAATCCCAAAGCACTTTAGTCTAATGGCTTTAACTTAGCGTTTAAGATGCATACACACCTGGGACTTCCCCACGAAGTCCATACATGCTGGGCCATGAATACCCTCCAACCATATTAGTTTCTCTATTAAATAGATTTGAAATCAAACCTGTGAAGTGGCTGAAGGAGCAGCTACAAGCCACTGCCTGCTGGACACACCTATAAGAACGGAAGGTTTTGCAAAGTGGAGCTGTTTCTTCAGCGCCCAGCTGAGCATGTCACTCACAAGGGAACTGAAAGACTGGCTTACAACAGGGTTCCAAGCTCTCGGGAACAATGGGTCATGACGAGCTTCCTTAATGCCAAAGAAAGTGTTCAGAAGAGATTTCTGCTAACTGAAGGAAAGTGCAAAGGGGGCACATATATTTACTCTGGCTTAGAGTCAATGCTTCTGAATGTCTCTTGGTGCCAAGAGTCAGAGCCATGTTCCATCATGGATTCCCAACCCGGGACCCGTTTGGCTAATCTACATAGATCCTAGGGATGTCGGCGAAAATGTGGTATCAGCATAATGTGCAATAAGTTTAATACTTGTATAGTAACCCACAGTTTACCCTAACTGTGATTTGGAATGATAGACTAATATGTAAGGAAGAATGTCCCAAACTGCTCCTAGAGAGCTGCTCTAAGAAGGCATCACATGAGAAGCAGCTTCACAACATCAAAGAGCCAGGAACCTGTCTCCGACCTTACTAAGAAAGCACTACAGGGCTGGTGAGATGACTTAGTGCATAAAAGCACTGTAGATCTGTGTTCAGTCCCTGGGACACACATGTTGGAAGGAGAGAAGGGACTCTTGCAAGCTGTCCTCTGATATGTTCACTCACAAATACACACTTGCAGACTCAGGCGCACACACAGAAGCATACACACACACACACACACACACACACACACACCCCATATACTTGCATACATTCATGTATACCCACACACTAAACCAATTAATTTTTTTTTTTTGAGAAAAGCAACATTGTTTTCTCAGCTTAAAAAAATCCTTGATTTCTAAGGCTAATTTACCCAACTGACATGTATTGAGAAGTAAGGCTACACAGTAAAAATATGGCAGCTAGCGCATACTAAAGCCATGACCCAAACATCTGACCACACACAGGAAGCCCCAAACCGCACAGAGGATTATGAATCATAAGCACTCCAGCTTCTTTCACAGAATCTATCATAAGAACTTCTATCCAAAGCCGGCTGGACTTCCCTACTTGCCCATCTGCCGCTCTGGCTACCCAGGGACAATGAGCTAGCTCTCATTCAGGGAAATGCCATGTCTGAGAAATGTAAATTGAACCCTTTGTTCAATTTGCTGGGGCAGGTGACATGCAGATGACTGGCCACCTGCCTGCCCTCGAGAGCAGTACAGCAAATCTAGTCTGGGGTGAATGAATTCTCTGTTTATGTGGACGGGCACTGGGGTGAAGGATAGTAGGTAAATAACTTTGATCCTTATATGCAAAAATCAAACTGACTCCATCTACCATTAAGTAAGGGACTTGATGTTTGATTCAGGTAACCTATTTGGAAAATGCTTTTGATCTTTGCATCCAAAGTCTAGAGTTTAGCCAAGTAAAAGGAATACTTTTACAGGAATTCTTTCTCCAGGTCCAAGATCAACAAGTCCTCAAACTCAGACTTGGGAAAGAACATTACATAATAGCCACTTAATGGCTATTGTTTTACAGTACAAAGGGTTCATTTGGCATTTCCTAGAGAGCTTTATTCAGTTGGTAGCTTTTCCCATGACAGACATACTCTCTTAATCCCAGCCCTCCATGAATCTATAAAAGAAAACATTTAATAACTGTAATTTCCAAGGTAGAGACATCTAGCATGCTGCATTCCACAAGACACACATGTTGTATGTGAATGGGGAATATACATTTTCTTTTTTAGGTAAGCTACAGGTTCTGTGACTTCCTTCAGATTTAGCAGCCAAGAAGCTTGGCAGTGTGTAAGTAATCCTCCAAGGGTGACTCTTAAGGAGGTGACACAGTCAATCCTGAGACATAAACTTGTGCTGTAATATTTAAAATTAGAACGAACATGGCTAAACAAGCATCTATACTCAGGGTGAAGAATGGGCCTGCTGAGCTCAGCTTTCTTCCCTCGAAGCCCATGACCCATCAGGTGGCTCGCTCCACCCAGGCAATTTGCTGGGAACCTAATTCATTAGTCTAAAAGACGTGAACATCCATGTCAGGTTAGAAACTTTCCAGACTCATGGAGAGCTGGTTCTCTGCTCTGAAGAGGTTGAGATGTTATGTTGAGATCTGCACTTTGCCTGCAATTATAGTGGATAAAAGACTCTATACTAACAAAACCAGGGTCATTGATAAATTGAAGACCCAAATAGGAGCAGAATAGAAAATTCCCCAGGGTTCTATAATAAAGCAACCAACAGGGTACTTAAGAAATGAGATAAACACTAACAATTGCCTATTCTTAGCCATCCATTTTACATTCAAATACTGACCAAAGCCTAAAGTCTACACTAGGTTCCTTTTTTCTTTATGACAAAACAATATGACTGTTCAGTTTGATATCAGTCGCCAACAGCTAAAACCCCCTCAGGTCCTGCTATTCTATAACAAAACTTCAGGTCAACATTTTAAAATTTTACCGTTAAGTTCTTGACGGAACTCCCTAATTTACAGGCAGATAGAGGGAAAAGAAAGCAGAAAGTATCGGGACTACAAAAAATTAACAGCCCGTATGAACTTTTATTTAGAGATTTCTCTAGTTACAAAGTGTACCCATGTGTCACGAAAAACACGTTCGTGACTATTAATATATAGCCAGCTCTACTCATAGAGAGTGATGGCTTCCAATAGACAAAGTTATGTACACCACCCATCCACTTTCATCCCCGTGGCCCCAGGCCCTTATTAAAAATATCTTGGCTCTCCTCCTTAACTTTCAAAGCGATTATTCAGTTACCATGATGTCACACTCAAATGACTAGATGACATCTAGTGAAGATAAGACAGGTTAAAATAAAATACCTTTGTGTGTGCTCACACTGGAGTTGGGCGTATGCCGGACCATGCTGGGGAGAGTCCCATGGGAATCTTTCCAAGGGAAGAGCTACTTTTAGTCTGACTAATTCACAGAAGACTCTCCACAGAGTTGTATAGCTCCAGCCCAGTTCCAAGTCTTCTTCCTCTACAGACCCATAGGGACTAAGGATTTTTTGATACCAATATCTACCAGCTTTTTAGTCTCTACTGCAAAGCTTATGACTCCCCTGCTTTAAAAGATACCATTTAA
>NW_028227270.1:17678919-17766419 GCF_978045245.1 Mus caroli | reverse complement strand
GTCTCTGCTCTATGCTTTGTCTCTGTATCTCCTTCCATGGGTATTTTGTTCCCCCTTCTAAGAAGGATCGAAGTGTCCATACTTTGGTTTTCCTTCTTCTTGAGTTTCATGTGGTCTGTGAATTGTATCTTGAGTATTCCAAGATTCTGGTGTAAAATCCACTTATCAGTGGGTGTACACCATGTGTGTTCTTTTGTGATTGGGTTACCTCACTCACCATAATATTTTTCTAGTTCCATCCATTTGGCTAAGAATTTCATGAGTTCATTGTTTTTAATAGCTTAGTAGTATTACATTGTGTAAATGTACCACATTTTCTGTATCCATTCCTCAGTTGAGGGACATCTGGGTTGTTTCCAGCTTCTGCCTATTATAAATAAGGCTGCTATGAATATAGTGGAGCATGTGTCCTTATTACATGTTGGAGCATCTTCTGGGTATATGCCCAGCAGTGGTATAGCTGGCTCCTCAGGTAGGACTATGTCCAGTTTTCTGAGGAACTGCCAAACTGATTTACAGAGTGGTTGTACCAGCTTGCAATCCCACCAGCAGTGAAGGAATCCCTCTTTCTCCACATCCTCTCCAGCATCTGCTGTCACCTCCTGAGTTTTTTGATCTTAGCCATTCTGACTGGTATGAGGTAGAATCTCAGGGTTGTTTTGATTTGCATTTTCCTGATGACTAAGGATGTTGAACATTTCTTTAGGTGCCTCTCAGCCATTCTGCATTCCTCTGTTGAGAATTCTGTTTTTAGCTCTGTACCCCATTTTTAATAGGGTTATTTGGTTCTCTGGAGTCTAACTTCTTGAGTTCTTTGTATGCATTATATATTAGCACTCTATTGGACATGGGGTTGGTAAAGAACTTTCCCCAATTTGTTGCTTGCCATTTTGTCCTATTTGACAGTAGCCTTTGACTTACAGAAGCTTTGTAATTTTATGAGGTCAATTTGTCAATTCTTGATCTTAGAGCATAAGCTATTGGTGTTATGTTCAGGAAATTTTCCCCTGTGCCCATGTTCTCAAGGCTCTTCCCCACTTTCTCTTCTATTACTTTTAGTGTATCTTGTTTTATGTAGAGGTCCTTGATCCACTTGGACTTGAACTTTGTACAAGGAGATAAGAATGAATCAATTTGTGTTCTGCATACTAACCACCAGTTAAGCCAGCACCATTTGTTTAAAATTTTGGGTTTTTTTTTCTTTCCACTAGATGGTTTTAGCTCCTTTGTTAAAGATCAAGTGACCATAGGTGTGTGGGTTCATTTCTGGGTCTTCCATTCTATTTCATTGATCTACCTGTCTGTAACTGTACCATTACCATGCAGTTTTTATCACTATTGCTCTATAGTACAGCTTGAGGTCAGGGATGCTGATACCCCCAAAAGTTCTTTTATTGTGGAGAATAGTTTTTGATATCCTGGGTTTTTTGTTATCCCAGATGAATTTGAGAATTGCTCTTTCTAACTCTATGAAGAATTGAGTTGGAATTTTGATGGGGACTGCATTGAATCTGTAGATTGCTTTCAGCAAGATGGCCATTTTTACTATATTAATCCCACCAATCCATAAGCATGGGAGATCTTTCCATCTTCTGAGGTCTTCTTTAATTTCTTTCTTCAGAGACTTGAAGTTCTTGTTGTACAGATCTTTCACTTATTTGGTTAGAGTCACACCAAGATACTTTATATTGCTTGTGACTATTGTGAAGGGTATTGTTTCCCTAATTTCTTTCTCAGCCTGTTTATCGTTTATGTAGAGAAAGGCCACTGATTTGTTTTAGTTGATTTTATATCCAGTCACTTTGCTAAAGTTGTTCATCAGGTTTAGGAGTTCTCTGGTGGTATTTTTGGGGTCACTTAAGTATACTATCATATCATCTGAAAATCATATTTTGATTTCTTCCTTTCCAATTTGTATCCCTTTGATCTCCTTTTGTTGTCTAATTGCTCTAGCTAGAACTTCAAGTACTATAGTGAATAGATAGGGAGGGAGAAGGCAGCCTTGTCTAATCCCTGATTTTAGTGGGGTTGCTTTAAGTTTCTCTCCATTTAGTTTGATGTTGGCTACTGGTTTGCTGTATATTGCTTTTTCTATGTTTAGGTATAGGCCTTGAATTCCTGATCTTTCCAAGACTTTTAGCATGAAGGGATGCTGAATTTTGTCAAATACTTTTTCAGCATCTAATGAAATGATCATGTGGTTTTCTTTTTGAGTTTGTTTATGTAGTGGATTACATTAATAGATTTCTATATATTGAACCATCTCTGCATCCCTGAGATAAATCCTACTTGATCATGGTGAATGATCATTTTGATGTGTTCTTGTATTCAGTTAGCAAGAATTTTATTGAATATTTTTACATTGATATTCATGAAGGAAATTGGTCTGAAGTTTTCTCTCTTTGTTGGGTCTTTGTGTGGTTTTGGTATCAGAGTAATTGTGGCTTCATAGAACAAATTGGGTAGTATTTTTTCTGTTTCTATTTTGAGGAATAGTTTGAAGCGTATTGGTATTAGGTCTTCTTTGAAGGTCTGATAGAATTCTGGACTAAAACCATCTGGTCCTGGGCTTTTTTTTTAGTTGGAAGACTTTTAATGACTGCTTCTATTTCTTTAGGGGTTATGGGACTGTTTAGATGGTTTATATGATCCTGATTTATCTTTGGTACCTGGTATCTGTCTAGAAAATTGTCCATTTCATCCAGATTTTCCAGTTCTGTTGAGTATAGGCTTTTGTAGTAGGATCGCATGATTTTTTTTAATTCCCTCAGTTTCTGTTGTTAAATCTCCCTTTTAATTTCTGATTTTGTTAATTTGGATACTGTCTCTGTGCCCTCTGATTAATCTGGCTAAGGGTTTATATATCTTGTTGAGTTTCTTAAAGAACCATCTCCTGGTTTTGTTAATTCTTTGTATAGTTCTTTTTGTTTCTACTTGGTTGATTTTGGCCCTGAGTTTGATTATTTCCTTCCACCTATTCCTCTTGAGTGTATTTGCTTCTTTTTGTTCTAGAACTTGCAGGTGTGTTGTTAAACTGCTAGTGTATGCTTTCTCCAATTTCTTTTTGGAGGCACTCAGAGCTATGAGTTTTCCTCTTAGCACTGCTTTCATTGTGTTCCATAATGTTTCTTGGGTATGTTGTGGCTTTGTTTTCATTAAACTCTAAAAAATCTTTAATTTCTTTCTTTATTTCATCCTTGACCAAGTTAACATTGAGTAGAGAATTGCTCAGCTTCTATGTGTATGTGGGCTTTCTATTGTTTTTGTTGCTATTGAAGACTAGCTTTAATCCATAGTGACCTGATAGGAGGCATGAGATTATTTCATCTTCTTATATCTGTTGAGGTCTGCTTTGTGACCAATTATATGGTCAGTTTTGGAGAAGGTACCATAAAGTGCTAAGAAGAAGGCATATTCTTTTGATTTAGGATGAAATGTTCTATAGATATCTGTTAAATCCACTTGGTCCATAACTTCTGTTAATTTCACTGTGTCTCTCTTTAGTTTGTGTTTCCCTGATCTGTCCATTGATGAGAGTGGGGTACAATGTGTACTTTTAGCTTTAATACAGTTTCTTTTGTGAATGTGGGTGCCCTTGTATTTGGAGCATACATGTTCAGAATTGAGAGTTCTTCTTGATAGATTTTTCCTTTGATGAGTATGAAGTGTCCTCCCTTATCTATTTTGACAACTTTTGGTTGAAAGTCAATTTTATTCTTTATTATAATGGTTACTCCAGCTTGTTTCTTGGGACCATTTGCTTGGAAAGTTGTTTTCCAGCCCTTTACTCTGAGGTAGTGTTTGTCTTTGATACTGAGGTGCATTTCCTGTATGCACCAAAATGTTGGGTCCTGTTTACTAATCCAGTGTGTTAGTCTATGTCTATGTCTAGTCTATGTTTTATTGGGAAATTGAGTCCATTGATGTTAAGAGATATTAAGGAATAGTGATTGTTGATTCCTGTTATTTTAGATGTTATTTTTATGTTTGTGTGGTTATCTTCTTTTGGACTTGTTGAAAGAAGATTACTTTCTTGCTTTTTCTAGGGTGTAGTTTCCGTGTGTTGGAGTTTTCCATCTATTATCCTTTTTGGAATAGATTTGTGGAAAGATATTGTGTAAATTTGGTTTTGTCATGGAATATCTTGGTTTCTCCATCTATGATAATTGAGAGTTTTGCTGGGTATAATAGTCTGGGCTGGCATTTGTGTTCTTTTATGGTCTGTATGAGATCTGCCCAGGATCTTCTAGCTTTCATAGTCTCTGGTGAGAAGTCTGGTATAATTCTGATAGGTCTGCCTTTATATGTTACTTGACCTTTTTCCCTTACTGCTTTTAAAATTCTTTCTTTGTTTAGTGCATTTGGTGTTTTGATTATTATGTGACAGGAGGAATTTCTTTTCTTATCCAGTCTATTTGGAGTTCTGTAGGCTTCTTGTATGTTCATGGGCATCTCTTTTTTAGGTTAGGGAAGTTTCCTTCTATAATTTTGTTGAAGATATTTACTGGACCTTTAAGTTGAGAATCTTCACTCTCTTCTATACCTATTATCCTTAGGCTTAGTCTTCTCATTGTGTCCTGGATTTCCTGGATGTTTTGAGTTAGGAGCTTCTTGCAGTTTGCATTCTCTTTGACTGTTGTGTCAATGTTTTCTATGGTATCTTCTGCACCTGAAGTTCTCTCTTCCATCTCTTGTATTCTGTTAGTGATGATTGCATCTATGATTCCTGATCTTTTTCCTAAGTTTTCTATCTCCAGGGTTGTCTCCCTTTGTGATTTCTTTATTGTTTCTATTTCCATTTTTTAGATCCTCAATGGTTTTGTTCAGTTCCTTCAGCTGTTTGATTGTGTTTTCCTGTAACTTTTTAAGGGATTTTTGTGTTTCCTCTTTAAGTTCTTCTAACCTGTTTACCTCTGTTCTCTTGTATTTCTTTAAGGGAATTATTTATGTCCTTCTTAAAGTCCTCTATCGTCATCATGAGATATGATTTTAAATCAGAGTCTTGCTTTTCTGGTGTGTTGGGGTAACCAGGGCTCGCAGTGGTGGGAGAACTGGGTTCTGATGATGCCAAGTAGCCTTGGTTTCTATTGCTTATGCTCTTGCACTTGCCTTTTGCCATCTGGTTATCACTGATGTTAATTGGTCTTGCTGTCTCTGACTGTAGCTTGTCTGTCCTGCAAGCCTGTGTGTCACTACTCCTGTGAGACCAGTTCTCTCTGGGAGGAATTTAGGTATGGAGAGCTGTGGTACAGGGTCAGCTCTGGGGTGCAGACAGAACCCAGAAGGATCTTGTCCCCAGCTGATCCTTGGTTCCTGTGTCCTGGTATCTCTGGGAGGGTCCCTCTTGGGCCAGGAATTTGAAGAGAAGTGGTGTTCTTACCTGTGCTCACAGGTATATAGGCACTCTTGGGAGGCTAGCTCTCTCCTGGTGCCACCTGGGTATGGAGTCCTGTGGCAGAGGATCAGCTCCAGGAACAGATGAAAACCAAAAGGCTCAATAGAGATATTTCTTAGCATGTGTCTTTATTGACTGTCTTTTAGTTCTGTCTTTTGGCTCACACTCCATCCTCCTCTACCCTTTCACAGCATCTCACTTCTTCTCCAAACCTACCCTGCATTCTTTTTTTGCTAGCCCAGCCTCCAAAGGGTGATGCTTCCACCTCGGTGTCACCATAATGACTGTATCTCTCAGGCAAAGCCAAAGTCAAAGCCTTACAAGACATTTTACCACAAACTTGAGGACATAGTGTTTGCCCTCACATCATGAAGGACAAACACTACGTTCCATAGTTTGTATCTTTGTCTTGTTTAATTCTCACAACTACTAATGATCTCCATCTGGCCAATGAGAAACTCAAACTCGGAGGGGCTAAACGGTTCATCCTGGACCACAGAGCTCATATGTGGTAGACTATGGTCGAATCCTCAACTTACCAGGTCTTGCCATTCCCTAGATTCCCCTTCTCTCAAACTCATTCCATACTATTACTCTGTGATCAACACTTGCTGTAAAATATCTTATTTCATCCTCCAATTCCCTATGAAGTTGATACACTCTATCATGTCCTAGATAAGTTCCTATTGCTGTGCCAAACAGCATGACCAAGGCAACTTGCAGAGAGAAGGGTTTCTTTGGCTTATAAGTTATTTATAGTCTATCAGCCAGGAGATGTCAGAGTGTGAACTCACGGCAGGAACCTGGAGGCAGGAACTAAAGCAGAGGCCACAGAAGAGTGGAGCTCATTGGCTTGCTCTCCATGGCTCACTTGGCTTGTTTTCCTGTATAACCCAGAACCACCTGCCCAGGAGTAGCACCATCCACAGAGGCCTGGGCCCTCCCACATCAATCATTAATCAAGAAAATGCCCCACAAGGCATTCTGATGGCATTTTCTCAGTTGAGGTTCCCTATTCCTACATGACTCTAGTTTGTGTCAAATTGAAACACACATACACACACACACACACACACACACACACACACACACACACCTAACCAGCACAGCCTAGTTCACAGATGCAGAAGGTCTAGGTATGGTGATTATCAAGCCATAAATGAACATCTATGTATTCTGAACTCTTGGAACTCACCAAGCTCCTCCAGAAGGGGATTCATCCATTCTCTTTTAGAACTCCATTCTGAACATTACAATGTCCATGAGATAGGGAAAGAGCTGGTGGGACAGAGCCTGTACAAGATCTATGGTTTGAAAATAGGGTTTCCTAACATACCTAACCCCAGAAAGTGGACATTGAATACCCTACTTATGTATGATGTGCCTGAGACTCCTCCTATATATATCACTTACCTCCTAGACTAGCAAATGGCCCAAACTACTTGTTGATGATTCACCCTTGTCTTGGTTACTTTTATATTACTGTGGCAACACACCATGACCAAGTTAACCTATAAAGGAAGGTATTTCATTTGGGGCTCATAGTTCCAGAGGGTTAGCCCATGACTATCATGGTAGCAAGCATGATAGCAGGCAGGCAGTCATGGCTGCTAAGGGGCAGTAGCTAAGATCTTACATCTGATTTACAAAAGAGAAGCATAGAAGGACAGGAAGAGGGAAAGGGAGAGGGAAAGGGAGAGGGAGAGAGGGAGAGAACGAACTAGGAATGGCATGGACTTTTGAAACATTCAAGTCCTCCCATAGTGGCACACTTCCTCCAACAAAGGACCCTAATCCTTCTAAAATAGTTCCACTAATTCAGAACCAAGCATCCAAATATATAACCCTATGGGGTCATTCTAATTCAAGCAATTATAAACTTTTTGAATCCTGTGGACCACTCTGGACTACAGTTACCTAAAAAAACATAAATGTTTATGGAAGCTGACCTTCTCAGATGCCACTTCAGTAAAGACAACTGCTTGTAACCTGTACATATTTCCTCCTCCTGATGTCTCCTCCGCTACTTCAGAGCTTAGGTTGGACAGCCTGGCCCCAGGTGTTAAAACTCAGAACTCAGGGTAACAGAGAAGCTGGCCTCAGACTCAAACTTACTCTATAAAGCCAAGAATCATTAGACAGGGACAAGCAAGATGCCCAGGAGTGGAATATAGCCAACAACCGCAGAGTCTCTTCTTAGACCTCACACTGCCATGTCCTTAGAGGCAGAATATGCACACACTGGCAGAAGGCACCCAGAGCCTGCCCATCCTTCTCCGCTTCACCTCCATGTGACAAGGCAAACTGTGTCCTGGGAACTCCTGTGACATATTCTGATCTTGAATTCCATTGACACAGTGGAAGCTGGGAGAGCCAGGGAGTTGATGCTACAGAAAGCCTGATAATAGATAGATAGATAGATAGATAGATAGATAGATAGATAGATAGATAGATAGAGCACAGGAATATCAGTGTCCCTCTGATATAGTTTGGGAAGTCCTACACTCCTACCTTCTCCCCAAGGCTGAGATCCAGGTCCCTCTATGGTACCTGGTTCTCACGCACCATCTTCTGACATCGTCCCCTGTGTCCCTTATCTACTCAACTCCTGGTGGCTCCAGAGTGAGCTCCTAGATATGCTTGCATACCCAGATCCATACTTCTTAATCCCCCTTAGGGACCAAACAATTCCTCCAACTCTGTGATTTTACTCTGAATTTTTCCCTTTGTGGTGTTTGGCTTCTTTACTTCTTTAAAGTTGCTTTTGCTTTAGTTCTTCCTTGAATATCACCCCTTGCTTTGTACTCTGTGTGGTTGCCTATACAATCCTGTTATCCACAGGATACATGGAAGTAGCCCATGGAGACACAGGAGCAGAGAAGCACCATCAAATGAAATGAAGAAGCACACTGCCATCATTAGAATGAGCTTAGCCCAAGCTTTCTATCCAATGGGCCCCAACCTTTGTAGAATAAGCTGCTAAATGCTGTGGGTGATACAAAGAATAAGTCACAGTTCTTCCCCTTAGAAGATCATAAGTGGACTGTGACAAAACCTGCTTGCCTCATAAAGCCAGGGTGGTACATGGTAAATTCCAAAGGGACACTGTGTGACATCAGAGTCCAGGGAAGAGCAGAGTGCATTTAATTTCTGATGTCCCATTGAGGACTTCAGAAAGAACCTCACTGGCTTTGCTGCCTGTAAGGCAAACAGCTTCCTAGCACAGGCATCCAATATGAGTTCTGCTCTACCCAAAAAAGCAGCAATAACAGGAATTTTGTCTCAGATAGAGCATTTTGCTTGTCTGAAATGGGCTTTGGGACAATATAGAAAATATTTCATTGTCTGACAAGTCACCTGACTTCGAATTCCTGGCAATCGTGTGACTTCTTGGCATGGAGTACTTAATGGTTATTTTAGAGGTTTCTGTACAGGTATATTTTCCAGAGTTTAATCTGACTCTGAAGACTAGCACCAATGATCCCAGAATTTTTGAATTACAGATCTAGAAGGGACCTGAAGTCTCCTAACCATGGTCATCCAGCCTGAACACTTTTGATGACCCAAAGCTCACTCCTATTGGTATTCCATTTCCTTTGGGGACATATCTGAGTGGTAGAGTACTCTTTGCCACTAGAGAAGGTTTTCTTGGAGTTAGAAAAAAGGTAGCTACATTTAATTTTAGCTTTAAAAATTATTTTCTTAGTGAAAAATAATGAATTCTGTTACTAACTTTTCATAAGCATATATCATTGTACATTGTACATTGACCATACTGACTGACTGCAATAAAACTCTCTGTCCGCCCCCCCCCCCAAAAAAAAATCCACCATCCTGCTTTTGCATCATACACAGATACATGGTCAAATTTTAAACTTGCATTTAAGAGAAAACATGTGACATTTCATGACTACTTTCTACAATGACCAAGACCACCATGAATGCCTGGCAGTACAAGAAATTCACCCCATCTAGGTGAAGGTCAAGACCACATGATCCCATCCCAGCAAAGGTGAGACATCTTGAGGAATGAACTTGAGGGTCTATTCCTCTATTCCTCCCAGAAATCTGTACAATATCCCTCAACAGGGAGGCTTTGAACTTTCTATTAATTCACTGTCTTAAAAGCACGTGGAAAATAAAATTCTGACACTGAGTAATTGCCTTCAAGAAACTCTTGGAAAATCAAGGACCAGCCAAAATTCAAAGCACAAAGTACTTGCTCAGATTATAATAAACTTAGTCACATACAAAAAAAAAAAAAAAGCACATGGAGGCCAGGCATTCTGAGCTGAACCCAAGAAACTGTAACCATATCAGAGTATGTCTGACAGAAATCAAGGTTGAGCAGAACAACAGGCAGGCATGGAGATGCTGGGACCTTCAGATAAGAAAGAATGGTGTTTGGAGGGGCTAAAATTCTCGGCAAAATGCAGTTGAGAATAGTTAAACCTGTATCTGTAAGTGAGCACCTACTATGAGCTTGATACAACAAAGCCTTGATCTCAAAGGACTATGTCTATGTACTTTTCACCCAAGCTTTTTAAAACCATATACATATATATGTACATATACATATATATATGGTGTCTAAAACAGTGAGCTTCATTTTGATCTGTTCATACATATATATGTTTCGATAACAATCAGTTCTTCAGTGTCCTTCCTTGTCACCCTTTCCCCATCCTGGGGTGCTCTCCCTCATCCTAAATATTCCCCTATTATTTTCTTGTCTTACTCACCCACACTTTTAACTGCTTCATGGCTATTGCCTTTAAATTGATCCAAAATTATAATACATGCATTTCTTGCTTAAATTTTTTTCTTAAATAATACAAAAAGTAGTGAAGAAATGTTTTGAAATTCCATGTTTTTGCCATGCAGAATAAATGATTACAATTTCTATCTATCTTTGGACCTCTTCCCTTTCTTCTACTCCCAGCTCTGCATTATCACCCCCAGGATACTCATAAACTCCGTGCAAACTACAAGGCTCGTGTGTGTGTGTGTGTGTGTGTGTGTGTGTGTGTTTTTGTGTGTGTGTGTGTTTCAGCCATGTTTCTCTACAGTTTCATATTCACACCCAATTATTCTCTGCTCCTGGGTTAGCATATTCAGTTTCCATTCCTCCAATGGCCACTCTTCAGACTTTAGAATAGTCTTAACTTGGTGTTCTTAGAACCAGATACAAAGCTATTGGTATCTGAGGCTACCTTTGAAATATGGGCTTCTATTAATCCCATTTCCATTCTAAGTCCCAGACCTTTGTTGTTTTATGATCAGAATTTTAGTTATACTTTGCTCTTAAACATACACATCAATTATTCTTTGCCTCCTGAAGTCTGCGCCTTCCTTCTTGGTTTATTGGGGATTTTGTTATGCTTTGTTTTGTTAGGTTTCTTTTTTTTTTTTCTGCCTGAGGGCACTCTTTATCATTTCTTTCTGACTGGTAAACTATTCCATTTTTTTCTATCTGAAAACATCCTTGCTTTTTCATCCCTCTAAATTATTTTTCTGGTCCTATAGAGTCCATAGTTTTCTCAAAAATATTTCAGCAGAGATAGCATGGTATCTACCATCTACAGATGTGTGCTAGTCACAATCTCTGGTTTCCTTGGCTAAGACTAGAGGAACCCTAAGCAATAATAAACACTGGAAGGGTAGTTCATTAGAATTTTCAATATCGTATTCAATAATGTGCTTCCTTCCTGTTCTGGGCTGGTAGCTCAGTCACCAAGTAACTAACAGGCATGAGGACCCCAGCTTGAACCTCCAGAACCCACATCAGAAAAGTCGAGTGTCAGGACTGATGAAGTCATGGATCTTGGAGTAGAACTTACAGCCACAACTTTACTAAGCCAGCATAATTCCTAGCTACATTCTAAATATTTATTCTTATATCCACAGATAAGTATAGGTCTCACTCTTCATCAAAAGAAAGTAATGAAACGTCTCCCTGCAACAGATGGAACCTATTACAGAAAACCACAACCAATTCAAATGCTGAGTCCAAGTGATCATGTGGTGTGCAGCCCCAACTGATACATCTAACCACCCAACTCCTGCATCGAAGGCTCAGGGACCATAGCAGAAGAAGCGGTGGGAAGATCACAAGGAACTAGAGGAATCCAAAGTTTGCTGTGAGATTTTTGTCTCCAAGAAATGTCAGAGAAGCTTCACCCATTGAAGTCTCATCAGCATGGCTGCCTAAACAAGACCTGAACAGTGAACACACCAATGCGCATGCTCACCTGTACTGGGGAAGGCTCATGGAACTGAAACTCTAGACAAGAAACTATAGGCAACTAAGGAATAGTGAGAGTGGGAAAAACAATGTCCCCCGGGGAAGAGCACACCAATTCATTATCCAATACCAAGTGGTCAGCCCTGAAATCATATAAATACAGGTACAATTATGGGCTGGGAAAGCCTGAAAATTTAATAGCTTGCAACACTAAGACTGGAAGGAAGATCATGAGTTCAGGGTGTTCCTTGAATATAGAGTGAGTTCTAGGTCAGCCTTGGCAGCCTAGGAGACTGTCTCGAAATAAAAATGTTTTTTAATTGCTTCATCTTGTATTTTACTTGTGCATGTTTTGCCTGCAAGTATAGATGCATGCCACATTGCATGGCCTGCAAGTATAGATGCTTGCCACATTGCATGGCCTGCAAGTATAGATGTGTGCCACATTGCATGGCCTGGTGGTAGCAGAGTTCAGAAGAGGGTGTGAGATCTCTGAGAACTGGAGTTACACGACAGTTATAGGATTACTTCCCTGTCAGTGTTGGGGACTGAGCACTGGTTCCTCTACAAGAGCATCAGGGCTTTTAAGCACTGAGTCACGATTCCAGGTTTTAAGAAAGGGTCGAGGATGTACTACAATGGAAACATTTGCCCGGTGTGTGAAAAGGAAAGACTCTCCCCACTGAGCCTCACAAAGCAAGCCCGAGATGACCTGCAACCCAATGCCATGAAGTTTAAGCCTGGATGAGCAGACCACAAAGACAACCTCTTCACGGTGCCACATAGAATAGATAGGGCATAGCCCTCCCGAGATCACCCCAGACATCCAAAGGCATCAGGTAGCACTAAGATGAGTAAGAGGTGGAGAGATGGAAGAGAAGGAGAAGCAGAGGGTTGTGTGCACAATGAAGAGAGGCAGAGCTGGAGACAGGAACATGGCCTCCTAAGGCCATGGTAAACTCTTGGCCTGTGTTTCCACCAAGGGCCATGTCTGGCTCTGCAGCAGTGTGGATCTGTTACCACTAAAGGCTAGGTAGACTTTCCTGATAGGGGCTGCAATGTTGATGTCTGAAGGCTATACCCCTAACCAGCTGCAGTTCTTACCCAGGAAGCAGAGCAGAGCTGGCCCCGATGGGGCAATGGAGAGTGTAAGCATGGGAGAGCTGATCCTGCCACTCATCTACCATGTGGTGGCATAGGCAAGGGAGTCTTGCAATCTCCCCCTCACTCCTCCCAACATATGGCAGGTGGGAGAGCTGTCCCTAGGGTCAACTGGGTGCTGGCCCAGGCCTCTACCAGGTGTATCACTCCTGAGAGCAGGCCCTGCACCTCACCTGGGCAGCACAATAGACCTGGCCCTGCTGGAGGGTGAGCCACAGCCTCTCAATCCTCATCCCATACAGGCATGAGAGCCAGATAGCCGGATGCTGGTGAACTTGTCCTGGAGGTGTTGGTGCTTGAGAGCTGACAGGCTCACCGGCTGTCAGCTAACACCCAGGACTTTGTGTTGGCCCAACCCCAACATCCACCACATCTATAAACTACCATGCATGAAGGGGCCAGTCCTTGAGATCTGAAGCTGCAAGATCCCCATGTCACTGGGCAACAAAAGATATCTAAGAGGAGTTCCAGTGAGGACCCAGTATTGATAGTGTAGCAAGAGTCAGATACCCTCAAACCAGACCAATGACTCATTGCAGTGAACATTTGCAAGTAAAGAAGTATAGACAAGTCGGGCGTGGTGGCGCACGCCTTTAATCCCAGCACTCGGGAGGCAGAGGCAGGTGGATCTCTGAGTTCGAGGCCAGCCTGGTCTACAGAGTGAGTTCCAGGACAGCCAAGACTACACAGAGAAACCCTGTCTTGAAAAAAAAAAAAGAAGTATAGACAAAAGGGTATACTGTGGGAAATACTGGCATAGACTACAGCTTCCCCAAGGGTTTTTTTTTCCTGTTTGGGGGGAGGTTGTAAGGGCAGAGGACAGGTACTTGAGGGTAGGGAGATGAGTGGGATTGGTGTGCATGATGTGAAATTCATAGAGAATCAATTAAAAAGCTAAATTTTTTTTTTAAAAAAAAGAAGCAATTTCTACAAGCCCTGAAAATACTGAGACTGCACAGAGAGGGGGAGATGGTCTAGAAGTACCTTTTATTGTTAAAAATAACTGGTGGTCCAGCTGTGTGGTTTAGTAATATACAGGCACCTGTTCTGCTGCTGTGTGAACAAGCTATAGAAACAGCCCAGAGCAGCACCTCAGTCCAGGCAGAGCAATGGGCTCCCTTTGACCTGCATCTCACTACTTAATAAAAGATTCTATCATTTAATAGACCAGAAAGGTCCTCTGAGCTGCTCGTGAATACCATCTCAATGGCCTCTAGAGCAGCTTTATGCAAGCTGTTGGGAGTCATCCCTAAAGGATGGAGAGTTTCGTGATTTTTGTAAAACCACATAACTACTATTTGTAACTGGCAAATTAAAAGAAAAGCATCTTAGAATAAGGCAGGATTCAGTTTAAGGCCTGCTTTCGCTAGAACATCCTACCTAGTAGCAAGAATAGAAAGAGATTTCACTCTCCAGTAATTACCAAACATACCAAAAGGGTAAATCTCAGCACTGCTTAAATGTGCTCATGGTATTAGCTGATGGCAAAAGACTGTGGGTTCCAAGTATCTTAGTATCGTCTCTTGGTGTCTATGTTGAGAGAATTCTGCTGTCTCCCTCCATGCCACCATGTTGTCTGTCTGCCTCCATGCTACCATGTTGTCTGTCTGCCTCCATGCCACCATGTTGTCTGTCTGCCTCCATGCCACCATGTTGTAGGTAATTCGGGACTTTACCTTACTGTTTTTAGATCTTTTAAGAATTGTTTTACTCTACAGTCAAGGCTAGCTTAGAACTCACTAGATAGCCCTAGCTAGACTGGAACTCATAGTGATCCTCCTGTCTCAGCCTCTTGTATGCTAGGATTATAGATGTAAGGAACTACATTGGCCTTTCTTAGGGTTTATATTATGCATTTTACCATAGTGGAATTGATCAAAGAATTTTTTCCAATCCTTTTTGGCTGTCAATTCTTTCTTCCAAATTACTAATTCTTTCCTTATCTGTGTCTAAATTACACTACAACCCATCTCTGAGATTTTTAATTAAATGATTCTACTTCCCCTTCTTTAAAGTTTCTATTTATATTTCTTACTTCAATTAAATAAGTTATTTTTTTCTGTTGGTACTTCTACATGACTGGGATAGTGGCAGAGTCTCTTAGCATGTGATCAATCTGACCTTGTGACCTGGAAGTCGTCGCTTTAATTTTTCACTGTAACTGGGAATAGGATTCCAGGCACCTTGATTTATAACATACAGACTTGTAGGAACATGAGGGAGGCACTTAGGACCTCTTTATTGTTAGAACCACCATGGAGCAGGAGAGAGGGCTCAGTGGTTAAGAGCACTGGCAGCTCTTCCAGAAGACCTGGGTTCAATTCCCAGCATCCACACAACAACCATCTGTAACTACAGTCCAAGGGGATTCAACACCTTTTTCTGTCATCCCTGGTCATCAGGCACACATGCAGTGCACAGACATATATGCAGGCAAAACACCATACATTCAAAATAAATAAATAAATTCCAACTAAAAAAAAAAAAAAAAAGAAAAGAAAAGAAAGAAAGAGAAAGGCCATAACAGGGAGAGGGACAATAGGAAGTAGAAATCTGAAAGACACCGTATGCAACAGAAACTACAATTACATCGTGCTGCCTAATCACGGGTAGAACATGGCTTTGAAGCTCCAAACTCTTCAGAGAAAACTTTGCCCAAAAGACAAGGTGTTTGATCTTGTGCATAACAGCTCTGAAGGAACAATTTAAAGCAAGTAAGCCAGCAAACACTAAACAGCTGGATGCACGGTGGCCTGGCGACCTCGGGACTGGGCTGCAGGGAAACTGCTAATTGGAAATAGAAGATCCGTGTGGTCCCTTCAGACCTGGGGTGTCAAGTGCTGTTCTATTTCTCTTCCTGTTTTCCTATGGCAGGGGAACCGAGAGAAGAGACCTTCCAGCTGGTCAGCAATGCCAAGAGGCTAAAGAAGACTGGCTTTCTCAGTAGCCAACACGCCACAAAGAGAAGCGTCTGTGGTCAGATGGAGATGTGGCAGAAGGCCACAGGCTACAAATTTAGTGGTTTCAAAAATAAAAGAGAAAAAGCACACCCCACTCAGATAGGTACACTAGCATCCTAGTCCAGAGCAGCCTCAGCGCTCAACTCCCTACACCCTCTACAGCAGCTACCATAAGGAGAGTCCACAAGAATGAAGCAAACTGGCCCATCTGCACTGGCTCAGGGGCCTCCATGTTGGCAAGCATGGAGAACATCCTAGATAAATTATAAAAAGAGGATCCCTCTAGGGATTCAGCTCTGTTGGCAGATTGTTTGCTTAGCCTGCGCAGGGCCCTGGGTTTGATCCCCAGTACTATATAAAATCTAGCATGCTGGTGCATAGCTATAATCCCAGCATTGGAGGCTGGTGCATAGCTATAATCTCCAGAGTTAGAGGCAGGAAGATTGGGAGTTCAAGGGGTAGTTAGCTGTCCTCAGCTACGTATAGAACTCAAAGGCCAGCCTAGCATATAGCAGACCCTGTCTCAAATAAATAAACAAACAAAAGAATATACTTTGAGAAATACTGTAGTACAAATTATTTCCAAATTTATAGTGGATATTTCAACTTAGCATCTAAATGAAATAATTACTGACTAGTGGAGGTTTCCCATTTCAATGCATAGATTAAATTTCTACCATCGGGGGGAAGACAAATGGAAAATGAGGCGAAGCTGGATTCCACATTACCCACGCATGGGAAGAACTGACTGTACAAGCAACTTCCTCTAAGGCTCTCAACCTTGGCCACATAGTCCGTCAACTGAGGCACTTAAAAAATACCAATGTCTGGGCGCTACCCCAAACCAATTAAACTCAAACATCCAGAGGGGGAGCCCTGGTATCAGCAATTTTTAAATGCTCACCAAGCAATTCCTATTTGCAGTCAAGGTCAAAACCCACCAGCTCTGATGAAATCTGAGGGGTTAGTCCTGAGAATCAACTGTCCACTCTCAAATGGCACTCGGGCCCGACCTCAGAAACAGTTAGGCATCTGACACACACACAAAAAAACAAGAATCAAACAAACAAAGCACCAGGAAAGCAAACTCCTCTGGGGTCCACAGACACAGGCTCTGCACATAGGTCTTCCTGCAGAAGCCTGAGCACCATTCCATTCTCTGTCAAATACTGGCTAAAGCAGAAAATTAGCTCTGTCGTCATCATTGATTAAGCAGTATTTTTCAAAGCCTCCATTCATCAGTAAAGGAGTCCTACTCAACAGATTAACAGATTATTTTAGTGATTAGCTAGTGGTTTTCATCGGGTTAGCAAAGTGCCTTATAGATGCAGTGCACCCAGGCATGGGCTGCAGCTGTGACAGAGGCAATATCTCCATGCCGCTCCCTGACCTGTGCCTGACAGCCCCAGGACCAGGAACGCTTGAAGAGGATGCATAGAGCCTGGATCACTGTTGTCATTACCTCATCTACTTCCTTTTACATTCTAGTTGGACTTAACAATATTCAGCTCTCTCTCTCTCTCTCTCTCTCTCTCTCTCTCTCTCTCTCTCTCTCTCTCTCTCTCCTTTCGCTAAGGAAATGAGCACAGTAGTATGAAACTTGTCTTCTCTAAATCCTCTGTGGTTGGTGAGGCATTTCCACAAGCTTCCTCTATACACCTCCCCTTTTCACATCATCAACAACGCAGCCTCAGCGAGCTGGGCTGTACCAGCCAGGCAATTTTTCAGGTGCCAACATGTGCCTTGAGTATGCCTTGGCCAAGTCAGTGGCTGGCAGCCAAAGGACCAGGCAGGGACACTTCATTCTTGTCCTGAATTCTATAGCACCAAATCTCTTGCCCGCCCTGAAAAAAAAGGGGGGGGGGTCCACTCCTTGTAGCCCTTAACAATTCCCTCTGCAGGCAGCAGCAGCTGGAGATCATGAAAGACAGCGAGCTCAGGGCCCAGGAAGCTGAGGATGCAGGTTTTTATAGCCAGAGACCTTGAGTGATCCATTTAACCTCTCTGACCTTCTGTTTTCTCTTCTGTAAAATGGAAATAAAAATATCCATCCTGCCTTCCTTAATAGATTGCCGTGAGATCGGGGTGGCATGATAGATGTAGGGGCTCTGCAAAATGTTAAGTCCCAAGTTTTATCTTTACAGCACATGATCCCGGCTCCCCTGAACACCATTCTTCATGACAAAGAGAGACGTCAACATCAAACACACACTTGAAGGGCCCCTCTGGGGACAAAAGTTCTTCTTCCTACTGTCTGACTTACCAATGGGGACAGATATTCCCAAGGCGTAGAAAATTCTGCTGGCCTTGGTCCCCTGAGAGCTGTCACAGAAAATATGACAAAAAAAGCCCAGAAAAGATAAAGGGATTAAAGGGCTTCAAAGGAAGAGGTTTTGTTTTAGCAAAGGCCTTTTCCATAGAGGTTATTAGAGAGGACAGACTTCCTGCTTCACATGGGGTCCCATGTGAGGCCCATTCAACCAGAATGACCTCAATGGAGAACTCACACATCCTGAAGAACCTGGCTACCTGGATTTCAGTTTGTCAGTTGTACTTGGACAGACAAAACAGGCCAGAGAGCAAGAACTTCACTGGTGTGGGAAGCAGTCAGGGGAGATGGTCCATCGGTCAAGTGCCTGCCGAGCAAGCAAAAGACTCTGAGTTCAGAAATCCACGTAAAAAGCCAAGAATGGCACCCTGTGCCTACAATCACAGTGCGGGCTGGGAGGGGATTTTTGAAGGGATGCTGCTCAGCCTGTCTAGCCAAGCAGCAAATTCCAGTCATCGAGAGACCCCTGTCTCAAAAAGTAAGAGCTACAGAGGAAGGTATAAACATTGCCCTCTGACCTCTCCCTAACTGAAGAAAGCGCCAAGAGAGAAAGAAGTAATGGTAGGGGGGATGAAGGGAGAGAAGGAAAGGGGGAAGGGGAAGAGGGAGGGAGAGTATGTTAGACAAAAGAGCAACAACAGGAGTTACCCCAGCCAAGGGATGACTGCCTTACAGTTAAGTAGAATGAAGCTGGGCTCCTAGGAATGAGTGTCACATTAAACAAAAGATTCAGTGTGGAAAACGTAGCCAGTACAAATGCAGCTTTTAAACATTAATAGAAGGAGAGGCAGGCACAGTGGCTGGGCAGGCCTCCCACTGGTTCGTTCAAGAAGCTTGATGTGTAGTGACATCTAGTGGCATCGCATATGAAAGGCTGCTGGGTATTTTTTCTTTTAGAGTGGATGAATCAAACTTTGTCTATATCTACAGGATGGAGAGCAGCCTTTTGTAATTCTCTGCTGCACTTGCCCATGCTCCAGGGACTGGAACTTTGAGAAAACCCATTCAGTGGTCATATATGGTAGTGGAAACAAGAAAGGGACCAAGCATCTTTGGGCTTGCTATATGTTTATTTTTATTCAAATTGGGGCATATCACCAGTTGTGTTCTTGAGTCCATGAATGTAGCTGCAAGAATGAGTGACATATAGGCCAACGATCTAAGACATGTTGCCTGAACGGAGAGAGAAGCACTAAAGGATGACGTCACGTGGAGAACATGTCCCCCTTTGAAATAACACTTTTAAAATACATCTCATCTCAAACTGGCTGCCATTCTTCCTTTTACCCGAGAACTGGCAAGATTTCCTTAAAAACTGTGGCATCCCAAGCTGACCAATACAACCTAACTTTTACTATTACACAGACCACCAGCAATGTGGGTTGACGGTAGCAAGCTAACACTTTTCCAGGGTGTCTCAGAAAGCTCAAGCTATTCCAGCAGATAAGAGTCTGCATTTCTGAGACACTCTCTCCAATCAAGAAATGAGTAGAACTCTCTAAATAAGCCAGCAGTGTCAGGATCGAGTGGAAAGAGAAGAAATCTCCCTGGAGGATGCCTGAAGCCCAGGGAAAGAGCGACCGTACGGCTTCCCATTCTTGTCCTTTGTTAGGCACGGTTCTCAAAAGGAATGGAACCAACAGAACATAAATACATTATCAAAGGAGAATTATTAGCTTGGCTTACAAACAACCTGAAGAGAAATCCCTTTATCTTTCTCCAAGCCATCCAACAATGGCAGCCTACATGCTGGCAAGGCGGAGGTGCCCAGAGAGGTTAGGTCCGTAAAGCTGGATGCCTCCATTCAAAATGGGTTCCAAACAGCCACCAAATCCCTCAAGAGCTGTGAGTATTCAGTCCACATAGAAAGAACAAAACAGCTGGAGTGTGTTGTCATTGGAGGATGGCAGCAGCAATGATAGGCAGACTCCTTACACTTTTGTTCTTGGAGGGCACGGGATGGTCCCACCCACTCCAAGACTGGGTCTTCTCCACTCAATCCTCTCTGAAATCATCCTCATAGACACACCATGTCTCCTTCATTGGTTCTAAGACCCATCAAATCCGCAGTCAAGACCGACACATCACACATTCCTTACTGAAAAGGCCTCCTGCGGATTTGAAAAGGTGTATGCTCTCCTATTTGTTCAACAAATAGTTCAAGACCAAGATTATTAATATATATCTTCTCTGTAGAGTGTTTCCTTGTCTTGGTCATTGAATTTGTCACATGAAGTGGCTTTCGAGCTCAAGTTAGGAATACAATTGGAGCTTGTTTAAGACTTCGAATCCTGTGTCACGTTAATGCAAGAAAATATGCTTGTAGATCACCTTTTGGTGCAATCTAGCTCATCCATGCTGAGCTGAGTGCCCAGGAGCGCCTCCTAGTGTTCAGTAGCAATATCTGCACCAAGGATGAGCTCAGAGCCAAGTCTACCTGGAATGTTCCAGAGCCTGATGGGTTGGGGGAAGGGATAGAAGGGAGCTGGAGGCTGAAGAATCTTGTCACTGTTGTCATAAGCACACTTAACCTCAAGGCCAATAACCCCATCAGACAGGCAGCTCCCTGCCCTCTAAACTCTCCAGAAAGAGACGTCATTCCCTTAATTGGTCGGTGGGCGTATTCCTCCCATGCTCAGATGTATAGTGCTATAGCTATTAGGAAAGGCACCTTGGAGAACTGGACAGGTGTATGAAGTGTGCATGAGTTGATGCACGCTCTCATGTATGTATGTATGCATGCATGTATGTGTGAAAGCTTCCTCTCCCGAATGACCTTTCCTAGTCGTCTACTACAAGCATCCCATCTGCCCTGCTCACCACCTGAGACCTTTTCTAACCTCCAGATCTGATCTCCAGTCCTCAACACTGCCCAACATGGCATCAGATGGTCCACAAGTATTTCACCCTCGTGTACAGAACTGAACTTGCCCTCCTCTCTCAAATCTACGCTACCCTCCTCCCAGACTCCAGCTCAGTTACTGACACACCATCACCTGCACACTCAAGCAACTGCTCTCTCACGCCTCTCTCCGTCCAAGTTGTAACAAGTCCTGACCCTACTTAGCTTCCAGGATCTGGAATGTTCAGAATGGCATGGCTGCACATATTTCCTTTCCCCTTGCTTCCCTCCAACCTCCTCTAGCCCAGAGAATTACCAGGCCCAGTGATTCTTCCCTCCAAGTCCCCCTCTGCTGAGTCTTCCATCCTGTCTCTATTCATGCCCTCAGTTCCTTCTCCTCCATTGGCTTTAGAACAGCCACCCAGCCTTCAGGCTCACCATCTCTAATACATCCCCCTCACGATGCCACGGTAGCCTTTTCAATCCTGCCTTTGCCATCCTCTTGACTGAATTCTTCTGCCCAAGAATCCCAAGCCTTTCCCTAACTTGGATCCTAGGGATCATCTCTAAACAACCTTCACGTGTCCTTCATGTGCCTTACCTATGCAGATAGAATCTTGGAACATGCCATCCTCTTCTGCACTCTGTATCCTTGTGCATGCTGCTCCCTCTGGGTAGGATGCTCTTCCCTATGTCCCCAGATGTCCACTCACTCCCTGCTATACGAGTGGTTCTCAACCTTTGGGTCTCAATCCCTTTAGGGGAGTCAAATGACCCTTACACAGGGATCATATATCAGATATCCTGCATATCAGATATTTGTATTACAACTCATAACAATAGAAAGATGAATGGTTAGGGAGTAACAATGAAATAATTTTGTGGTTGGGGGTCCCCACAGCATGAGGGACTGTGTTAAAGGGTTGCAGCATTAGGAAGGGTGAGAACCACTGCTTTGTACAGATTTGGTTGCACCTTCCTCTATGCTTATGAAACTTTCTCCTTTTTTCTGCTCATCAACTTTCTGTATGTCTCATACTTGTGTTTTACTATTCTTCTCCACTAGAGTGCAAAATCCTTAAAGGATATGTCAGTATCTTTAATACTCTTTTTTACCTCTAGCATTTGGCATAAATTTGGCATTGATTTAATGGTTCAGTAAACATTTGTTAAAAGACTGGAGAGAAAACTCAGTTGGCAAAACGCTAGACATATAGTCATGAGAAGCTGCGTTTGATCCCCAAAACCTATGTGAGAAGTCAGATTTAATGGTACACATTTGTAACCCTAGCATTGCCTGAGACAGGCAGATCCCTACAGTTCACTGGCCCAGCAATTTGACCTGCTTGGCAAGTTTAAGGACAAAGAGTCCCTGTCCTAAACAAGTGGACAGCACTTTCAGAGCACCCAAGCTGGACCTCTGGCCTACACACACAGGAATAAAATAAGCATTTGTTGAATGAGTCAAAATGAAAAACAGCCAATTGCCTGCACACAGCGGAGGGCCTTCTGAGTCAGAACTCAGACTTGTGAGTCCTACTGTGCATTCCGCAATTTCCATCATGCCAGTGGTCCTTCCTCCTCCTTCTTCCCTGTTGACTGGCATCCTCATTTCCCTCTGGGAAAAACCCTTCTCCATGAAGACCATATGGGAAAGTGAACTCGGTTTCCAGTTCCAGGATGTTCAAAAGGTGGCACATTTCTATCTTAGTGATTGGCTCCAGCAGGGCATGACTGATTTGGGTCTGATAAGTCATGGGAAAAAAAAAAAAAAGAAAGATTCTCCAAGGGCTTCACAAAGACCCAGGAGGAACCCCCACTTCCTCTTCTGGACTCTCTCAGATGCAGGCCATGGCCAACTTCTAGCCTAAGAAGAAAGGAAATACCAACAGAGCTCAAAGCGTCCTGCAGTGATGGGGCAGGAGCCTCTGCACTCAGCTACACTGAAGTCCACACTTACTCCCAACTTCCAGTCTCACAAATCCAATAAACCTCTGGTTAAATCCTTTGGTTTTATGCTATTATTACTACTAATAGTGAAATGTGTCCCCTGAAACATACATTCAAGATAACACGTGTGTGCATGTGCATTTGAAAGGTAAGGAGCCATCATTTTTGCCCTGCTTAATTCTCTGACAACAAATCATCTTCCCAGCCACCATTCCCTTTGCTTTTGAAATACAGTACAGATGAAGGAAAATTGGAAGAGCTGCCATGGTCAGCCCAAGTGCATGACGCATCAACAGGCAGTGTGGTCACGTTGTGACAAGCTTGTCTAGAAGCTAACACTCCAATAAATAAGTTGACATGGGACTGTCAGAGCTAAGTTCAGGGTCAAATTTTAACCACTCTTTACAGCCCCACACTTTCTCTCCTGGCCTTAAGCACTCCAGTCTATTGATATACCCATCAACTTCCTGACTGGTTGTCTTTCTTAAAAAAAATAAAAATAAAAGCTGTCAAATCAAAGTGGAAAGTCAAGGGAACATGGACGAACCCAGGCCCCATGAGAGTGACTGTGGAGCTGGCCAGAAACATCCTGTGTAGATCACTTTTCACTCAGGGAAACAAAATTCTTGGGGACCTTTGTGGGGAGATGCAGGCAGGGTTTCAGGGTGTAGCCCAGGCTAGCCCTGAATTCCTGATCCTCCCAAGCGCTAGATTGCAGGCAAGGGCCACCACTTTAAGTTTCTTGGGGACTTTTGGAGTAGAAAAGAATGAATCAAGGAGATGTTTGTAGAAATGACAGTGGGGTTGGAAGCACACCTGTCAAAGGTGTGATGAAGCCAAAGGAGCTCCAAAGCAGGGTCAGAAAGTAGACAGGAACTGTGCATTCAGCTCTGCTGCTGCTGAAGGAGTTGCTCCTGCCAATAAGCAGAAGGCCACCCAGCCCAAGCCTGGCACTGTGGGAGTCACAACAGCATGTCTGATGAAGCTGCCAGCAGTCACACTTGGCCACCAGCTATAAATACAACAGCCCCTCACCCAATCCTAGTGTTCATCTCTTTCCATGGCACCCCAGGCAAACACACAGGCAAATTGCTTCTGGGCCTTTCCTTCCCTGGCCTCCAAGGTTGAGTGACGTAGAAACAGTCAGTCCATTTTCTCTTGCTATAATGAAATACCTGAGGCTGGATACCTCAAAGAGATTCATTTTGTCTATTTGTTCTTAAACATCAAATCAAGGCTCAGCAGCAATGTCAAACCAAACTTGAAAAATAAGAGAAAAAAAAATATCCTAGTTCTAGAGGTCTAGAAACATGGTGCTGGCCTCAGGTCAGCTCTGGGTCTCATGATGGATGGTGTCACACCATGAGTACATATAGAAGAGATCACATAATAACACTGTAGTCAGAGAGAGAGCCATGGGTCAACTGTTATTTTGTAACAGTTTTTACATGAGGAAACTAACCAGGGTCCCACAAGAACTGTATTAACCCAGTCCAAAGGCAATAACCTCAGGGCTCCGCCTCTTAGGATTTCAACACTCTCAACATCGTATCAGGGGCCAAATGTTCCACCAGAGAACATTTGAGGGACCAACCACCTATAAGCCACAGCAGGGGACAAGCCATGACTGTGAGAATTTAAAGGGATATCAAATATTTAAGGTCCTTTCATGTGTCTGTTCAACCTCCTTGCATCTATCCAAGGAAAGGGGTTCAGAGGGGTGTAAGAAGGCAAGAGCGAGATCATGTAGGCAACCCCTACCCTAGAGCAGTGGCTCACAACCTGTGGGTTTTGACTCCTCTGGGGATCAAATGACCCTTTCACGGGAGTCTTATATCAGATAGCCTGTATGTCAGATATTTACATGACAATTCATAACAGCAGTAAATTTACAGTCATGAAGTAGCAACAAAATAGTCATATGGTTGGGGATCACCACAACATAAGGAACTGTGGTAAAGATTCACAGCAATAGGAAGGCTGAGAACCACTGAACTAGGAGCTGGGAAGAGATGTCCCAATGCTTACTATCTGGTGGCCACTCATACGCATGGGCTCCAAAAAATGTCCCACTTCTCTCCTCATATCATCTGCAAATCTATACATCCCCCTTTATTTTCTCTTAACCTTCTCTTCTCTCTATATATATATATCATCCCAACTCCCATTGTCTACCCTATGAAACGTCCCTAGAGTACCCCTGGAGGGAGCAAAGAGAAGGACAGGTCTGAGTCTTACAAGTCTCCCTAGCAAGGAAGCTTGTAAAAACCTTTCTCCAGCTACTAGTGACCATACTTAGAACAAAATCAAGACGTCTTACTAAGCGAAAATAGTTTCCGTCTTTTCAGGGAGCGAGAAGAAGCATCCTAGAGTTTTAGCAAAGTTGATTTGGAAAGATGTCAAGCACATACAAGGTAGCCACAAACCATGCATGTGCTTCTGAATGGGGCCAGTTCCCCTTCTGACCCCTTCACACTAATGCCATGCTTATGGTCAATGGCCAGTTCCAAGCAAACAACGCTTTCACCCTACTTCCTGTAAGAATGCTTAGGAAGCCAAGGTGAAGCCTGGGGCATGCTGTTTAGCCATCAGCTCTGCACGTCGCATGGCAAAGCCAATGTATGGGAAGTTGCAAGTGTTCCACTCACAGATCTTTCCCACAGGCCACCAGTGGAAAAGATGACAGCTACTTATCTCTGAACACTGGGAGATAATGACCTACCAACCTAGTATCTTGGCTAGCTAGCTATTGCTGTGCTAGACACCATATACCAAAAACAACTTGGGGAGGAAAGCATTTCTATCAGCATACAGCTCACAGTCCATCAGAATGGGAACTCAGGGCAGAAACCCAAGGCATGAACTGAGGCAGAGGCTGTGGAGGAATACTGCTTATTGTCTTGTTCCTCACTACTCACTCAGCTTCCCTTTTTATACAGCTTTGGACCACCTGCCCAGGGGTGACACTAGTCACAATGGGGTTGGCTTTCCCACGTCAACCATCATCAAGAAAATACCTGACAGCCCTGCCTACGGTCATTCTGATGAAGATATTTTCTAAGTTGAAGTTCCCTCTCCCCCAGATAATTCTATCTTGTGTCAAATTGACAACAACCAATCAATAAACCAAGAAATAAGTAAATGCATACATACATACATACATACATACATACATACATACATACATACTAACCAGAACACCTAGCCTCCCTCAGCATCTGGGTCCAGACCTTCCTATCAGATTGAGCTTGGAAGTATCCATTAAGGAACATAGCTTTCTAACCTTCATTTTAACCCTAAGAGACCCAGAGGAGAGGACTCAGCCATGCCAGACCCAGGCTTCTAAACCACAAAAGCAAAAATAGCAAACAGGGAATCCTAAGCCATGGAACTTGGGGAACTGTCGTGCTGCAAGAGGAACCTCATACAAACACCAACTTTGGAAGGTCTTGACAAGGAAGAATACAGGAGAAAGCATTCAGAGGAGTAACTGGTTCACAATAACTGCTCAGTAAATGTGCCTACCACATCAATGAAGTCAATAGCAGATGCTGAGAGCAAATACAAACCTATACCATTTTCAGTTCTTACCCTGGAGAAATTTACTTAGCCTCTAGTCTCAGCCTCTCCACTGGTAAAATTAAGTGGTAGAA
This sequence comes from Mus caroli, assembly GCF_978045245.1. Taxonomy (NCBI): domain Eukaryota; kingdom Metazoa; phylum Chordata; class Mammalia; order Rodentia; family Muridae; genus Mus; species Mus caroli. The sequence goes on along the minus strand of NW_028227270.1, from coordinate 17,739,885 downwards.
TTCAATAATGACAGTGCTCAAAGGTTTAGTGATGCCTACCATCCAAGGAAGTAGCACAAATTATTACCCCTGTGTGGAAATGATACCAGCTCAGAGAAGCCAAGTAACCAGATAACATCACCTGTGTAGTGGCAGGCTGAGGTCTTAGGCTCATCTTTCTGCCTCCCAGACTCTTGCAAACAAACCCATTCCTCAAAGAACCCTGGTGATTTGGCAAATGTGTGATTGAGATTTAACAGTGTTTGCTGCTGGCTGTTGCTCCCAGTGTCTGGATTTATCAAAATAACCACCTCCGCTCTGTTCTTGTATTGATATCTGCCTGGCCATGGCCACTGTCCGTTGCACATCCCACTGGCTTGATTGACTTTCTCAGGTGTATTACAGGGTCTTCATCACACAGTATCCCAACATGAAGGAAGAAGAAATGAGGCTTGGGGTGGCAACATGACAGGAGACAGGACTTGGGCCATTGTCTAAGAGTGGTCACATTGACTGGGACAGAGACTTCCAGAAATTTACCCTTATTGGATCTCAGAGGCCAGTTTCTAACAAAATAGTGGCCAGGAAGTCTTGGAAAAACAGGAACCCTGAGAGTGCAATTTTTCAGTTTATTGTCATGGCTCGTCCCTTCCATTGTATGAGAAGGATATAGGGGTAGAAGGAGGCAGGATGAATAGTCAAAATCATCATGGTTAATAATTTGTCTGCCTGGTCCATTTAGAAATGCCATTATTAAAAAAAAAGAAAGAAACACCATTATTCTTCAAAATGCTTTAAATTTATCATTTAATTCAAAAGTAATCTTTGTAGTGAAGTTCGTCCAGCAGGAACAGCTCAATTGTATTATCACCCAGGTAGTAAAAGTTATTAACTAACACCACCACATCCCTACACAAAAGCCTCCCTCTAGCCACTGTTCAGCTTCCAATACCTGAGTTAGACCCTCACATGACCTAGGAGCTGCCTGAATCAAGAAGACATCATAACAGAGTAGTTATTCAAATGCCTCTAACTAAATACTTATGATAGTAGCTCAGTCGTGGTAGTACCCAGGAATTTTATTGATCAACGTTATTCTGGGTGCATATATGAAAGTTTGGAGTGATTAACATTCACATCAGTAGACTAAGTCCAGCAGATTGTTTTTCATAATGTAGGTGAGCCTCGCCCATCAGCTGAAGGCCACCTCTGAGCAAGAGGGAACTCATTAGAAAATGCCTCTGGGCTTAAACATCAACACCAGATCTTTCCCATCTCCTGGGAAATTGCCATTGTCCCAGATATGGCCTTGCCAGCCTATGGAATCAAGCAAGCAGCCAAGACCCTTTAATAAATCCTCTCTCTCCCTTTCCTTCTCTCTATCTCCCACCCCCCAGCTCTGCAAACACACACACACACAGGCACACACACACACACAGGCACATACACACACACACACAGTCACACACACACACAGAGACACACACACGCACACACACAGGCACACACACACACACAGAGCACTCTATTTCTCTGGAGAACCCTAACAATTACAATTCTCAAGATGCTGTCTTAGTTACGTTTCTATTGCTGTGAAGAGACATGACCAAGGCAACTTATAAAAGAAAGCAGTTAACTGGAGGCTGGCTTACTGCTTCAGAGGATGAGTCCATGACCATCACAGTGGAGAGCATGGCAGCTGGCAGGCACTGGAGCAGTAGCTGAGAGTTGACATCTTCTCTGTCAGTTGGAGGCAGATAGAGAGAGCAAGTTGGTTTGGTATAGGCTTTTGAATCTTCAAAACTTCATCCCCAGTGACATACTTCCTCCAACAAAACCACACCTACTCCAACAAAGCCACACCTCCTAGTCCCTCCCAAAACAGTTCCACCAACTGGGTTCAAACAAACACTAAAATATGGGAGTCTATTAGTACCAAGTTCACAGTTTAAGTTAACTAGGACACTCCTTTTCCCACAGTTTCTGGGAGAGAAGGCTCTGCTATAGATATTGAGTCACAAAGAACTCCTGTGCATATTAGAAGGAAAGATGCCAGTCAAAGAAGCCACCTACTATATGGTTCCAACTAAATGATATTCCAGAAGGAACAAAAGTAGAGACAGTAAGCAGATCATTAGGAGTCTTGTGGAAGGGGGGAAAGTAAAGAGTAGGGGTTCAGGGGACTTTTATGGTAATGAAATTTTTCTAACAGGGCAGCACCTGGATAATAAACACAGGTCATGCATCTGTCAAAAATCAATGGAACTTTAAACACAATGTAGGGATGGAGAGGTATACAAAGAGGCTCCTATTATTTTTCTGTAGCTTTTTTTATAAACCTAAGAATGCTCTAAGAACAGTCTATTAATAAATATTTTTAAAGACTTGTAAGATGGGTCCTAACCCATTTTCCATGTGACCAAATAGGAGTTTGGAGATGTGAAAGGAAGGAAAAGCGGGAGGGGGGGAGGGAGGGGGGGAGGGAGGGGAAGGGAAGGGAAGGGAAGGGGAGGGGAGGGGAGGGAGGGGAGGGGAGGGGAGGGGAGGGGAGGGGAGGGGAGGGGAGGGGAGGGGAGGGAGGGGAAGGGAAGGGAAGGGAAGGGGAGGGGAGGGGAGGGGAGGGGAGGGGAGGGGAGGGGAGGGGAGGGGAGGGGAGGGGAGGGGAGGGGAGGGGAGGGGAGGGAAGGGAAGGGAAGGGAAGGGAAGGGAAGGGAAGGGAAGGGAAGGGAAGGGAAGGGAAGGGAAGGGAAGGGAAGGGAAGGGAAGGGAAGGGAAGGGAAAAGGGAAGGGAAAAGGGAAGGGAAGGGAAGGGAAGGGAAGGGAAGGGAAGGGAAGGGAAGGGAAGGGAAGGGAAGGGAAGGGAAGGGAAGGGAAGGGAAGGGAAGGGAAGGGAAGGGAAGGGAAGGGAAGGGAAGGGAAGGGAAGGGAAGGGAAGGGAAGGGAAGGGAAGGGAAGGGAAGGGAAGGGAAGGGAAGGGAAGGGAAGGGAAGGGAAAAGGGAAGGGAAGGGAAGGGAAAAGGGAAGGGAAGGGAAGGGAAGGGAAGGGAAAAGGGAAGGGAAGGGAAGGGAAGGGAAGGGAAGGGAAGGGAAGGGAAGGGAAGGGAAGGGAAGGGAAGGGAAGGGAAGGGAAGGGAAGGGAAGGGAAGGGAAGGGAAGGGAAGGGAAGGGAAGGGAAGGGAAGGGAAGGGAAGGGAAGGGAAGGGAAGGGAAGGGAAGGGAAGGGAAGGGAAGGGAAGGGAAGGGAAGGGAAGGGAAGGGAAGGGAAGGGAAGGGAAGGGAAGGGAAGGGAAGGGAAGGGAAGGGAAGGGAAGGGAGAAGAAACACAAGCTAACTGAGCAGTAGAAGCCTCAGAAAGCTATCTTAGGAGTTTATGAGACTTCAACCTCTTCCTGTTCCGTCCCTGCAGGAGGCCTATATCTCCATCTGTCAGCCACACAGACCTGTTGTGTCTGACACCTGCCCACATTAAACACACTCTGCTCATCATTCTTGTCTTTTTCTCTCTTCAGTAACTCAATTATTTCTTGCTCTTGCTCTCAATTTCTGACACCACCAGAGGGCCAGTAAAGGCCTGACAACTACTTGATTTGATTCACAGGTCTAACCTGGTCAACCTCAGACTCACAAGCCTCCCCTTCACGGCCATGTTCATACTGCTGAGGTGTCCCCTCACTCATGGGGTTCCTTCAGGTCTTGGAACATCAGGCACCCTGGGTGACCTTCTCATTGCCCCTCAGTTATCCCAAGGGACTCTGAAATAGAGGGCATAGTCTTCAACTTGACGGGGCTCTACAGAAGTACACTAAACTATTCATAAACAGCACAATGGGACCAACTTGGAACTCATACACCACTGTGAAGCCACCAACATAGCCAAGATAACAACCATTTCCATGACCCCACAAATTCCCCAGTGTGTCCCATCTACCCCTCATCCCTACCATAGGCAACCAGTCCTCTGCTTTCTATGGAGTGCTCTCCATTGCACAGTGTTCCTCTATCTGGTATCTTTCACTCAGTATAATAACTCAGACACATCCATGTGCAGATCAGCAGTGTCTTTTCTTGCAAAAAGCAGTGTCTTCCCATGTTTGGCTCTCTGATACTTATCCATCCATGTGCCTATTGATAGACTGTGCTTCAGCCTGAAGGTATTACCAGAAAAACTGATATAAATAGCTTTGTTTAAATTTGGTTGTAATTCTTGGGTTAAACACTGGAGTGGGAAGGCTCTGTCACATGGTACATGAACATTTAACATAAGAAACTGAAGAAGCTATTTTCCCAAGTGGTTGTGCATTTTACATTTCTACCAGCAATAGATAAATGCTAGGTGCCTCGCACCCTTGCCAATGCTTGGTGTGGTTAATGTTTTCTTTTCTGTCAATCATTTGAAGAGTGAGGTATAGCATATCTCATTGTTATTCTACTGTTCCCACATTTGATTCTTGAGTAACAATACTGAATGCATTTTCATTTGTTTTCTACGTGTCTTTTTAATCTATGCTTACGCTTCTGTGTGCCTGCTGCCTTTCTGTGTGCTCAAGAGGTTGGAGATCTGCTGAACTTTTTAGAAGATGGTTCAACCAAAGCTAGGAAATATGCATGAAGGAGAATGTGTGAGTTCCTGCTACATGGCACTTAGAGGCTCACACAGATCTAATACAGTTCCATTTTTATCATGGTCATTGGCTGCCTCCTCCCCGAACCCAACGGTGAGCATAAAGAGGGTATTCTCAAAGGAGCTTCCAGCCCCATAGGAAAAACAACAATACGAACCAACCAGTACCCCCAGAGCTCCCAGGGACTAAACCACCAACCAGAGAGTACATATGGAGGGACCCTATGGCTCCAGCTGCAAATGTAGCAGAGGATGGCCTTGTTGGACATCAGTGGAAGTAGAAGCACTTGGTCCTGAGAAAGCTCAATGCTCCAGTGTGGGGAAATGCCAGGACAGGGAAGTGGGAGTGGGTGGGTTGGTGAGCAGGGGGAGGGAGGATGGGATAGGGGTCTTCATGGAAGCCAGGAAAACGATAACATTTGAAATGTAAATAAATAAAACATCTAATTAAAAAAAAAGAGGGTATTCTCCTGCCTCAACTCCATAGGCCCAGGACTTGATCAGAAGATCTGTGATGTGGCTAAAGTCTGCAGGTATCTAAATCAGTGTTCTTAGCTGACAGGTTGATCAAAGCCCACAGGGAGTTTACAGAGACAGAGTCAGCTGCAAACATCTGGGAGAGAGCCAAGACAATGAGTTTCAAAGTGTGCCCAACTGAGCAGCAGCCCCTGGAACTTTCTGGAAACACTAGCTCCTGGGTTTAATGCAGGTATAACTTAGCAGGAGCTGCAGAGGTGGGCTCAACAAACTCCAGTGTCTGGGTGTGCAACACTGGAAAGCTACTTTTCCAGAGGACAAAGCAAACCACGGGCTGTCCTTCAAGAGCGTCTGAGCATGCTCAGTGTGGGGATGGATCTATTTACTGTTGCTTCTAAGTCCTCAGTCACAGCCACATGCCAGAGAAAATCTGTACAGCTCTTGGCTTGCCAGCAGCCATGGCCACCCCTACCCTACTCTTTGACATCCCCGCGGATGGTGAGGCCTTGAGCCACGTCTCCTGCAAGCTGTTTGCAGACAGAGTTTCAGAAGCAGAAGAAAATGTTAATACTCTGAACACTGAACAGAAAGGATTCGGATGTAATAATTTCTCCCTTCGCAAAATTATTCATATGCCAGGGTGGTGACTTCACACACCATAGTGGCACTGTCTGCGAAGTCCACCTGCAGGGGGAAATTTGAAGATGAGAGGCTCATCCTGACCCCGTGTCCATGGCAAATGCTGGACCGAACACCAATGATTCCCAGTTCTACATCTGCAGAGCAAGAGCTGAGTAGCTACATAGCAAGCATGTAGTCTCTGGGAAGGTGAGAGAAGGCATGAGAGTTGTGGAAGCCACGGATCATTCTGGGTCCAGGAATGGCAAGAGCGGCAAGAAGATCACCACTGCCACCTGTGGGCGACTCGAATTCTTTTAACTCCCATGCATCTTACGCAGAGACCATTTTCCGGTATCTCGGGAGCGCGCTCCCATCCCGTCTGCTCACAGCACCCCGTAGCCTTTGCTCTCACTGAAGTTCTTTGGGTTCCATAGTTTCCTCGCTCCCCTCCAGTCTGGCTGGGTTGCAGAGTTAGGTTCATGGTTATGAATAATAGCCAAAGAGAGTCATGGTGTTGTGTGCCTTTAATCCCAGCACTCAGAAAGGCAGAAGCAGGCAGATCTCTGGGAGTTCCAGGCCAGACTGGCTTACAAAATGAGTTCCAGGACAGCCATGAATATACAGAGAAACCCTGTCTCAAAAACAAAAACACAAAACAGGAGAAAAAAATCTATACAACTGAGAAGTGTCAAAGTTTAAAAAAGGGAATGGGTGGGAGAAACGGGTAAGGTGGATCCATCAGTAATGATGCCTGCTGCCAAACTTGGAAATCCTCGTTTGATCCCCAGGACCCTCAAGGTAGAAGAAGAGAACAACTCTACAAGCTGTCCTCTGAACAAACAACACTCACACTCTCTCTCAATCTCTCTCCTACTCCCCTCCCTCCCCCTCTTCCTAGGCTTCCCCTTCCCTTTCTCAATAAATGTGTAACTAAAGGTTAGGGAAATGAGGAAGTGAGTCTTGGAAGCAGAACTCTTAGCTAGCATGCTTGGAACCTTAGCTTCAATCCCCTTGCTGCTAGAAAGAAGGAAAGGGAGAGACAGAAACATCCCAGCTCCCACTTCCTGCCTGTCACCAGGCTCTGCTGTCGAACATCAAGCCCCTTCCTATTTCTGCCCTGTTTCCCCTAGGATAAAACAGTATTCCTGATAGACACTGCAATGCCTGCCCTCTTGCTTCCACACCTCTTCAGGGACAGGCTTTGCCCACTCTCTGGGTCTAGTTTGGGTTTTATTGTGGTGAAGAGACATCATGGCCAGGGCAACTCTTATAAAAGAAAACAATTAATTGGGGCTGTCTTACAGGTTCAGAGGTTCAGTCCATTATCATCATGGTGGGAAGCACGGCAGCATCCAGGCAGACATGGTTGCTAAAGAAGCAGCTGAGAGTTCTACATCTTCATCCACAGGCAGCAAGGAAAAGACTGGGTTCCACACTGGGCAGGGCTTGAGTATAGGAGCCCTCAAAGCCCAACCTTCCAGACCACACCTATTCCAACCAGTCCACACCTACTAATAGTGCCACTCTCTATGGACCAAGCATTCAAACTCATGAATCTATGGGGCCATACCTAGTCAACCCACCACATTCAGCCTACAAAAAGTCCTAGACTACTGTAAACATTTAGCCCTCTCTTCAGCTGTAGCCACAGGGAAGGGGACAAGGCCTGTTTTGCCCCACCCCAGTGTTTCACATAGAATTCAGCACCCTTTACATATTTGTTCAAAGAATGAATGGGGAACAGGCAGGGGGTTAAATCACTATGAAAAGGGAAGGAAAGACCCATGGAGCTCAGGCTGCTCTGACCAGGCCTTCCTATTATAGATGAGCACGCTTAGAAAATGCAGCTTTGTCTCTGTTGTCCCCTTCCACTCTCCCTCCCAGGGCCAAGAGGCACTAACCTGGTCTCTTCAGCCCACATAGAAGCTATGCAGTCTCACCGTCACTCAAGTGTGGTGCTCTCAAGTAATGCCATAGCTCCTGAGTTATAAACACACTGCCGATTTCTCCAATGTTACACCTGAGGCAGCCACCCACACCTAGCCCCCAAATGTAGAGACAGTTCTATGCAAGTCACAGTGATAATTGTTTAGCCTATTTCTAGATAGGTAAGAAAAAATAGAATTCTAATATACTCCACTCAGTAAATAAGTAAGCACTTGTATAAACAACACCTATGGAGTTCCCAGAACAGTGGGGACTATAAAGTATATAAGATAACTGGTTCACACACACACACACACACACACACACACACACACACACTCACACATGCATGCACAAACGTGTGTGCACACACAGAGAGGGTCAGAAAGACAGAGATGGAGAGGGAGAGAGGGAGGAAGGTCATCTCAGTATTCAAACTGCTGCAGAAAGGATTTTTCGTGCACTAACTTCTGCAGGATTCATCAGTCACCTAATCCAGATGTCCATCCAGGCGTTAAATGGAGTTGGAGTTCTTTTAACCTAAAACCATCTGCCACATCATTCATTATACCTAGAAACCAAACACAAAGCAAGGCTTAATAAATATTTGTCATGGGCAATGAAGACTTCAATCTGAATAGCTGAGAGGTCATAGGATAATTACACAGCTCTCTCAGGAGCTGGCTCACTGTTCCCTCCTCTGCTGGGGTCCCTGCTCAGCAGGACTCCTAGCCTCTGACTTACTGAGGAGAGTTGAAGGCAGGGTGCATGCAGCAGCCCGCTTGTGTTAACAATTATTGTTTTCTGCTCTTTGTATTGGAAAATCATGGGCTTGGACCTGCAGAACAAAAAACTGGGTGTGGCAAGTGCCTTAGCCAACGATAAAGGTGGAGCATTCTGAGCAGCTAGCAACATACTAGTCATTTTAGTTTATCTATTTATGTAAACGATTTTTCACATGCAAAAACCAGGAAGCATCTCCTAGAACAGCGGTTCTCAGCCTTCCTAACACCGAGACCTTATAATACAGCTCCTCGTGTCATACCGACCCCCCAGCCATAAAATTATTTTCATAACTGCAATTTTGCTACTGTTATGATTCATAATATAAATATCTGTGTTTTCCAATAGTCTTAGGCAACCCCTGTGAAAGAAAGAACCGTTACACACACACACACACACACACACACACACACACACCTGAAAGGGCGTCACAACCCACAGGTTGAGAACCACTGACCTAGAAGCACAAACAATTTTTGTATGCAAGAATTTGAAGAAAGGAACTGATGTCTACAGAATATTCACTGGCACATCAGGGGCCATAACAGACCCTTGTACAGTTTGGCTCTTTAGCCTTCACAGTGACCCTATAAAATGGATGGATGACAGTTAGATAAAAACTGTCTCTGTAGAAGCTGGAGACAAACTAATTAAAAGGCCACAGAAAGGAAGCCAAAATATGTCTTAAATGCCCATCACTTAAAGGTCCAGCAATAGTTTCATGGAATCTTGAAATAATAGGATTTTTCAAAAAGCCTATGTATATATACATATAAAAACACTTTAAAAGCACAGGAAGGATCATGGAGACCTAATTAATACAACATCTTGGCCTTACATCTTACAAACAGCCTCATAGAATCCCAACTTTTCTTTTGCAAAAAGCAAGCACACTTATATGTGAACGTATATCTGTGTATCTCTTATATGCTCATTCCTCAACACTCTTGAGAGATTGGTTTCAGGGCCTTTGAAGGAATTCAATGTTCTGGATGTCCAAGCCCTTCATATAACATGACACAGTATTTGTATATAGCCTGCACACATGCTCCACGAACAAATCATCTTTCAATTACTTATGATACCTTAACTATGTAAGTAGTTGAATACTGTACCGCTTATGGAATATGGACAAAAATAGCTTGGGCAGAGAAATGCAATTTCTTCTGGATTTTTTTCAGTGCTTCAGATCAACCAGGGCCTCATTTACACTAAACACGTTCTCTGCCACTCAGTTGTAGATAAGCCCTAAGTATTTTCAAATTGGGGTGAATAGAATCTGCAAATACGGAACCCGTGACCACCGAGAGCCAGGGGTGTGTGTGTGTGTGTGTGTGTGTGTGTGTGTGTGTGTGTATCAGCACATCTAAACATGACTGTCAAAAATATAAACCAATGAGTGTCTTTCTCTCTACAGAGAGATTGTAAATTACCTCTAAACTTTTCATAATACTCTGCAACTTTTAAAAATAGAGACTAGCTCCGTTGGTAAAATAATTGCCACATAACACAAAAACCTAAGTTCAATACCTAGCACCCATTTAAAGTCAGGCATGATGGTAATCCCAGCGCCAAGGAAATGAAGGAGAGATCCCTGGGGTTCACTGCCCAACCAACTTAACCTACTTGGGGAGTTCGAGGCAAGTGAAAGACTATGTCTCAAAAAACAAGGTAAATGGTTCCTGAGGAATAACATCTAAAGTGAACCTCTGGCTTACACACGCGCGCGCGCGCGCACACACACACACACACACACACACACATATGCAGAGAGAGAGAGAGAGAGAGAGAGAGAGAGAGAGAGAGAGAGAGAGAATAGGCATAAACTACCTCTTCAATTAAAATTACCACATTTAAAATGCAATATTATATTTTAAAGGCAAGTCAGAACAATGGGCTGCAAGCTTTTTGCCCTTGGTGAATTTGCTTCTAATTCTCTTTAAAGGAATTTGCAATCTACTGTGCACAGCATTCACTTCTTCATTTACTCACTCACTCACTCAGCCAGTCAGTATTTGCAGAGTGATAAACCAAATATTAAAGTGTCTTCCTGCATGAGGGACTCTGCCCTTCTGGAACACAGGGAGAAATAAAAGAGCTACAGTTATTGCTTGTGTCGTGCTGTATATAAACTAATAAATTGGAAGCATTAACCTGAGGGCACAGTAAAAATAAAATGCAAGATACTAGGGAAGATGTTAAATATTGGATTTGAATAAAACGAGTTAGAACTTTGAATAAGTCTTAAATTTTCTTCTGTGAATATCACAAACATAAATTCACTGTGTCAGATTTTTAAAGCAGAAATGGCCACACATGCTTTCTGGCCAAATGATTCTACTCTGACCCTTCAAATCCATGAGAGTCCCATCAGTGAAAGGGTTTTATTCAAATGATACAATTTTTAAAACCATTCTGTAGCCTTTGAAAAATTCCACAATGATTAAAATTCAGTTTTTAAAAATTGTTAACTACTCTTCCTATTCACTCACCAATATGATAACCAATATGATCAATATGATATCCATATGATAACCAAGTGTACAGTTTTTATAAAGAACAATACTCTAACCTGTACATAACAGGGGCAGCCATCATATGTGGGAGGACTGATAAATAGCCCATCAAAAGCATCTGTATGGTAGTTCCTGGACATGGTCTGTTTCTTCTCAGGACAAAGAGAGGGCCCACAAATGTAATTATGTTAAGGGTCTGGAGATCAGGAGATGATCCTGGTCATCCACATGGACCCAACATAATCACAAAGGTCTTGATGAGGGAAAGTGTCCATCAGGAGGGTTGGAGAGAGAGCTGAAGATGCTCTGCTATTGCTATGCTGCTGAAAGAAGGGTTCATGAGGCAATGAGTGCACGTGGCTTCAAGACTCCAAGATACAATGAGAACAGATTCTCCCTAGAATCTCCAATGGAGAAAGAGCCCAGGCCAACTAGAACCATCAGATAGTAAATCAATGTTCTACTCAGACACTAAACTTTTGGTAGTTTGTTACAGTAAATGTGTGTGTGTGTGTGTGTGTGTGTGTGTGTGTGTGTGTGAGCATATTTATTTGGTTATACTATATAGATTTAAATTATACACATATAAACATGTGTAGAATACATAAATATTTAAACAAGATCTATATATGCTGAGACAAGATCTAGAGCAAGCATATAGCACATCTACTCCTTAGGCACCCAAACCACAAACTCTCCAATATTGCCTGAGTACCTTGTACACAACAGCCAACATCCATGTATTTTACAGGAAGCTGCTGAACTGGGTGTCCAAGTGGTAGAGCTCCCTGTCTTCACACTGTCCCTCAGCCAAGTCATGAGCTTGGTGTAAGTCACTGAACTACAAGGCACCTATGTCAAGACTACAGGGCACTTATGACTCTTTGCTTCCCTGAGACATCCTTCAAGGAGTCCATCTGAGGCTGCCTAAGAGATCCAGCTCTGCCAGCCCTGCTCAACCTCCTTAAAGACCAAGTGGAACATCACCATACAGCACACATGTGCCATCTGTGACACTGCATATCAATAACAAACTGCTGGAGACCTCTGGCTTCTAATGCCATAGTCCTCGAGTCTAAGACAAAGTGATCCCAAAAGGCTTTGTTCACTTCCAGTTCCTCAACTGAACCCCATCGATGTAAAAATAAAAGGCTGGGAGGTGCCCAGCCTTTTTATACTACAACATAACCTCGTGATCCACAAACATGCTAGGCCGCATTCGCAGCTGTTCTAGTGTGGTTCCTATTGCTGTGGCAAAACCACGTGGGGAAGCAAGCATTGGTTTGGTTTACACCTCCAGGTCCCAGGCCATCACTGAGGGAATCAGAGCAGGAGCTGAAGCAGAAACCATTGTGGATCACTGCTTTCTGTCTTTGCTTCCAGGTTCTTCTACAGCTCATGGCTACCTACTTAAGCAATAGTGCCACCCACAGTGAGCTAGGCCCACCTACATAGTTAATAATCAAGATAATTCCCCAAAGACATGCTCACAGGTCAATCTGATCTGGACCACTCCTCAATGGAGTCTCTCATCTCAGATAACTTTAGGCTTTGTCAAGTTGACAGTTAACACAATTAGGTCAGTAACTATCTAGCTAGGCGTGGTGGTGCTTGCCTTTTATCCTATCCCTCAGGAGGGAGAGGCAGGCAGATCTCTGTGAGTTGGAGGCCAGCCTAGTCTCTATAGTAGGTTTCAGGACAGCCAGAACTATTACACAAAGAGACCCTGTCTCAAAAACAAAAACAAAACAAAACAAGAAGATAGTAGCTATCCTGGGGGGGGGGGGCAGGGGAGGCATAAGTGGCCCAAGAGAAGGTTTGGCATGCCCAGTACCAAAGCCTTTAGGCAGGTGTCACCTTCAGTGCTGCATTCCCCACTGGCCCATGAATCTAGTTGTGTGAAAATGACAATAGAAATAGATTGATGCCTTCCCTCTCCTGTTAGGGATGCTATTTATTTCAAAACACAGAAAGAGCTTCCCATTTCATTCTTCTATAAGACGGCCTGAGTTGATTGTATTTTTGCTTTTACTTCAATATTTTAGTGCCTGTGGTGTTTCATATAAAAATGGCCCTTACAAGTGCATATATTAGCATGCTTAGTGCCCAGCTGATGAACTATTTGGAAAGGATTAGCTGTGGCCTTGTTGGAGGAAGAATGACACCGGGTGGTCAGCTTTCAAGTTTCAAAAGCTTCTCTCTCTCTCTCTCTCTCTCTCTCTCTCTCTCTCTCTCTCTCTCTCTCTCTCTCTCTCTCTCTCTCTCTCTCTCTCTCTTTCTCTCTCTCTTTCTCATTTTTGGCTATGGATCAGGATGGAAAGCTGTCAGCTACTGTATCTCCCTCCACACCACACATCTCTGCTTCCTCCCATCATGATGATAATGAACTAACCCTCTAAAACTGTAAGCAAGTCCCCAGTCTCATGCTTTCTTATATAAGACTTGCCTTGGTCATGGCGGCTCTTCACAGCAATAGAGAACAGTAACAAAGATGGTGCCTTTTATAGTTGCTGTCTTGATGAAACTGACCAGGAATCTGGTTCTCCAAAACTTTGTTTCTTCTTTTTTTAATGAATTTTATTTCACTTTAACATTTTATTAATTTTTATTTATGAGTTCACTGTAGCTGTCTTCAGAAACACCAGAAGAGGACATCAGATCCCATGACAGATGGTTGTGAGCCACCATGTGGTTGCTGGGAATTGAGCTCAGGAGCTCTGGAAAAGCAGTCAGTGCTCTTAACCCCTATTTCTTTCTTATTAGAGTAACAGAAACAAACCCAGGAAAAGATAGAGAAATGGACATAGTGTCTTCTTATCTTCTCGGGGAAAGGACTAGCTGATGAAGTCATCCGGAAGTTTCCAGGGTCAGCTCTGCCCTGTTATTCTCCTGTGGCCACTCAACCAGCAGCAGGTCCTGATACAGCCATTCCTCTGCACTGGCTCAGAGGGACTCCATTTGACTCGGGGTATTACATTGCCAGTTGTTAAATAGTTTCTCTATAACCCCTGCTGTGCCATTTCCTTGCCATTTGGCTGTGTGCTATCACTGGGGAATCAACTTTTCAAGGATTCAGGAAAAAGATAACCAAAGGAAAAAGGTTGTAAATTTGAATATATACATGCTAGACTATTTTAAATATACCTAGTCGTATTCATGATTACCCCCTAAGGAGGTGTTCAAAAACCTCTGGATGTGTTTCTCCTTCAAACAGTCAGCCATTTTTATACCCTGGCATCAACCTTTGTGAGCCTTCTATAACTTGTCAAAGTCACTCCTCTACAAGGTATAAAATGACCACTTTTTATGTCTTTTCCCCCCTCTCAAAGGATAAAGAAGGAAACAGAACATCTGTGAAATAGAAGACCGTGGCCCCATCTGTGTCCTGTCTCAAATGCATCATCCTTATAACACGTCTGTTGAAGATTTCCAACGCCTTTTGAACGATTCATACAGGTTATTCATTAATCAGCCACCATGGAGGCAGAGAGGAGTCGTTCCAGGTAACTGTGCCACAGACTGAAATTGTCTCAAGAAGCTAAGATCTCTCTGTGGCTCAAACTAAAGACGAGACGAGCACATCAAATGCACTGTTTTGTAGAAACTCATGTATTCAGCTTACTGCTTTCCAAGGAATGATCAAGAGTGTGATATCCTAAGAAAGTCATATCATATGCAATATGATAGATCCTTGAGCAGTATAGGATTTAGAGACTCCAACTCCCAAACACTAAAAAGTCCATACCTAGCTTTAACTTCCTAAACTTAACTACTAACCCCCTATTTCTCTTCAGAGGAGATCTATTTATCTTATAGATTTGTGTCTACTTGGTTTCTATGTATTAATCCATATTTGCATTAGTTACTTTTCTATTACTGTGATGAGACGCATGACGAAGGCAAATAATAGAAGGAAGGTTTACTGGGGCTCTGAGCTGCAGAGGGAGAAACGTCTGTCCTGGCAGGGAAACTACAGGCATGGCACCTGGAGTAGCAAGTTGAGAGCTCAGGTCCTGAACAGCAAATAGGAAGTAGAGGGAGTACTCTAGGACAAGCATGAGTCTTTAGATGACAAAAGCATACCCCCAGTGACATCCTTCCTTCAGCCACACAACTCACTGGAAAGACAAATGGTTTACAAATAGCATCACTCAGAATTCCAGATGGAGACAGGAATGTCTGAGCACTCAACATCACAAGTCGGACATTGAAAGTCTCACAAGTCAGACTGGAGCTGTAGCTCAGTAGTTGGAAAAGCACTTATTTAACATAGAGAAGGTTCAGGCTGCAATTTCCAAGAAAGAAAGAAGGGAGAGAGTGGAGGATGGAGAAGAGGAAGGGGATCCATGCTGTATTATGACAGTGTGTATGTACCATTACGGTTTATGACTGTGAACATTGTTCATGAGTGATGTTTTATGCAGTCTCTACATGTGTGTGCCTAAGTTTTGGTGAATATTAACTTTTTTTAATAGGCTTGCTTATACTTATGGTACTAAGTAATAAAACATGCTATTATCTACATATATGAATTTATAACATACCTGACTCAACTATTTTTCAAAATTTCTATACTATGCAATTCATCTGTGAGTTTTTACAAATTCTCTCACGTATGTATTTTTTTAATGCCCACATAGAAGAGGCTCATGCAATTCACAGAGACAGACTTCAGTCTAGAGACTCTGCTTGCCTGCCTTAACATGCTTGTTTCCACACCCATGAGAACCTGGAAGCCGTGCAAGGATAAGAGTTCAGGTCATCCTTAACTATACAGTAAATTCAAGGCCAGCTGAGATGCATACAGAAGATCCAATACATGGAATTGGCTTGAGGTTAATTAAGGTAAACTAAATGCATTTAGACATAAGGTAGGTAGATATATAGATATAGATATAGATATACCATTTTAAGAGACTGTCTATCAAGCAGATAAAGAATAAAATAAGAATCTAAATAGGACTAGGAAGTGATGGCACACATCTTCAATCCCAGCACTCAGGAGGCAGAGGCAAGTATATCTTGGCAGTTTGAGGCTAGCCTAGTCTATAGAGGCTAGTTCCAGAACAGCCAGGGTTACACAGTGAAATTCTGTCTTGAACTCTCCCTGCACCCCGCACCCCCTCCCAAAAAAAAGAATCTAAATAGAGCACAATGGTGGATAATGGCTACACAGCACACTTTTTTAGCTAACAAAATAAAGGTGATTTTCCTGCCCTGTCTCATTTTGCAACATCAGCAGATCTCAAAAAATGCTATTTTTTTTCCCTAGCTCCTAAACCTTAGCAACTGAGACCAGGCTAACCATGGTGATGTCTAATCCACATCCTGAAGAAAAAGGCAACATCCCAGATAATTCATCTTGCTAAGTCACCAGCTCAGCCCTGTAGCAACCCAACTCCTTATTTTTAAGGCCTGTCACATACTTTTACACTGAAAACAAAAGTTTAGTACAAATGAAGGTTAGGGTTAGGGTTCATTTATTCCAATGTGTATGAAATGATATGTGAAGCATATATTTGAATAAACTCAAAGGCTTTTTATAAATAGATACAAAGATACTATTTAAAATAAATGAGGGAGGGTGTGACCCATTTTGAAGGAATTGTTTCCCGCTGACATTCTTTAAAATCTCCAAGTGAGAGCCTGGCGTGGTGGTGCACGCCTTTAATCCCAGCACTTGGGAGGCAGAGGCAGGGGGATTTCTGAGTTCTAGGCCAGCCTGGTCTACAGAGTGAGTTCCAAGACAGCCAGGGCTACACAGAGAAACCCTGTCTCGAAAAACCAAAAAAAAAAAAAAAAATCTCCAAGTGATAAGTAAAAGAACCATCTTGGATCCAGTTCCATTACTGACCTGCTAGTTCTAGGGAAGGAAAATTCTGCATTCCCAGACATGCTGCTGTCATCGTAACTGACTCAACTTCTTAGAATGAGGCCAACCAACAGAAATGATCACCATTGTACCTAGGAACTGTGTACACCTAGGAAACATCTAGGCACCTCAGAATTCCATCAGGAAAGTGTAGTGAAACCAATGACTACCAATAGTCACTGCTGGTTCTTCTCTCCATCTCTGGATTTTGCTTTAAGGAAAATCGAACAGTAAACCTTCACAAGAATTAGGCAGGAACCTGGCAGATCTTTAACCCCAGCAGTTGGGCGGCAGAGTCAATCAGATCTCTGAGCTCGAGGCCAGCCTGGTCTACAGAGGAAGTTACAAGACAGAGCTACACTGAGAAACCCTGTCTTGAAACAAACAAACAAAACGTTTGGCAGGTCCTTATGGCAGCCTTTCCATTACAGACTTTTTCTCTTCTTACTCGACCCTATCACTGACAGCCCCAGCCCTGGTCCTGATGACTCTGAAGGCAAAGTCTTATATAATGCTTCCAAAACAAAATAAAATGCTAAGACTCTAATTCTCAAAGCCTGCCTTTGTTGGGGGTGGAGAGGAGATACTTGGGCATGGCACACCAAGGAGGTCACGTAAATGAATAAGCCATTTCGCTAGCGGCAGGACCACGGCAGACTGTAGATCGAGAGAGGCTGTGACTCTGAAAATGTTCTTGCTCCAGACCACAGAGATCATGATGGGAAGATCTTTAGTTGGAGAGATGGGTGTTTATAAGGGTGGCTCTAGGTACATACGCATGCAGAGGCTTAAGGCTGACATCAGAAGTCTTCCTCAACAACTCTCCACCTTATCCTTAGACACAGAGTCTCCCAGTTGAACCCAGAGCTCATGGCTATTGCTAGTCTTGCTCAGGACCACATTGCTGCAATTCCTGGTGGCCTGCCCTGGTCACCTAGCATTTACATGGGATCTTGGAATCTAAACTCCAGTCCTCCCACCTACACAGCAAGTACTTAACCACTGATCCACCCTTCGCCCTCCCCCCCACCAAGGATCTTGTTTCTGGGTTTTTATTGAGTGGGTTGATTGAGTAGGTTGCTGTCTTGTTTTGTTGGTATTTGAAACACTTGTGTCTGCCCACATTCCAGAATCAGCCTGGCTTCAGTGACTCAGCACCAGCAGCCACATCATCACCAGCTGTCAAAAGTAACAAATTTCTACTGTCCCCATGAATAGAGTACCCTTTATAAAGCCCCTACCATCACATTATTCTTTCTTCTTCCCCCCTTCCTCCCTCCCTCCCTCCCTCATCCCTCCCTCTGTCTCATTCTCTCTCCTCCCTCCATCTCATTTTCTCTCATTTTTTTTCTCTCTCATTCTCTCCCTCTCTCTCTCTCTCCCTCTCCCTCTATGGCAGACTTTTGGCCCCACTCCCTGCGCCCCCATCCCCTGTATCGTGGTGTGAACTTTTGATCTGCAGCGAAACCCTAACAGTCAGGTTGGTTGGTTGAGTGGGTGGTAGGTGTCTTGTTTTGCTTCTGTTTTAGAAGTTGTTGGGTTTTTTGGTTGTTTTTTTTTTTTAGATTTATTTATTTATTATATGTAAGTACACTATTGCTGTCTTCAGACACTCCAGAAGAGGGCATCAGATTTCATTACGGATGGTTGTGAGCCACCATGTGGTTTCTGGAATTTGAACTCAGGACTTTCGGAAGAGCGGTCGGCGCTCTTAACCACTGAGCCATCTCGCCAGCCCCCTGGAAGTTGTTTTTATTTTGCTTTGTTTCCCAATTGAAAGAAGTAATATTCTTTTAATTACTCTAGGAAAGGACATATCTGTGCCCTTGTAAGTACAGCAGATAGACTGAGAAACCTCAGTACACTCCTCTGTAAGAAATCTTAGCAAAATCATTCTCAGACGGATTGCTCAGGAGGTTTTTTATAGTTTGTTTATTATATATTTATACTTTATCATGTGTCTAATGATATCTGGAGAACAGGCACAACAGTTTCCTACACAGCATGGGGAGGACAAGCTGGAGCTTTAGGGAACTTACAGTGTTCATTTTCACTTGGACTCAAACTATTTAGGGAAGTATTTTTATAATTCCTATAATTACTTGAATTGTGTTTTATTAATTTTAGGGTTTTTTAAGATATAAAGCCATTTTAGTGATAATTTTATAGCTGTTAAAGACAACTTTTTTCACTAATATATATCAGAATTAATTACAAACTGAACAATTATACTGATCTGCATCTCAAAGCACCGTTTTTTGCGGATGTTGTTTGGGTTCTCTTTCTACATCCAACAATATCTTCTTTGTACAGTTTGAAGTAATATTTAGTTTATAAGGATTAATGGCAGTTACCCTATGTTGACAACAATTTTATTTTAATGATATGAAAATTTCCATAATCCCATTTAAATTTCCTCCTTAAGTTCTGCTTGGTCAAGCTCACACTGCCCCTTGCTGTTGCTTGCTTCTCCTTGTCATTATTTGCCTCTTTGTTTACATTTAAATATCCACCTCACTTTGTTTCAGGTCAACTGTTTTTCAACAGCACAATGCCAGATTCTCCGTTTTCATGGTTGGTTTGTTTTTGTTTGTTTTTACCTGTTGTGAAGTTGATTTCTCATAGTTTAGTCTGTATTCTATGTTTTCTCAATGGTAATTTGGTTTTATGTCTTATTATTTGCTTTGTTGGCTTTGATTTATACTGCATGGTACCCTCCCTTCTCCATGGGGGATGTGTTCCAAGACCACCACACACACACACACACCGCAGATCCCTGTGGCGATGGGCCTTCTCCTTTTTATTGGAAAAAGCTTCTCTGTGATATATCCCAACTGCCAGAGTTGCTACTCTTGCATGGGTGTTTTGTGGATGGGCCTGGTGCTTTTCTTCTTAACCAATTACATAATGAATAAAGGAGCCAATCACTGGGCGAGTAGTCGCCACTTCCAGGTTGGATGGAGTAAGAAAGGAAGCAGGAGAGAGTTCCTTTTTGGAACGGGGACAGCAGAGGGGTAAGATTTAGCTGGTAATATGTAGCTGCTAGAGTTTCCTGGTTTCATGGTGGATCCACAAGGAATAAGATTTTAATAAAGCTACAAGATTAGGTTTTAGTTGTTGCACCCCGAGATTGAGTTACCATTGTTTCTGAACTAAGTTTGTGTGGTGTTTTCCTTCACAACGTGGCTCATCTGGGTTTAAGAGAGAAAGGTATGGTGGCCAAGTGTGGGTTTGCTCCACAAAGGCTGTGGGGGATTTGAAGCTCGGGGTTGGTGTGGTAGTGACTCATCAGTGGGAACCTAGCAAACTGGGTGGAGAGATTGTGGAGTTCAGAGTCAGAATCTCCATGCGATAAAAACAGGTTGGGCATTGTCCAGCCAGTTCCCCACCCCCATCCCCAGGGCAGAGGCACAGATGCGGGGAGCATGCCCGTTCAACTTTTTTAATACTTCCCATAACATGGGTGGCAAGCATATTATTAAATAAAGTAAAGATTATCTGAACCCAGGCAGTGTGTTACAGGGACAATTAGACTAAAAGTAAATGCATGTGCCCCTTAGCATCATTTTCTCTTCCTTCAGTGAAGGGTCCATGTGGACGCTGTGGGAACTGTCTGTCTACCTTCTCAGTTTCATGTGGGGTTTTGTCTAAGTATCTTCTTATTTATTTATTATTTCCTTCAGACATTTTCTGCCTTGTTTCCTTTACTTGAACCAATGGAGTATACCAGAGACTGCTGAAAAGGTCTGTAAGCCTCTGCTCATAACCTGGACCTTTAGACGTGGGAATTATAACTCACTTACTGTGCCATCAGGAGGACTGGAGTCTGGGTCCCTACAGCCCAGTCAAGGTCAGAGGGAAGCAGTGGCTCTGGAGGCAGAGAGAGGATCTGAAGCAAGCAGACTACAAGGTTAGACATATCTACATACTGTGGGCTCAGCTGTAAGATTCTTCCTATAGGAACAAGGTAGAGAACAATGGATGGATATATTGTACTCTTGCACACATGCACACATGCACACATACACACATAAACATGATCAGGTGATTTCATATATATATATATATATATATATATATATATATATATATATATAGTCAGTCTTTGCCTAGATGGATAAAGGTTGGAAGGGAGCCAACTGGGAAGTATTAATGTATTTTTGCAACCTTAAACACAAGCTATAAGTCATAGGTTCTCAACCTGTGGTTGTGACCCCTGGGGTTGCATGACCTTTTTGCGGGGGTGGGGGGGTGACCTAAGACCATTGGAAAACACAGATATTTACACTGCAATTCAGAACAGCAGCAAAATTACAGATATGAATAGAAATGAAATAATTTCACTGGAACATGGGGAATTGTATTAAAGGGGCCTATTTTACATAATCTTTCTCAAATTATACAGAACTTAGGTTCTCTTGGTGGGAGGAGATGTGTTGGGGAGCTGTGTGGTGTCTTAGTGTTTCTTTTCTGGCAATCTACTTTGAAAATAAGGCTAAAGCTTTCTTGCATTTTTCTTCCTGCCCCAATCCCATCTGTTTTTAACTATAGTCAGTCACTCCCATGTTCTTTGATTGGATAGTACAACGGAGTCAATGTTTATGCCCTGCTCCAATATAGATGATGCTGAAATCACAACCTCCCAAGATGATGGTACCATGAAACTGGGGACTTTCGGAAGTCACAAGGGCAAAGCACTAACTAAGGGGACTAGTGCTCTGAGAAAAGACTCCCCTCACCCCACCCCTGCTTATACCTTCTACCTATGATAAGTCACCATTTAAGAACCAGGAAACAGCCCCTGGGCAAACCCTGAATCAGCCACTATTTTGACCTTGGGTTTTCAACCATCCTAACCTGTAAGATATACATTTCTTTTGTTTATAAGCCACCCAATCTCTGTGTTTTATTATGGCAGCCTATATGGGCTAAGACAGAGTGTCTCTTTGGAGAAATGCTGTGAGTGTTTGTTGTACTATTTCAGTAAAAAACAAACCAGGAGTCACCTTATCTACCTGTAGTCCTTTCTTCAACCACTGTTCCTCCAAGGCATATTGTTGGCTTCATTTCACTTCATAATCCAAGGGTTTATACACACACACACCATACCACACCACACTACACACACACACTATACCACACACCACACTAAACACACACACACACACCACACACAGACAAAGACTAGATAGATAGATAGATAGATAGATAGATAGATAGATAGATAGATAGATAGATGGTAGGTAGATAGATAGATAGGGTTATAATTATTTTACAAACAAACAAATATCCCCAGGGCTGGAAAGATGGCTCCATGATCAAGAGCATTTTCTACAGCTGTGCCAGACCTGAGTTCAGCTCCCAAGACCCACATTAAGCAGCTCAAAATCATCTGTAAGTCCAGCTCCAGGGGACCCAACATTCTCTTCTGACCTTAATGAGCCCTTGTACACATAACACACAAGCCCACACACATACACATAAGTAAAAATAAATAAAAAAAGAAAACTCCTGTCCAATGCTGTTTGAGTAACAAAGGGTGCCACCCACAGTTGTCACCGTTGTGTGGTCACAGTCTTTTTTTCTTTTTCTTTTTCTTTTTCTTTTTTTTTTTTTTTTTTTTTTTGGTTTTTTCAAGACAGGGTTTCTCTGTGTAGCCTTGGCTGTCCTGGAACTCACTCTGTAGACCAGGCTGGCCTCGAACTCAGAAATCCGCCTGCCTCTGCCTCCCGAGTGCTGGGATTAAAGGCGTGCGCCACCACGCCCGGCTGTGTGGTCACAGTCTTAACCTAGCCAGAAATCACTAGCTGCCCCTGAGAGACCAGGCAGTAGAGATGATATACTCAAATGTCATCTGACCTTCCGGATGCCAGGGGAAATGGTGGCCCTGAGGAGCCCATGTCATGGTCCACTGAAGGCATCAGTTATATGGGTCCATGTAGCCTTACAGAGAACTGAGAGCAAGAAAAATCCAGGCAGCGGAAGGAGCAGATGCTGCTACCGCTCAGCCACACCCTCCCCTCTTCCTTTCTTTTTCTTTTGACTGCTTGACGAACAGAACAGTCTGAGTTGCTGCAGATCATTCACTATTTCCAATAAAACAGAATCCAAAGAAGGCCAGCCTCTGTTAGGACAGCTGTGTTAAACTGCCTGAGTGACTGGTGTCTACAAAAGAAGAAAAGATTAAACCATCATCTTTATCATCATTCAAAAATGAAGAAGAAAAGCCCCTCCATGCATGTTGAAGGCATAGACCTAGGCTCAGAGCTAAAGACCACATACCGCTGGCCCCACTGATGAACTGGCTGCCATCAGAACATCTGGCAAGTGGTGTTTATACCAGAAATGAAGACAGGTTACGTTAATGTGAGCAGTGAAACTAAAGATCTCTACCACTTGGTGAGGCTTCTAAGATGAGGGGTGGAGAGCACATGAAGATCCCGTAATGTGGGGACAGATCACCAACACACTCCTGGCTCTCACTGTTATCAGTTCAGCCTCATCATCATTCACTACATCCCTCCCTTCTGAACGGTCCTCCCCACCCATTGTCCAGACCCCTACAAACAAAGCATGGACTCTGTATCTACCTGAGTTCTTCACAGCACAAAGGTGGGTTGTTTTTTTTGTTTGTTTGTTTGTTTGTTTTTTAATTTACTTTTTACTTTTTCACATTATATTCTCCTCACTGCCCCACCACCACCACCTCACTGCAGACAGGAGTCTAGCATGGTGGTCCTCTGAGAGGCTTCATCCACCAACTGACTCACACAGATGAAGACACCCACAGCTAAACAGAAGATGGAGCTCGGGGACTCATGGAAGAATAGAAAGGAGGATTTTGACCCCCAAGGGGATAGGAACTTCACAGGAAGACATCAGAGTCAACTCACCTGGACTCTTGGGGCTCTAAGACACAAAAGTGTTTCCTCACCCCCATTTCCCACTTCCTCTAGGCCTAGATGTGCTCACAGTTTCCCCCAAGGGCTCAGTGACAGAGCAACCAGGAAACCCGGAAAGGGCTCAGGGCTCAGCTGCAGAGGGACTGACCTTGTTGCTATTTGAATGCATGCGAGATGGTCCCCCTTTCCTAAGAGGTTGGTGTGACCCCATGCCTCTGATTCATGGCCAATACTGCTGAAGAATGGTGATATAAGTCGCACCGAGAAAGAAAAGAGCAAGTGATCTGTTTGATAGGAGAGAAAAGGTGCCTTTGAATCCTCCAGACCTGACAGAGACTTGTGTCAGGAGAGAACTCTAGGATGACAAAAGAAATGTGACATCTGGTGTCATTTTTAAAAGGCCACCGAGCTTGCTAGGCGCACTTCATGTTTTAGCATCGGAACACCGTGGCTGCTGCTACCTCTCGAAGTTTATTTTCCTTTTTATCACTTATATTTTATGGCATTTAATTTCTTCAATTTTCCAGGTTGGCTCAGGTGCAGTAATGAAATTCTGGGTCAGGGGCAATTTTCACACATGAACAGGGCCTTTTTCAGAAAGGAATTGTTCACCTGAAGTAATTAGCCAGCGGTTCCTCGTATTCATTCTCATTACCGCATATCTCTTCCTGCCAAAATCAGACGTGTTCTGGAATCTGGACCTTTACGTGGGCACTGTTCCTGTTTGTGGGTCTGGGGACAAGTGGAGGGGCCGCTGCCTTTCATGTGCCATGAACGAGCACTCCACAGTTGGAGTGACGCTTTCATCAGGAGGCCTCACTGGAAACCTTTCAGTGCACACGGGTCTGCCAGACATTCATATCAAAAATCCACAGGCTTTATTTAACTCTCCCTGGAAGGAGGGATAAAGGTTACAAAATAATGAGGAAGCGCTCTGTTGAGCAGGAACCCAGGAGTCACAACCTCTTTGTTAAAACTGACAAAAAGAGTTGGAAGATAAACTCTACGAGGAGCAGAATCGGGGCTATTTAACCTGCGGAAGGGGAAGCTGGAAGAGAACAAAAATCACAGGTCTTATGCAGATGGAGGTCTATTATAATAAAGGCTGTGCAGCCCCAGCTCCTCTAAGGACAGGTAAGAAATGGGTTTTAATAGCAACAGAAGGGCTTGTAGGCATTTGAGCATCTTGGAAAGAATGAGCATTCAGCCTTGGGAAATGGGAGCTCTAATCCCTGCCCCTCCCTCGGGCAGCTGACAGCCCCTGCCTGTTTTCCCTGGAAAGTGGAGAAGGGTGGCAGCCTGGTACCATAGGATGGCTATGAAAGTAAAAAGCACAAGACTGCATCTCAAACGTAAAGAACATTTTTTAAAAATGTAAGGGATTGTGATCTCTGCTTTGGCAAGCGGTAGGTAAAGAGTTTGATGTTATCTTCAAACATCTGCACTGACTTATCTGCAATCTTATGGGAGAAAACATATCCAGATGGAAGATACACTATTTCTCAAAAGGAAATCATGAGAGAGAGAATGTATGTGTATGTGTGAGAATATACGTATGTAAGAAAGACAATATATGTGTATGTACACGTGTATGAGCGCATGCATGTGCATGTGTGAGTCTGTATGAGAGTGTGTAAATGCAAATGTGTGTATGCCTGTGAGTGTGTGCACAGTGTGTGTATGTGAGGTTTGCATATGAGTGTGCAAATGCACACACCCAGTGCTTCATGCTTGTCAAGCAAGTGATCTTCCAATGGACCACACTCCCAGTCAGTTAATAAAGTTATTGTACTAGAGACAGAAAGAAGGCTTAATGGGTAAAAACTGCTCTTTCCACTAAGTCTGATGATCCGAGTTTGATCATAACAATCCACACAGTGGAAGAAAGAAGAAAACCCACAAAGTTGTCCTCTGACTCCTGAATATATACTGCACCAGCCCATACCAAATAAATAGAGGTCTTTTTTAAAAAATTTAAGAATATGTATGTCTGTGTATTTTATGTCAAATACGTGGTGATGCCTCTCCAGCTAAGAGGACCCTGATGCCTGTTGAAGATGAGAAACCCTGGAGAAATCCATGGAAGCAGGGTTCCTGGAAACAGTCAATACTGAGAGCTATACGTGTATACCACATACACAGTTGATGATTGAGTTTCATCCCTGGTGTTTCCTCAGACTGACAGCAAAACCAACAAGGTCCCAGGCATGGTCTCACAAGGCTGGGACCCCAGCACTTAAGTGGCCGAAGCTAGGGGCCACAAGTTCAAGGTCAGACTGAACTACACAGCAAGACCTGTCTCAAAAGGAACTGGCAAATTATCACATCCAGGGGAAACAATTAGCCTGAGGCTTGATGTGCTTAGGAGACTTTCCTGGGACTAGCACCATAGGCAAGAACCAGGGGCAGATAGGAGACCATGTGTTTCAGCCTCCTTGCCTTGCAACCTTTGACTTTCTGGTGGAGGGTAGAGACTGGAGATCTTCCACTGGGAGGACATGGTCAGCCATGTCACAGGGGGCTCAGATGTTTGGTGAATGATGCGGTCTTCACCCTTGAGTCTTCACTCTGCTGTGGACGAAGGAACTTTCCTGATTGCCAGTTACTATTTAAAGCAACTCTTGGTAAACTATTTTCCTCCTTAAGCATTAAGAGGAGGGTGCTGTTTAAAAGAAGCAATCATGAGCATTTGTCATATGATATTTATTCCATTTTTGCTAGAAACTCACTCAGTAAGCGTGGGCACGATATCGAACTTGGCCTTCTCTGAACTCGCTTTCCCCCATCTGTGAACTCCGACTCCCTCTCCATTAAATATGGATAGTGTTGATCTCTGCCTGCTGACTCTCCTACTTTGTGCTGGTGTTTTATATTCATGGAAGCTCAGCAAGGAACAAAATATAGAATTCAGCGCAGAGCCTCTGTCCATTGGTTTTTCATTCAAAATTCAACAGGTAGACAGAACACCTGCCTAAGAAAAGGATGAGGCGACTCAGGGGAGGTAAGTGAGACTGTACAGTAATGATGCCTAATGCAGACTGCCAGAGATGGTTTTCTCAAAGAAATTGAATCCGGAGATGTGACTGCACAGTGAGCTAAGCAGACCCTGTCAGCAGTGTCTGGGCCAAGCAAACAATAAGGTGCCACCCACCCCCTGGAACCAGACTAGTATCTTTGTGCTATTTTTCTGAGATGGGATCAAGGTGCCAAGTTACCAACTGCATATGGGTAATTTGTCCACAAAGCAGCTAGATCTAATGCATAAAACCAAGTAACTGGTGTATGAAGTCAGACAGGTTCCAACCATCATGGCTGACCATGCTATTGGTGAAATGGATGTCTATGGTTTAGATGTGTCTCTCAAAACCTCATGTGTTGGAAACTATCCCAAATTCATTGTGTCAATGGTATTTGAAGATTGTTGTTTAGGAGGCTGTCAGATAAAGTCATGGTGTAGCCCCCTCCCCCAATTCCATTTATAAGAAGATGACATCTTATAAGATGACCTGGCAAGCTTGCTCTGTCTCTCCCACTACATGATGCCAGCACCACGTTGCAATTCAGCAAAGAAGCCTCAGAAGATGCTCGCATCAGACTCTTAGGCCTTTGAGGTTCTGGAACCAACAGAATTTCTATTCTCCTTAAATTATACAGTCTTAAGCTTTTGTTGCTTGGATGAAGACATGGTGAACTCAAACTGAAAGGCAGCGCGGAACAGCCACAAGAAAATAAACAACCCAATCAAAAACTGGCCAAGGAACTAAACAGAGTGAGAAGAAATACAAATGGTCAATAGATATTTTTAACCTTGTTCGGCATCCTTAGCCATTGGGGAAATGCAGATTAAAACTACATTACCATTCCATCTCACCTGAGTCAGAATGGCTATCGTCAAGTAAAGAAATAACAGGATGATGGTGAGGATGTAGGAAGAGCATCTTTGACCACTGTTGGTAAAAGTACAAACGACTATAGCCACTGTGGAAATCAATTTAGAGGTTTCTCAGAAGCTAAAGAACCCAGAGCTACCACATGACCTAGCCAAACCACTTCTGGGCATATACCCAAGGGACTCCACATTCCTCTACAGATACTTGCTTGTTCAATATATTGTTGTTCTAGTTACAATAATGAAGAATGGAACTAGCCTCGTTGCCCATCAACTGATGACTGGAAAATGGTACATATTTACCACAGGATTTTACTCACATGTAACAAAATTAAAATAAAATTATACAGGAAAGTAGATAGAACTGGAAATTATTATATTAAAGTTGTACTCCAGGCTCAGAAAGACAAACACCACATAGTCTCTCCTACGTACAGATCTTAGCTCCTAATTGTTACATAAGTGTAATTATGTGGGAATTGACTGAACATGCCAGGAAACTAGAAAAGGGCCTATCATGTGAAGTGGGGGTCAGGCTTTTTAAAAAAGGATTAGGGAGGATAATAAAATACATTGTAAGGTCATCTTTTCAAAGACGAAGAACTCTACAACCTAGAGAAGAACCCAGGAAAAGTTAGCCCCACTCAAAGGGAGGGCCCTGCTCCAGTAGAGGAACAGTTTGTGGGTCTAGAAACCTATCACCAGTCATTTGAGCTGACAGAACTGTGGCTTCAGTGTCTCCTCATCTAGGACCTGACAGTTCAGCCCTGTGCCTTCTCAGAGACTATACCTGGCTACATGCATACCTTTGTGCGACTGCAATGATCCATTCTGCACATGCCTTAGGGCAGTTCTCACCCTGTGGGTCGTGACTGCTTTGGGGTTGCATGTCAGATATTTACATTATGATTCATAATAGTAGCAAAATTATAATTATTAAGTAGCAATAAAAATAACTTTATGGTTGAGGGTCACCACAACATGAGGAACTGTATTCAAGGGCCGCAGCATTATGAAGGTTGAGAACCACTGCCCTAGGCAATTGTGCCTGGGCCTCTGAGTGACAATATCCTGTACAACAACAACCCAACACCAGCTTCCTGGAGTGGGTGTGGGAGGCAAAAACCCAACTATTAATGAGAACTCTATGACCATCTCAAGTCCGGCTTCCAAGTGAAACCTAATAACGTGGACCACGTTATATAGGATCCCTAGAACTGGGCCTGGCCTACATCTTTTCCCTTCTCAGTGAAGCTTAGGGCCCCTCAAGGAAAAGGCTCTAGCACTGGTCCTGGACTAGCCCAACATTCTGACTCACCATGTGTGTAATGGCTGGTAGCTTAAAGACAGCACACAGGCAGCAGGCACAGACAATGACCAACTGACTTGACTGCAGATGCTCAGGCTGACTTCTTATTAACCACTGGCATTCCCACATCCATCTCACCTGCACTTATACCAGCAGGATGCCACTCACACAGTTGCTCCTTATCAGAACTAGCCAGCCTCCTGCTCTGCCCTGTTGTGAGCAGCAACTCTGCTACAGGACATGTCCCCACACTCTGACGAGCTAGAGTGGTTGGAACACAGACACACTCAGGGATGCACACACACACTGCAAAGCATGCTGCCACCTTCCCAGGTGGGGGAGGAGGGGTAGAGAATTAGATGGAAAGCCACACACCTCTATAAAACCTGGAATGAAGAAAATATCTACAGCTCCCTCGCATGAACTTTAGGGCACCCCCTTGCCACCAAGAGCTGAGGAGAGAGTGTGGCCTCTGCAGCTATGTGAAGGAAGAAGTGATGGACAAGGTGAAAGCTACAGGTAGAGGGGTACCAGACAAAAACAGAAAGACACAGAATCTGGGCCAGATCCTTCCTCCTGCCCTCTGCTTTCCTTCTCCCCTGTGGTCAGATGTCAGTGGTCACCGGTTCTCCCCTACCCTGTCCGTGTAATATTTCATCTACTGGATGGAGACATGGCAGTTACTTTGTGCAGCATTACACACTGACCCTGCCTTGATCCACCCTGTATGTGTGTCCCTCTGTGGTGTATGCCCCTTGCCCTCCTCACATTAATAATTTAGTACAAGGGTTTAAGCCAGGATAGAGGACAGGAAATGGAGAAGCAACGTTGGTGGAAAGGCTCAAAACTAAGTATGTATAAAAATGACAAAAGGGAGCCAGCAAGATGGATCAGTGGTCAAGAGCACTTGCTGCTCTTTTGGAGGACCTGGTTTGATTCCCAGTACCCACATAGTGATTCACAACCATGCATAACTATAGTTCCAGAGGATTGATATCTTTTCTGACTTCCAAGGGCTCCAGGCATGCATGCAGTGCACATACATACATATAGGCAAAAACACCCATATACATAAAATCAATGCATATATATATACATATGTGTGTGATATATGCATATATACATATTATGTAATATATAATATATATGTGTGTGTGTATATATGTATGTGTGTGTATGTATATATATGTGTGTGTGTGTGTATGTGTGTGTGTGTGTGTATGTGTGTGTGTGTGTAAAACAAAGGAGCAGTGCAGCTGCTCAGTGGGTTAAAGGCACTTACTGCCAAGTCTTATGATCTGAGTTCGATCCATGTTATGGAACTGAATAGTAGAAGCCTACAAAACTCCTGCATACAAATAAATTCATCAATAAATATTTTATTTTAGAAAATTAATGAAAGGGTTTATGGATAAGAGGACCTGCTAGAATACTAGGTAGGTTTTGAAGCAAGTTGGGGCTCTGGCTGGACCTTGAAGACTGTAGAACTGGGATAAGCAGGAAACAGGCAGACAGCCTGAGCTTCAGCCCATTCACCTTGTTCCACAGGAGCTGGTATTATGTCTTTAGAAGCCAGCTGCTAAGCACAATTACTAAAAACTAAATCACAAAACATACACTGAAATGTATTCTATTTTTGAAAGCAATGAACACTCAACACATTGCTTCCCTGTGGGTCTCTCCTTCCTCGGAAGTTGTCAGCCACCAGCCCATGAGGATGAGGGGAGCAGAGACAGGCGGCAGGAATTGGACAGCCGTGAGTACCACAGAAGGACTTCTGGGATAAGCTTCAGTGAGATAGCTCATCTTTATTTGGGACGAACAGGGGTTATAAAGATCGTGGGGAGTGGGTAGGGATAGCCAGGGTGCATTATTAAGCTAGGGATGAGGTGCTGGGAATGCCTCATTTACATAAAAAGGGATTCCAAGAATCAGGAATTCTAAGAAGTTCTGAGAGAGAGAGAGAGAGAGAGAGAGAGAGAGAGAGAGAGAGAGAGAGAGAGAGAAAATTGAACCTATAATTCTGGCCATAGACTGGACTGGTGACAGTCCTCACAGGTGGAGGTGGTACATGCCGTGCACTGGAACATGTAGACTAAGAGCAGGGAGAGAGCGGTCCTAACTCCTCCCTATCTCAGGACAAGATTGTCAGGGTTTCCGTATGTCTCACTCTCACCATGGCTCCAGGTGAGTTCCGCACCCCAACCCCCACCCCCACCCCCACCCCCACCCTGGTCGCATATACCCACACTGCCTATATTTTTCTGTTCCGCATCTCTAGGTTTTTCACCTGTTGGATGCCTACAGTGCAGGTACTGTATGAGGTTCCTCTTTGTGTCTCTTCTTGCTTTCATGCCAGGGGCAATCACACAGCAGAAATCTGCTATAATGCAGGCCTGAGCATCACTTCCTTAGGGTAAACGTGAGAAAGAGGTGGACAGGCATTAATAATAAAGATCAAGTTTTAAAATGTTACATTGGTGTGGTATGCTGGTAATTGTTATATTGTCAATGATTGCCTCCTCTAACCCCATAGAAGGAAGGAAGGAAGGAAGGAAGGAAGGAAGGAAGGAAGGAAGGAAGGAAGGAAGGAAGGAAGGAAGGAAGGGAAAAAGGAAAGGGGAAAGGAAAGGGGAAAGGAAAGGGGAAAGGAAAGGAAAGGAAAGGAAAGGGGAAGGAAAGGAGAAGGAAGGAAGAAGGAAAGAAGGAAGGAAAGAAAGAAGAGAAGGAAGGAAGGAAGGAAAAGAAGGAAGGAGAGAGAGAGGAGAAATAAAGGGAAAAAAGAAAAATTGTTCTACTTTCCGTTGACCTCCATATTGTCTTGCTTTAAGTCAGTGGTTCAAAACTGACCCCAAGTTCAGTCACATGGGAATTTTAATAAACTATACCCCTAGAGATCAGGGTCTAATTGATACGAACTGGAACCTGAACACTGGGCTTCTATAAAGTCCCAAGGGCTCTTCTGTGTCCTTATTGCTCACCAGATTCTCAGACTGAGAATCTCCCTGGGCCCTTCCCTCCTGGTTTCAATTCTTCAGCTCTCTTCCTTAGCCTTGAACAACAGTGACCTTGTCATGCCTGACCTGCCTAAAACCCCCCAGTAAGTGACCCTGCTGAACCTTTTAATCCTGCCCAACCTTCTCTATATGTACTTGTATAAAAACCCCAGTGAGACAGGGGAGAGAGGCTGACAGATAAGACAGACATTCTGAACCAAGGAAGGAACCTGTAAAGAGAAACCAGGCCAGATATGAACAGGAGCAATTATCAGCAACAGGGAATAACCAACCACGCCACTCTCATGGGTGCCACGAGTTCCAATATCCCTCCCATTTAGAACACAACTTTATTACACACACACACACACACACACAAAATCATATGTTGAAATCTTATCCCCAGCACCTCTGCATTCACTGAGAGATGGCAGTTCCCAGAGGTAGCTAAGTCAAGATGACATCAGCATGGTGTCTTTATAAAATGAGGACCTTTGGATACACACTTAAAGAGACAGCTGTGTGAAGACAACCACAGTGATGGGGGTGGTGGCCAGAGACAGACAGTATCCTTCAGAAGCTGGGGGAGAGGCTTACACGGCTCCCACCTTCCCCCAGAAGCACCTGCTGAGCCTTGGACTTCTAGTCTGAAATCTGTGATCGCACACATGTCTACTGTTTAATCTGCCCAGTTTGGAGTACTTTAATCTCGAAGATCCAGAGAGGTCGCATACCTCTGGCTTCTAAATTTCAGTCTGCCTCTCCAGCTAAGCTTGCTTCCTCCCCAGACTCCCCACCTAAGCCACACAAACCTGCCTCAACTTCCCCAGTGTAGCATGTCACCATGTTTGTCCCTGCTGCCCCCTCTCACTACAGAGTCCACTCCCAGTCTCCCTCCTACTGGCCTCAGTAAGAAGCCACCATGTCCATAAAAGCTGGGCTTCATGCTCCTAGCCACTACTCCCTAGTTCCAGGCCAATTTCCACAGTTAGCCATTCCTCCTAAAACAGCACCAGTGGAGTCTGAACCCACCCTGTCTCCACATCCTCACAGCCTGTCCCTCTGTGGCCGTGACTACTGCAGCCCACTTCACCACTGCTACAAGTAAGAAACTCCTCACCCTCTTCACCCCTGCCAACTGCTCCCAACCAGATGCCATACATCAGCCGCCACAGTTCCAGCAAACTGAATAACAACACTCAACACTCCCATGGTGGCCAGCTCCAAAAGCTCTTAGTCACTGGTGTTCTCACTTCCTGATTTACACCGCAGGCCCTACCTTACTGTGTTACTATGTCAAAATGAACTCATAGACGTACTGTGTCTTCTTGAGGTTCGGAAGGATACCGTTTGCATTCTGGCCTCTGCAGTCCCTGTAGTCTCTCAGTAAGTTCTAGCAAATGCATTGTCATCCTAATAAATGCTTCATCATCTTGTCAGGGAACCTAAGGAAAGTGAAGGTAGACTGGTGATTCTTTTGCAGTAGTATTAGGAGAATAAAATTCAATCCCCACCTTACACCAAGTAGAGATGAACTAAAGATACAAATCAAAATAAAGGGCATTTTTAACAAATGAGGGAAAAACTCAGGCTCTGGTGCAAGAGGCAGTTACAAACAAACAAAGCAGGAAATGCTCTGCTAGCAGAAGCCAGGGGCGCAGAACAGGATTAACACTTGGGTCAGGCTGGGGCTCAGCAGCTAGCCAAGAGAGGTGATATCTAAGTTCTGGAAGATATGTAGAAAGATGCCATAAGAACTCTGGGGGAAAGGGTGTTCCAAGCAATAGGAAAAGCCTATAGAGAGGTACAGAGTCAAAGTGAGATCAATAGCAGCAGTGGCCCTGCAATGCTCCCCAATGACCCTTGAGTGCTCCTCAATGACCCTGTAGTGCTCCCCAATGACCCTTCAGTGCTCCTCAATGACCCTGCAGTGCTTCCCAATGACCTTTCAGTGCTCCACAATGACCCTACAGTGCTCCACAATGACCCTGTAGTGCTCCACAACGACCCTGTAGTGCTCCACAATGACCCTGTAGTGCTCCACAATGACCCTGTAGTGCTCCACAATGACCTTTCAGTGCTCCTCAATGACCCTGTAGTGCTCCACAATGACCCTGTAGTGCTTCACAATGACCCTTCAGTGCTCCTCAATGACCCTGTAGTGCTCCACAATGACCCTGTAGTGCTCCACAATGACCCTTCAGTGCTCCACAATGACCCTGTAGTGCTCCACAATGACCCTGTAGTGCTCCACAACCCTGCAGTGCTCCACAATGACCCTGCAGTGCTCCACAATGACCCTGAGGTGTTCCACAAGGACCCTGCAGTGCTGCATGTATATAATAAGCATCTATAGGGGAGTAACATTTGGCTTTTGGAAGACATGTCAAATCTGCTTGAATAGTAACTGTGATTCAGATGGAGTCCAGAGGCTTTTTGGGGTGAGTATCAGTGGCCCTAGTCTACATGTGGACAACAGCTTTAGCAAAGTTCATCAAAACTGACCTGGCCATCCAATTAAGGGCCACCGAGAGTCCAGAGACCATACGAAAACACTGCCCATTCTCTGATAGCATCAGAGAGAGAGAGAGAGATTTCAAAACTCCAGGAACACTTTGAGTTGCCTCAAGCCAGCATGGATGATCCATTACTCTGCAGATGAGTCAGAGTGTGGGGCTCCACTGGGGTGCAGGAGAGGGTGAGGGAAAAGTGGATAGCCAGACCTGCCCATCGGTTTTTCAGTCTGGATACACTGTAGGCTCTGGGTGCTATACATTAGGGCCTGTGACAATTGCAACATCTTTATCTGCACAAAAATGTGTGTGTGTGGGGTGTGTGTGTGTGTGTGTGTGTGTGTGTTTGTATGTGTGTGTGTTTGTATGTGTGTGTGTTTGTATGTGTGTGTGTTTGTATGTGTGTGTTTGTATGTGTGTGTGTGAGTGTGTGTGTGTTTTATGTGTGTGTGTGTGCTTGTATGTGTGTGTGTGTTTGTATGTGTGTGTGTGTGAGTGTATGTATGAGTGTGTTTGTGTGTGTGAGAGAGAGAGTGTGTGTGTGTGTGTGTTTGTATGTGTGTGTGTTTGTATGTGTGTGTGTTTGTATGTGTGTGCTTGTATGTGTGTGTGTGAGTGTGTGTGTGTGTGTTTGTGTGTGTGTGTGCTTGTATGTGTGTGTTTGTATGTGTGTGTGTGAGTGTGTGTGTGTGAGTGTATGTATGAGTGTGTTTGTGTGTGTGAGAGAGAGAGAGTGTGTGTGTGTGTGTGTGTCTCCTCTTTAGCATGGTGAATTGTTCTGAGTAATAAAAACCAGCCTTCTCCTCAATTCAAACTGATCGCTTAAGATAACTATGGAAACTTTCCTATTCCAAGAATCAGGCAAATTGATCAGCTGTCTTGTAACAGGCATGCAGTGTTTCGGCATGCAGTGTCCCTAAAGTCCATGTATGGTCATCAAGTGTGTGTTGTCATGAAACCCTTCACAATCAGAGAGGATTAACCAGCGGAGCACACAGTGCTGCTCCCCAACAACAGTGACAAAGTAGACACCGAGGGGGCATTTTGCTGCATCTGCCATTTGTCATAAACAGGCATGTGATAAAGCCACTTGGCTTCTGTAACTTACTGCCACTGGAGGATTGGTATAAAGATACCTGTATTGTTTAAATCATCTATTTTTAAATATCTGCCTTTGGTCACCTGTCTACTCCTTTTTTTCACCCACACATCTGATGAGACAAATTTGGAGGAAGCTGATCAAATAATATCACCGGTGACGCACTCAAAGGATTTTACAGTCAGATATTCTCTCTGTTACAGCTTTGTTTTATTTATGACTCATGTCATCAAAAAAAGAGAAAAAAATTACGCCGCGGGGCTTCTGTTCTCCAAATCTCCAGCCAGTTTACCCCCCACCCAAATTGTGCTCTTGTTTTACAGCAATATCCATAGCAATGAAGCGAGAAATCAGAAAAATCAGCATTGGGTGGCAACAGTTTTTCTGCTACCTGGGACAATCCAGAGGCAATCAGTGAGAGGCTTTCGGTGACCTTGCCAGAGCTGCAAATCACTGTGATCTGAATGAGAATGGTCTCTTCTTCAATAATACATTACAGACTCGAGTGCCTTCGCGCATCCTCCAGGGGTTTCTCAGTAGGAACTAAGAGTATTCTGGCACAAACTTCATTCTTTTTATCACACGGCTTCCATCAATACATTCACAATCCCTTTAAAGCACACAACAGAGGGGGCACCCACGCCTCGCGCCCACGTTTATCTCTGAGCTCTCAGATAGATACATACGCCAATAAGTTATAAAGAACTAAACAAAGGTACTAATGAAAAAAAACAAAAACTCCTACCCAGGGTGGGCATGCATGGATACTCACATTCAAGAACTGTCACGGTAGAATTTAAATGAGAGCAGCAGACAAATGCAAGCTAGACAAGGTGAGTGGTCAAGTCAAGGGAGCAGAGAGGTGGCCATCACAGGAGACCAAAGGTTACTCTTGGCATAAACTGAGAATGACTCCCAGGTCATTCATGAAGTTTCCACAGGAGAAATCTCCAATAAAAAGCAATAAAATACAAAGAGAAGTGCATCGTGTCCCCTTCAGACCCAGTGAGAGCACAACAAAGCCACGCTAAAATGTCAGTGCTTATTTGATACCCAGAATCCCACTGAGTCCCCCAGCCAGATGCCACCAACCCCATCCTACCAGAGAAAACACACTTTGAGTCCCACACCATGGAAACAATCCAAATCTTTCCCTCAGTAAAATGGCAAATTGCTGGGTGTCATGATCACACACATAAGGCTAGAGTGAGGATTCCACTCCAGCTTGGTACCAAGTGCCATGCTCAGTGTGATTCATAGGCTTCTCATTTCATTTCCTCCTCAACTGAGTAAACAGATGCTGTTACCAGCACCCATCTTCTAGATGAGAAGCTCATGTTTAACACACTGAGCACTGCAAAGGTGCCTACCCAATCCACAATCATTCACCCATCACTCAGCCTTTCCATGGGATGCTGGTATTAACAATGAATGATCCAGAGTGAGGAGCCAAGGCGGGTAGAGAGGACGATCTGAGCAACCAAGAAAGATTATTTAGTAGACAGGACTTTCTGGAGCAACAGAGCCTACAGAACATTCATTGCTAATACCAGCATTGCAGGAAACAGTTGTATAAAACCAAGTATGCCCACTTTGACTTTGCCCAGTTAGTTCTGGGTTCCAGCTCCAGCCTGGAGACTTTTGTTGACTGTGACACTAGGTCACTTACTCGACTGTTTTGAAACACAGTCTGCTCAGCTCTCAAAAAGGAGGACATCTGGATGAGCTGTTGCAACATGGAAATGCCCCTCTGAGTCCCCCTATGGATGGTTCAGTCCCTGCAGTCAAGGGCTCTTTTTCACGTTGAAGTGTCCTAGGATCTACTTCTGGCCTGGACATGTCAGTGTGAGCATTTCATGATGAAATGAAAGATGCCTCCTTTCACATAAGGCCAGGGATGTTTATGAGTGCAGGATGCGAAGTTTGGAGGAAGGACGTGGAAGTGCTTTCATAAGCATGAGGCCTCCCAACCTCCCCCCACCACCACCGTCCTCCCACCCCTGCCATGTAGAGATCCAGCTGAGTCATAAAATCTGGGCACAGCAGCATACATCCATAATTTCAGCACTGAGGAGGCAGAGACAGGCAGATCCCTGGGGCTCACTAGCCAGTCGATCTGGCTAAATTGGTGAGCTCCAAGTTTAAGGAGACCAAGTCTCAAAAAAAAAAAAAAATTAAGTGGAGAGCAACTGAGGAAGTCACACAACATCAGTCTGTGGCCTCCACGCACATGCACATACATGCACCTACACACATGTGCACACATAAACATACCTCCATGAACATCTGTAATACACACTCAAATGAACCAATGAGCCACTTCCCTAGTCAAAAGCAAGGATGTGCCTTTTCACTATCATCAAACAAATAAGTACTCCCATTGTGTGCTCCCACAAAGAAACAACATCGTTACCTTGTCTCCAAAACTGTGTACAGAATTCCATGAGTTGCTTAATGTCTAGACAAAAGCCAACATTAAGGGGCCGGAGAGATGACTCAGCACTTAAGAGTACTTGCTGAGCAATCATGAGGCCCAGAGTTCAGATCCCAGCATCCATACAGCAAACTGACCATCCTGCACACACCTGCAAACCCAGCTGAAGGTAGGCTGGTCACTGGGGTTTGTTGGCTTTCAGCCTAGCCAAGAAAATGCAAGGCCTAGCTCCATGAAGAGATCCTGCCTCAAAGAAACAGGTGGAAAGTGATAGGACAGTATACTGAATAGTTCATCTGGCCCTCTGTGTATATCAGATGTGTGTGTGCATACACTCACCCAGACATAAATATATAAATTATAAATACTTCTGAAACCAACATAACAACTGAGAAATTTAAATAAAAGAGTAATTTCTGACTAAGCAAATATAGTAAGCAGATAGAATTCTACAACTGTGGGCGTATGTGTGTAAGAGCTAGGCCAGCACTCCACCACTGAGCTACATCCCAGACCCTGGTACTTAAACATTTCACAGGATCCTCTCATACATCTTCACAGCTACCAATGGGAACTGTTTTCTGTTTTATAGACAGGGAGAGTGAGGCTAAGCAGCAGTATCTAACCCATACAGGGTCATACAGCTAGACACCTCAGTGGGATGACCTCAGCCAGTAGGCTTGGCACCAGCCTCTACCATCTGCCAACTTTATGGCCTAATGAGGCATATCCTTGAAGAAGACACAGTGAGGTGATTGGCTTCAAATGCTTGTGCAAGCAGGGAGTGGTGGCTTGTACCTGTAATCCCAGAACTCAGGAGGCTGGACCAGAAGAATTGCTGTAAGTTTGAGATCACCCTAGGCTATAGAGTGAGCTCTAGGCTACTTTCAACTATAGAGTGAGATCTTTTCTCAAAAGGAAAGGGAAGGGAAGGGAAGGGAAGGGAAGGGAAGGGAAGGGAAGGGAAGGGAAGGGAAGGGAAGGGAAGGGAAGGGAAGGGAAGGGAAGGGAAGGGAAGGGAAGGGAAGGGAAGGGAAGGGAAGGGAAGGGAAGGGAAGGGAAGGGAAGGGAAGGGAAGGGAAGGGAAGGGAAGGGAAGGGAAGGGAAGGGAAGGGAAGGGAAGGGAAGGGAAGGGAGGGGAGAAAGAAAGAAAGAAAGAAAGAAAGAAAGAAAGAAAGAAAGAAAGAAAGAAAGAAAGAAAGAAAGAAAGAAAGAAAGAAAGAAGAAAGAGAGAGAGAGTCAGTTGACACCAGCTCCCGGCTACCTTGGGCTCGAACATGGCAGACGGTCCCACTGTCCCCAGAGGACTCTCCACACCGCAAGCTCCCTAGTACACCCAGGATCTTAGGATCACTGAGGAGAGTCAGCTTCCAGAGAGGGCTCTGACCCCAGGACTCAGGTCAGAGCACCATCTTGTATACCAGGTTTCTCAGAGACCAGACCATGAAGGAGAGCATGTGGGCCTCAGAAGCAACAGAGCTTCTTGGATAGGGTCACTTCGGGCCTTCATCCTTAGCCAGGAGACAGAGCTGAGACCCAGACCTCTGGACACCTTCCTTACAAGAGGAGAGCTTGCCTGCAGAGAGTGCTCTGACCACTGGGACTCAGGAGAGAGTTAAGACTCCCAGGAGTACTGACAGAGGCTAACAGAATCACAGGAGGAACAAGCTCCAGCCAGAAACAGCTAGAACATCTAACACCAGAGATTACCAGATGGCGAAAGGCAAACATAAGAATCTTTTTTTTTTAATTTATTTATTATATGTAAGTACACTGTAGCTGTCTTCAGACACTCCAAAAGAGGGTGCCAGATCTCGTTACGGATGGTTGTGAGCCACCATGTGGTTGCTGGGATTTGAACTCTGGACCTTCAGAAGAGCAGTCGGGTGCTCTTACTCACTGAGCCATCTCGCCAGCCCCCCAAACATAAGAATCTTACTAACATGCTGGGCATGGTGGCGCACGCCTTTAATCCCAGCAAAGAGGAAACACAAAAATCCCTCAAAGAATTACAGGAAAACACAACCAAATAGGTGATGGAATTGAACAAAACCATCCAAGATCTAAAAATGGATGTAGAAACAATAAAGAAATCCCAAAGGGAGACAATGCTGGAGATAGAAATCCTAGGAAAGAAATCAGCAATAGAATACAAGAGATGGAAGAGAGAATCTCAGATTCCATAGAGAACATGGACACAACAATCAAAGAAAATGCAAAATGCAAAAAGATCCTAACTCAAAACATCCAGGAAATCCAGGATACAATGAGAAGACCAAACCTAAGAATAATAGGTATAGATGAGAAAGATTTTCAACTTAAAGGGCCAGTAAATATCTTCAACAAAATTATAAAAGAAAATTTCCCTAACCTAAAGAAAGAGATGTCTATGAACATACAAGAGCCTACAGAACTCCAAATAGACTGGGCCAGAAAAGAAATTCCTTGTGACACATAATAATCAAAATAACAAATGCAGTAAATAAAGATAGATAGAATATTAAAAGCAGTAAGGAAAACAGGTCAAGTAACATATAAAGGCAGACCTATTAGAATTACACCAGACGTCTCACTAGAGACTATGAAAGTCAGAAGATCCTGGACAGATGT
Source organism: Mus caroli (assembly GCF_978045245.1). Lineage (NCBI taxonomy): Eukaryota > Metazoa > Chordata > Mammalia > Rodentia > Muridae > Mus > Mus caroli. The sequence goes on along the minus strand of NW_028227270.1, from coordinate 17,699,338 downwards.
TATACAGACCCTAAGAGAACACAAATGCCAGCCCAGGCTACTATACCCAGCAAAACTCTCAATTACCATAGATGGAGAAACCAAAATATTCCATGAAAAAACTAAAATCACACAATATCTTTCCACAAATCAGCCCTTCAAAGGATAATAAAGGGTAAACTCCAACACAAGGAGGGAAATTATGCCCTAGAAAAAGCAAGAAAGTACTTCTTCAACAAACCTAACAGAAGATAGCCACAAGAACAGAATCCCATGCCAGCAAGATTTTGCTGAAAGGACCCTGATATAGCTGTCTCTTGTTATGCCAGTGCCTGGAAAATACAGAAGTGGATTCTCACAGTCAGCTATTGGATGGAACACAGGGCCCCCAATGAATGAGCTAGAGAAAGTACCCAAGGAGCTGAAGGGATCTGCAACCCTATAAGCGAAACAACAATATGAACTAACCAGTACCCCCAGAACTGGTGTCTCTAGCTGCATATGTAGCAGAAGATGGCCTAGTAAGCCATCATTGGGAAGAGAGGCCACTTGGTCTTGCAAATTTTATATGCCCCAGTACAGGGGAATGCCAGGGCCAAGAAGTGGGAGTGGGTAGGTAAGGGAGCAGGGTAGGGAAGGGTATAGGGGACTTTCGAGATAGCATTTGAAATGTTAACGAGGAAAATATCTAATAAATAATTGAAAAAAAAAGACAAAGGAAGTCTTAACAGAAGTTAGGGCAGCAAACATAATGCAAAGAAGAAGAAAGAAAGAAAGAAAGAAAAGAACAGAATCCTAACTCTAACAACAAAAATAACAGGAAGCAACAATTACTTTTCCTTAATATCTCTTAATATCAATATATTCAATTTCCCAATAAAAAGACATAGACTTACAGACTGGCTACATAAACAGAAACCAACATTTTGCTGCATACAGGAAAGCTACCTCAGGGACAAAGACAGACACTACCTCAGGATAAAAGGCTGGAAAACAATTTTCCAAGCAAATGGTCCAAAGAAACAAGCTGGAGTAGCCATCCTAATATCAAATAAAATCGACTTCCAACTTAAAGTTATCAAAAAAGACAAGGAGGGGCACTTCATACTCATCAAATATAAAATCTTCCAAGATGAACTCTCAATTCTGAATGTCTATGCTCCAAATGCAAGGGCAGCCACATTCATTAAAGAAACCTTAGTAAAGCTCAAAGCACACATTGCACCTCACACAATAATAGTGGGAGACTTCAACACACCACTTTCACCAATGGACAGATCCTGGAAACAGAAACTAAACAGGGACACAGTGAAACTGACAGAAGTTATGAAACAAATGGATTTAACACATATCCACAAACATTTTATCCTAAAACAAATGGATATAACTTCTTCTCAGCACCTCATGGTACCTTCTCCAAAATTGATCCTATAATTGGTCACAAAACAGGCCTCAACAGATATAAAAATATTGAAATTATCCCATGTATCCTATAAGATCACCACGGACTAAGGCTGATCTTCAATAACAACACAAATAATAGAAAGCCAACATTCACGTGGAAGCTGAACAACACTCTACTCAATGATAACTTGGTCAAGGAAAAAATAAAGAAATTAAAGACTTTTTAGAGTTCAATGAAAATGAAGCCACAACATACCCAAACTTATGGGACACAATGACAGCATTCCTGAGAGGAAAACTCATAGCTCTGATTGCCTCCAAAAATAAACTAGAGAGAACATACACTAGCAGCTTGACAGCACACCTAGAAGCTCTAGAACGAAAGGAAGCAAATGCACCCAAGAGGAGTAGAAGGCAGAAAATAATCAAACTCAGGGACGAAATCAACCAAGCAGAAACAAAAAGAACTATACAAAGAATCAACCAAACCAGGAGCAGGTTCTTTGAGAAAATCAACAAGATAGATAAACCCTTAGACAGACTCACTAGAGGACACAGGGACAGTATCCTAATTAACAAAATCAGAAATGAAAAAGGAGACATAACAACAGATCCTGAAGACATCCAAAACACCATCAGATCCTACTACAAAAGGCTATACTCAACAAAACTGGAGAACCTGGATGAAATGGACAAATTTCTAGACAGATAACAGGTACCAAAGTTAAATCAGGATCACATTAACAATCTAAACAGTCCTATATCCCCTAAAGAAAAAGAAGCAGTCATTAATGGTCTCCCAACCAAAAAACGCCCAGGGCCAGATGGGTTTAGTGCAGAGTTCTATCAAACCTTTAAAGAAGACCTAATTCCAATTCTCCTCAAACTATTCCACAAAAGAGAAACAGAAGGTACCCTACCCAATTCATTCTATGAAGCCACAATTACTCTGATACCTAAACCACATAAAGACCCAACAAAGATAGAGAAATTCAGACCAATTTCCCTTATGAGTATCAATGCAAAAATACTCAATAAAATTCTCACTAACAGAATCCAAGAACACATCAAAATGATCATCTATCATGATCAAGTAGACCTCATCCCAGGGATGCAGGGATGGTTTAATATACAGAAATCCATCAACATAATCCACTACGTAAACAAACTCAAAGAAAAAAACCACATGATCATCTCGTTAGATGCTGAGAAAGCATTTGACAACATCCAACACCCATTCATGATAAAAGTCTTGGAAAGGTCAGAAATTCAAGGCCCATACCTAAACATGATAAAAGCAATATACAGCAAACCAGTAGCCAACATCAAACTAAATGGAGAGAAACCTGAAGCAATCCCACTAAAATCATGGATTAGACAAGGCTGCCCACTTTCTCCCTGCCTATTCAATAATTTCTTGAAGTCCTAGCCAGAGCAATTAGACAACAAAAGGAGATCAAGGGGATACAAATTGGAAAGGAAGAAATCAAAATATCACTATTTGCAGATGATATGATAGTAAATATGTGACCCTAAAAATTCCACCAGAGAACTCCTAAGCCTGATAAACAGCTTCAGTGCATTAGCTGGATAGAAAATTAACTCAAACAAATAATGGCCCTTCTCTACATAAAGGATAAACAGGCTGAGAAAGAAATTAGGGAAACAACACCCTTCTCAATAGTCACAAATAATACAAAATACCTTGTTCTGACTCTAACTAAGGAAGTGAAAGATCTGTATGATAAGAACTTCAAGTCTCTGAAGAAAAAAATCGAAGAAGATCTCAGAAGATGGAAAGATCTCCCACGTTCATGGATTGGCAGGATTAGGAATATAGTCAAAATGGTTATCTTGTTGAAAGCAATCTACAATTCAATGCAATCCCCATCAAAATTCCAACTCAATTCTTCACAGGGCAATTTGCAAATTCATCTGAAATAACAAAAAACCTAGGATAGCAAAAACTATTCTCAATAATAAAAGAACCTCTGGTGGAATCACCATGCCTGACCACAAGCTGTACTACAGAGCAATTGTGACAAAAATTGCATAGTACTGGTACAGCAACAGACGGGTAGATCAATGGAATAGAATTGAAGACCCAGAAATGAACCCAACACACCTATGGTCAATTGATCATTTGACAAAGGAGCTAAAACCATCCAGTGGAAAAAAGACAGCATTTTCAACAAATGGTGCTGACTCAACTAGAGGTTATCATGTAGAAGAATGGGAATTGATCCATTCTTATCTCCTTGTAAAAAGCTCAAGTCTAAGTGGATTAAGGAATTCCACATAAAACCAGAGACACTAAAACTTAAGAGGAGAAAGTGGGGAAAAGCCTCGAAGATATGGGCACAGGGGAAAAACTCCTGAATAGAACAGCAATGGCTTGTGTTGTAAGATCAAGAATCGACAAACGTGACCTCATAAAATTGCAAAGCTTCTGTAAGGCAAAAGACACTGTCAATAAGACAAAAAGGCTACCAACAGATTGGGAAAGGATCTTTACCAATCATAAATCATATAGGGGACTAGGGGACTAATATCCAATATATACAAAGAGCTCAAGAAGCTGGACTCCAGAAAATCAAATAACCCCATTAAAAATGGGCACAGAGCTAAACAAAGAATTCTCAACTGAGGAATACCAAATGGCTGAGAAGCACCTGAAAAAATGTTCAACATCCTTAGTCATCAGGGAAATGCAAATCAAAACAACCCTGAAATTCCACCTCACACCAGTCAGAATGGCTAAGATCAAAAATTCAGGTGACAGCAGATGCTGGCGAGGATATGGAGAAAGAGGAACACTCCCCCATTGCTGGTGGGATTGCAAGCTTGTACAACCACTCTGGAAATCAGTCTGGCAGTTCCTCAGAAAATTGGACATAGTACTACCTGAGGATCCAGCAATACCTCTCCTGGGCATATACCCAGAAGATGTTCCAACTGGTAATAAGAACACATGCTCCACTATATTCATAGCAGCCTTATTTATAATAGCCAGAAGCTGAAAAGAACCCAGATGTCCCTCAACAGAGGAATGGATACAGAAAATTTGGTACATTTACACAATGGAGTACTACTCAGCTATTAAAAACAATGAATTTATGAAATTCTTAGGCAAATGGATGTATCTGGAGGATATCATCCTGAGTGAGGTAACCCAATCACAAAAGAACACACATGATATGCGCTCACTGATAAGTGGATATTAGCCCAGAAACTTAGAATACTCAAGATACAATTTGCAAAACACTTGAAACTCAAGAAGAAGGAAGACCAAAGTGTGGATACTTCGTTCCTTCTTAAAATGGGGAGCAAAATACCCATGGAAGGAGTTACAGAGACAAAGTTCGGAGCTGAGATGGAAAGAAGAGACTGTCCATCCAGAGACTGTCCCACCAGGAATCCATCCCATAAACAACCACCAAACCCAGACACTATTGCATATGCCAGAAAGATTCTGCTGTCAGGACCCTGATATAGCTCTCTCTTTTGAGGCTATGCCAGTGCCTGGAAAATACAGAAGTGGATGCTCACAGTCATCTATTGGATGGAACACAGGGCCCCCAATGGAGGAGCTAGAGAAAGTACCCAAGGAGCTAAAGGGGTCTGCAACCCTATAGGAGTAACAACAATATGAACTAACCACTACTCCCTAGAGCTTGTGTCTCTAGTTGCATATGTAGCAGAGGATGGCCTAGTTGGCCATCAATGGGAGGAGAGGCCCTTGGTCTTGCAAACTTTATATGCCCTAATACAGGGGAATGCCAGGGCCAGGAAGCAGGAGTGGGTGGGTTGGAGAGCAGGGCGGGGGAGGGTATAGGGGACTTTTGGGATACCATTTGAAATGTAAATGAAGAAAATACCTAATAAATAAATAATATAAAAGAAACAAAGGAAGGAAGGAAGGAAGGAAGGAAGGAAGGAAGGAAGGAAGGAAGGAAGGAAGAAAGAAAGAAAGAAAGAAAGAAAGAAAGAAAGAAAGAAAGAAAGAAAGAAAGAAAGAAAGAAAGAAAGAAAGAAAGAAAGAGAAAATGCTTGTGGACATACCAAAAAGATCATATGGCCTTCATGTAAATACAACCTTCTCTATGTCTGTGATGTGGCTTATTTGAGGTGGTTTAGGCAGGCCCAAGGACTCACATTTTGTTTTGGCAAATGGAGAGCCAGTGTCTTATTAGTTCTGGTTGAACAATTGCTGCGTTGAAACACCATAGCCAAAAAGCAACTTGGGGAGGAAAGGATTTATTCAGCTTATGCTTCCACATCACAGTTCATCACCAAAGGAAGCCAGGACAGGAGCTCAAGAGAGGCAGGAACCTAGGGGCAGAAGCTGATGCAGAGCCCATGGAGAGGTGCTGCGAATGTCTTGCTTCCCCTGGCTTGCTCAGCCTCCTTCCTTCCTTCCTTTCTTGTTTTTAATTGGATATTTTATTTATTTACATTTGAAATGTTATCCCCTTTCCCAGTCCCCCCCACAAACCCTCTATCCCATCCCCCCTTCCCCTGCTTCTATGAGGGTGTTCCCCCACCCTCGAATTCCCCTACACTGAGGCATCGAGCCTTCACAGGACCAAGGGCCTCTCCTCCCATTGATGCCATACAAGGTGATCATCTTCTACATATGTGTCAGCCTGCTTTCTTATAGAACCCAGAACTTCAGCCCAGGAATGGTACCACCTACCATGGGCTGGGCCCTGCCCCATCAATTACTAACTGAGAAAATGTTGATGGCTGGATCTCATGGAGGCATTTCCTCAACTGAGACTCCTTCCTCTCTGGTGGAAGCTTCCTATAGCTTGTGTCTAGTTGACATGCAAAACCAGCCAGTACAGCCATCTACTCCCATCAGATGAAGGAAGAGCTAAGGAATGTCTTGAAGCCAGGCTAGTTCTCAGTTTGCCAGTCTGCGGAGACACTTTACTAGGTCATGCCCCAAGTGCCAGTGCTGACTGCTGTGACAGGTGTGGAGAGGCCCAGGTCATTAGCCCAGAATGACAGCACACTGAGGTCGTCTGTTTTTCAATCCTGCTGTCTATGAGGCTCATTCTTCATTGCCACTATGATGGATTGCCTTGTGTCATTGGGGAAACACACACACACACACACACACACACACACGATACACAAGAAGGAAGATCAGCTTGACTTGAAAAGAATGAGATGGCAAAAATGGGAGAAATCTGATTGCAAATGTACCTCCAAGTGGGGAAAATAAACTAGTTCCTATGTTTAAGCCAAAAAAGGGACTTTAAATGTGGTATTTTCTCCATAGATAGGATCATCGTATAAATGCTTATCCCCAAGACAGCAAGCCTGACATAGCCCACAGGGGAACTTCAATGTTCCTGGATAAAGTGCTGAACGTACCCAGGCTCCTAGGAGTACAGAGAAATGGAAACAGCCAGACAGGGGAAGGCAAGTGGCTGTGTGACTGGAAAGAAATATCAGTTCCATGTTGACACTGGCCTCTGAGCAAGTAATATATGATATAGCAACCACAATTACTCAAATGCCGTAAGATAAAACCCAGCTAGGGAAGCTGAAAGATGGGCTGACTCATGAGCAGTAACAATGACAAACTTAAAAAAAAAACGTTAATTTGTTGAGGGTCTAGTCAGTAGCAAAGACGATAGATATTTACAGATGGGAAACTGATTGTTTAGGAGTCACTAACTAGCACCAAGGTGGAGAACAAGAGGCTGGGCCCCACATCTGACACATGATTACCTCCAATGCCCCTCACCAGCCAACACAACTAAAAGGCCAGTACAATCAAAGGATACGAACATTGCCCCCTGGTGGGCAGGCGCAGATTTGCAAAGTCATTTTGCAAAGATTGTGACTAAAGGAAAGAAAGGAAAATGAGCTGATTTTTCACCAATAAGCATAAAGGCTATCATCCCAGATGATACTTTTAAATATTTTCATATTTATCTATATTTTATAGGTAGATATAAAAACAGATGTGCACAGTCTCACATACGTTATTGCTTATGAGCTATACATAGCTATAAATCACATGTATGTAGATATTCACCAATAATGAACAAGTGAGAGCACTTGCCAAGTAAGTCTAGGAAAAGTCACCATGAAAACGTAAATTAAAACAGCCAAGCACATCTACTTACCCTCCAAACAGCTACAATGTCAAAGTTGACCTCTGACCTCCACATGTATGCTATGGCAACCACATGCAAGCACCCAAACAGGGCTTTTTTTTTTTTTCTTCTTCTTCACAAAAACCGATTGCTTCGGATATCCTAAGGACCAACACATTGGCGATTCTAAGACAGTGTTTCCACTCTAGTTTGCATCTCTGCCGCTGTGATGAACACCACAAACAAAAGCTCCTTGGAAAAGAAAGGTTTCGCTCGGCTCACAGGTTGTACTCCATCACTGATGGAGGCTGAGACAAGGACTCAAAGCAAGTCAACGGAGGAAGGCTGCTTACGGACTTGCTCTCTGTGGCTTGCTCAGCGTACTTCCTCATGCAACTGAGGACCACCTGGCGGAGGTGGCGCCACCCACAGTGGACTGGGCCTTCATACCTCAATCAGTAATCAAGAAAACGGCCAGGCATAGTGGCGCACACCCTGAATCCCAGCGCTCCCAGGGGAGGCAGAGGCAGGTGAATCTCCGGAAGTCAAGGCCAGCTTGGTCTACAGAGTGAGTTCTAAGACAGACAGAGCTACAATAACAGACAGACCCTGTCTAAAGAACGGAGGGAGGGAGGGAGGGAGGGAGGGAGGGAGGGAGGGAGGGAAGAGGGAGGGATGGATGGAGGGGGGGATGTGAAGGAAAGAAAGAACAAAGAGCGGCAGAACAAAGCAAGCAGGCAAGGGAGGAATGAAGGAAGAAACAAACAAACAAAGAGAAAAGCAAGAAAAGAAAATGCCTACACGAACACGCCCACAGGCCAACCTGATGCAGGCAGTTTCTCAGCTGAGGCTCCCTCCACCCAGATGACTCTAATTTGTGTCAAGTTGACAAAAACTAACCAGTACATTGATGAACAGATAAAGCAAAAGATCTGGAAAAGTCTACTTGTATAAGAAATTCCAGCACAGGTGATAGCCCCTTTGTGACAGTAACCATGACAGCTGTTTGTCAGTGGGTTGGGTCATCCAGGTACAAGGAAGGCCTTTCGGGTTGTGCTTTTAGACTGTAAACTTTCAGCTGTAACAAGGGCCTCTTGCTGTGTATCATACTTCATAAAGTACCGGAATAACAGTATGAATTTCGTTGGTTTCAAAATCTCTTCTATCAAAATGCAAGTGCTGGTTTTAACCCACCCCAGGCTCTGGCTGAAGAGGGATTGAACAAATCAAGAACTACATCATTGGCTGAGCATCTGTTGGAGAGAAACAGGGACCCAAGGCAGCCGGGACCCAGAGAGCACACTGCTCCAGTCCTGACCTCACTAAGGCAAACCTGGCTTGAGTCTCGGCTTAGGCACCCCTCTCCTCCGACTTTGTTTCCGCTCTGCTCCCTGGCCTCTTGGCATGAGGTTCTGCTTTCATAATCTTGTTGGCCCTTTCTAACCACCATACACGATAGAACAGGGCCCTGCAAACAGGTCATGAGATGTGGCTGTAAGCTTGAAGGGACCTGTTTGCACCTGTCTGTAAACAGCAAGGCCAGCGGCTCGCTTCTGTTTCCCTCCACTTTCCTCCGGTTTCCTGCACCTAATCCTTCACTGTCAGCACACTCCAGATCTTCTCATTGATAAAAATGAGATCCTTGTTCTCTTGGCTTGAAGCTGCCTGATGGGATTTGGGACAAGCTGCTAGGGCACAAGGAAGGATATAAATAAAGAGAGCAAAGTCATTCAGGAGAGCTGTACCATCAGGAAGATAGTTAAAAATAAATCACTGCATTTCCATAATCGCCGGGCTATTTATCACTGCATTCATCCAGACTGTGCCCAAGAGTCGGGAAATAAGCGCCACAGTTTGTCCCATAGTCACATGGAGACAACTTGATTTTAACCCGGTGAAATAGTCAAATGCGACGGGCCCCTATCAAGGATGACAGGAAGTTGATCTTATTAAAATTGTAGCAAAAGTAGGTCACTACTGCCTGGAAATGTTGCTCAAACCAATCAAAGGAACACAGGGAAATCAGAAAGTAATTTTTTTTTTTTTTTTTTTTTGGTTTTTCGAGACAGGGTTTCTCTGTGTAGCCCTGGCTGTCCTGGAACTCACTTTGTAGACCAGGCTGGCCTCGAACTCAGAAATCTGCCTGCCTCTGCCTCCCGAGTGCTGGGATTAAAGGTGTGCACCACCATGCCCAGCTTTTCTTTTTTTTCTTTTTTTTTCTTTTTTGTCTTTTTTTTCTTTTTTTTCTTTTTTTTTTTTTCAGAAAGTAATTTTAAAGATTTCTTTAATGACACGTATTTGTTTATTGATGGGTGGGAGTCTGAACATGGACTTCCTGAAGGAGTTCATACTCCTCATCTCCCATGTGGGTCCCCGGAATCAAACTCATGGAACCAGGTAGGGCAGCAGGTACCTTTGCAAGCTTTCTAGCCTTTATCTAATTTTTAAGTGTGTTGGGGGGGAGACAGCTACATTTGTATATGAGTATGCTTATGTGTATGTGTATGCATGGGGATATGTGTGTATATATGTGCATATGTATATGTGGGAGTATATCTATGAGCAGGTGTATATGTACATGTATGTATGGGGATATGTATATATGTGTATATAGAAGTATATGTATGTGTATATGAGTGAATGTATGTGTACATATATTTATGAGGAAATATGTATATGTGTATATGTGTAAGTAGGTATATATGAATAAGTATATATATATATATATATGTGTGTGTGTGTGTGTGTGTGTGTATGTGGGGGAATATATATGTGTGTATAAGTAAGTATATGTGTACATGTGTATATGGGGATATGTGTGTATAAGTAGGTGTACGTGGGGAGTATATATATGAGTAAGTATATGTGTATATATGTGTGTGTGTATATGTGTGGGGATATAAGCATGCCAATATAGGTGTCTACAAGAAGCCAAAAGAGAGTGCTAGATTCCCCTGACACTGGATTTCTGAGTGGCGATATGTTTGCCAACACAGGGTGCTAAGGACTGAGTTCCCACTGAACAGCACACACTCTCAGTTGCTGTGCCATCTCTCCAGCCCCTGGGAAACTAATAGTGTTTGGGGCAAAAATAAAAAAGAATATGCTTTTCAAGACACTGATCCATTACAAAAGTTCAATGTCCACTGGCTTTACAGCCACCAGGGCCCATTCTTGTAACCATGTATGGCTATGTCCTAGAACAGTATAAACAAAACCAGAAGCTGTTTGGGAATCAGAACTGCAGGAGATTAGGTTGGTATCCTTATGTCCAATACCATGTAAACCAGTCAAGGCCCCAATTAAACCCTAACCCAGACAGATGGAGGGTTATACATATGTTTTCATAGGCCACAGTCAGAACAACTTCCCCACCTATAGTGCTTAACCTCCAGCCCTCCTGCCTCCTGATACGATGCCCCGAATGCCCTCCTGTATAATCCTGACACTTTGGTTCTGAGCAGGCAGCATATGCAGCCTCCATACCACTTCTGAGCTCACGGATCCTGGAGTCTAGTATGAGCATCGCAGGTGAAGGAAAATACGACCTTCCATCAACTATGTATACAGGGTTGTGTTCCATACAATTTATTTGTAAGGGCCGCACTATGGCCTGAAGCCTAGACTTAGCCTAGACTAGTTTGATTAAAGAGGCTTTTATGTTTTTCTTCTTTTAGTGCAAGAGCTGGTCATGGAAAGAAAACAGAGAAAGAATGCAAAAAAGGAAAGCCAGTAGACAAATGTCTGAGGAATCCAACCCCATCTGCCTTTTCACGTTGTGAAGTCCCAACAGCCCATGGGTTGTGAGCAGCAGACTGCTGGGGTGGGGAAAATGTGGGGCCAGCTGGAAATACACAAAGCAAGATCCTTCTCAAGAAGAAAAACCAAACAAAAAGAGGTCCTTGCATCTGAGCGGACAGGTGCTGTGACGGGGGTCACATGAATGGCTGCTGGCTGGACTGTGCAAGTGATAGATTCCCACTCCTGGAACTTACAAATATTTCCTTATGAGGCACAATTAAATTGAAGATCTTGCAAGGGGGAAGATTATCTTGGCTCCTAAGTCCAAGCACAGTTGTCCATATAAGACTGAGATAGAGGAAGCTTTTTTTAAACTTTTGTGTGCAGTTTGCATGCTTATGACCATTCATGTCGGCATGTGTGTGCAGGTATGGACGTGTGCCTGTGGAATCAGAGGCTGATGCTGGGTGTATTCTCAGTGTCTTTCCTGGGCCAGGGAGTCTTGCTGGACCCAATTCTTGCTTGTTAAGTTAGTCTAGTGAAGCAGCTTGCCTAGGGCAATGACCTGTCTCCTCTGCCTTCTGCTCCCCACTGTGTGCATGCATTAAAACAGGAACACATGCTCTGTTGCTCTTATTCATGCATAGCAGTACATAACTCACTGGAGCCACCTCCCAGCATCAAAGGGAGATAACACAGAGAAAAGCATGGACCCAGAGACTGGAATGACAAGCCACAAGCCAGGAAATGCTCAAAGTTCAGACTGTGACCTCCTCCGGAACCTGCAGTGACTATACCCTGCCTGCTGCAGGGTTTCAGTCCTTGGCCCCAGAACTGTGACAGAATAAAGACTTGCTGTTTAAGCCACTAAGCCTTCAGTACTTTGAAACAACAGCCACTGGACAGGGATATTCTAAAAGTAGCCACAGGATTTCCAGGAAGAGAGAGACCGAACTATGTTGAGGAGAGAGAAAGCCATCAGGTGAAAAGCTGAGGGTTATTGCTTGGGGGAAGACAGGCAGGAAGGCTGGATGGCGACATGGCTCAGTCAGTAAAGTGATTTCCTTGAAAGCACAAAGACCTGAGTTTAATCCCCAGAACCAACCCACATTAAAACAAAACAAAAGCCAGGAGTGGGTGGACACACTTGTAAGACCAGTGCTAGGAGGCTGAGACATGCGGGTTCCTGGGGCTTGATAGTCATCCAGGCTAGCCTGGTAGGTGAGTTCTAGGTCAGTAAGAGGTACTGTTTCAACAAAAATATGGTTGATTCACGAGGAACAACACCCAAGGTAGACCTCTGGCCTATACATGCACTCTCTCTCACACACATGCATGCACACTCTATATAAATACACACACACAAAATGCAAAGGGTGAGAAGTGAGACTTAGGGAGTTCAATACAGTTTTGTTGGTTTCCATTCACGGTGAACAAAGTATATGCATACACATACATACAGGCAAAATATACATGCTCATAAAATAAGAAAAAATAAATTATTTTTAAAAGTCATTTGACATATATTTATCAAGATACTATTATGTGCAGCTGTGATGGTTTATATATGCCCAGCCCAGCGAGTGGCACTATTAGAAGGTGTGGCCTTGTTGGAGGAAGTGTGTGTCACTGTGGATGTGGGCTTTAAGACCCTCATCCTAGCTCCCTGCAAGCTAGCAGCCTTCAGATGAAGATGTAGAACTCTCAGCTCTGGCTGCATCATGCCTGCCTGGATGCTGCCATGTTCCCCATTTGATGATAATGGACCGGACCTCTGAATCTGTAAGCCGGTCCCAGTTAAAAGTTGTCCTTTAGGCTGGAGAGAGTGGGGCAGGAGATGGGGGAGGGGGGAATGACAAAGTTAAAAAAAAAAATTGTCCTTTATAAAAGTTTCCTTGGTTATGGTGTCTGTTCACAGCAGTGAAACCCTAAGACACCAGGTATATTCAAGTGTCAAATCACAAAACTTTTAGAGTTTTAGGGAAATAAGATATGAGGCAAAGGAGTTCCTTGTCCCAGAAGGTATTTATTCAGTAGCCTATAACAAGAATCTTCCTAGGAATCTAGCAGCCTGTAGCAGGGTAGAGAAGTAGCTCTGTTAGTAAAAAGGTGGCTATGCAAGCATGAGGAGCCAGGTAAAAAGCCAGGCATGGTGGTCCATGCCTAGAACACCAGCACCGGAAGGCAGAGACACAAAGATGCTAGACGCTCACCGACCAGCCAGCTTAGCCTACCAGCAAGCCCCACCTTCCAGTGTCTACAAAACATGTGAGGAACAGTACCGGGACTGACCTCTGAGTCCCACATGCTTTGTACCTGCACATGTGTGCACATACTCCGACATGTGCACACACCTACAAACAGGCACAAAAATAAGAGAGATGAGAGTGACAGAAGACACTTGATGTTAGCCTGTGGTGACACAGGTAAGCATAGGTGAGCCCTCTGTGCACACATACAGAAAAGGTTACAGCAAGGTACAGAGCAGTGGTCCTCAACCTTCTAACAGTGTAGCCCTTTAATACAGTTCCTCGTTGTTGTGGTAACACCCAATGATAAATATATTTTGTTGCTACATTATAACTGTAATTTTGCTACTGTTATGAATCATAACGTAAATATCTGATATGCAGGACATCTGATATACTAACCACTGTGGAAAGGTCATTTGACCCTCTAAAGGGGTAATGACCTACAGGTTGAGGGTCTATAGACCATGTTGACGAAGGAATTTAAGCAACATTTCTCAGAAGCAATTTGGCGATGAATGCCAATAACCTTTTCAAAAGAGTTCACCATCCAGTCTGAACCAAGGAAGGGGGGAAAATGTATAGATGGCTCAGTAAGTCAAGGCAACTGCAGCAGGTGTGGTGGTGTACACCTTTAGTCCCAGTACGTGGGAGGCAGAGACAGGTGGATTTCTGTGAGTTCGAGACCAAGCTGGTCTACAGAGCTAGCTCTAGGACATTCAGGGCCACACACACACACACGCACACACACACACACACACAAATCCCATCTCGGGGAAAAGAAGGAAACAAACAAAGCTACACATGCCGGACAACTGGACTTTGAGTCCCACGAGAACTGGCTTCCAAAAGATGTCCTCAGAGAGCAATATTGACATGTGGCATGCAAACACATGAGCACGCACACGCGCGCGCGCACACACACACACACACACACACAAATAATCATAATTAAAATGCATAGGAAAGTAACTAAAAGTTGGACCAAAGTGTTAACAACTGAATCACTCACTGCTCTTCTGTAATGTAACCAGATGGAGTGTCACTGCCGGATTCCTGTAGCAGGGTAACCCAGTGGCCAGCAGATGGCGCTCTCCAACTCTAGGACTAAGATCCAGACCCTCTCCAGCTGCAGTTCCTCAAATCCCCTAGGGCCTCATTAACAATTGCATCCTTCTAGCAGAAGAGAGGAAAGATTGCAAAGAAACCCCACCTTTAACTTCAAAGTCTTAGTCTTGAAAGGGAACTGTTCGCACCACCTTTGGCCATGCTTAGTTGCAGATGTGGGCTGGAAAAACATCTCCCCAGACTAATTATGGGCAAAAGGAGCAAGATTTTTGGTGGACAGGAAGCCTTCTTTGCCACAGGGAGAGTTAATCTTTATTTTATAAATGTTCTACAGTGAAAAGAGTATGTTTTAATAATCAGGAAACGGGCAGTTAACGGTGTGTATAGAAAGTAAGTAGCAGTGTGTGAAGTAACACTCTAGAGAGAAAACAACGCTACATTGCAAGGATGAGGTTCTGGGCAGACAGGGAAACGGCCCAAGTTGGAAATGTAACAATGTAACGCGTATTCAGCTTTGGGAGATATTTTCCCTCAACCGCCCAGTACTCTAGTTTCCGTAGTTATGCATGAGACAATAATCAAATGGAACTTTTAAATTACCTATTTAAGTCTGTCAGATTAGAGCACAGATTTTAATAGGTGATATACAATTTGATAAAAGGCAGGGGTATTTTGATATTCAGAATAGGTATGCTCTTGCTTAGGGATAAGCTGCCAGTAAGTTCAGAATGCCTTTGTCCCCACAACTACATGCTAGAATTTGTACTAAATTTGGGTACAAATATTAAAGAGCCACTTTTATGGCTCTAAGAGGCTAGGAACGGTGGCTAGACTTTTCCTGGTAAAAGAAAGAATTAGGAACAACACAATTTTGTAATTTCTGCTTATTGAAGATATCCCAACAGGTGTGTGGAACAGAATGCAATTCAGTTTCTGGGTAAGGCCCCAGGTTCAACCTCCAGTACCAACAAAACAAACAAACAAACAAAAAAAAAGGGGATACAGTGTGATCTTTTAGAATGTACTGTAGTGTGTTACTCAATGGCATAGAAAATATATGCATTTTTAATGTTTGTATTATTAAAACATGTATAGGTGTTTTGCCTGCACACATTTTTGTGCACCACATGAGTACCTATACCCTCAGAGGACAGAAGAGAGTATGGAGTTAGAGATAATTGTGAGCAACCCTGTGGGTGCTTGAAATCAAACCTGGGGCCTCTGCAAGAGCAGCCAGTGCTCTTAACTGCTGAGTCATCTTTCTAGCCCCATGTGTCAATTTTTTAAAACAAATTCCCAAGTATTATGCACAGTCATTAAAACATACGTAATATTTAGAAGTCAGAGAAACAAACACTAATATCACGGTTATCTCTGGGTGGGGGTGGGGGTAAATCTCTCTTTTTTTTTTTCTATTGTTTGAAAATTGTTTCTATTGTTGGAAAATTCTCTTTTCCAACATCTCAGCAAAAAACAAAGTGTAATGCTTTGAAATCACATTTAAAATAATTTTTTTAAAGATTTATTTATTTATTATATGTAAGTACACTGTAGCTGTCTTCAGACACTCCAGAAGAGGGCGCCAGATCTCGTTACGGATGGTTGTTAGCCACCATGTGGTTGCTGGGATTTGAACTCTGGACCTTTGGAAGAGCAGTCGGGTGCTCTTACCCACTGAGCCATCTCACCAGCCCCCATTTAAAATAATTTACCTCTATCTTATTAATATTTGGGAAGTTCTCCTGATAATATGGAAAAAGGCAATCTATGAAACTGTGCATCTATCCCAGTTGTGTATGTGTACAGTTGCATGCACTTTCACTAAGGAGACATAAGCAAACATCCGGTCACCCCAGACTGAGCAGCAATAACAGACAAAGGGACCGTTTCACACATGTCTAGCTTCGGAACCAAGTACATTTATTGGACTGTCTTAGTAAACATGGATAAGGGATTAAGGACCAGAGTGTTGGCCATTCCAAAAAGCCTCACCCCAGCATGGACCAGCACTTCCAGAGCTGCATAGACAGAGTTCCCCTCTTAAGGGAGTTTCTAACAATGTGTCTAACAGGGAAGCTGTGTACACAAGGTGACCCTATGGCTTTGTCCTCCCTGCTTTTGAAACTGTGGCCTTGAGTGTAGACAGCAGGGAGACAGGAGGGTGGAGGGCATAATCAGCTCCAGCTTTCTGGCGGGGAAAGCCCAAAGGTCATCCCACGGGGAAGTAGAAAGACAAGGAAATGAATCCAGAAAGCCGTTGAACTCCAGCCTGCCTCCAGCTATGGCTCTCACCCCACCCCTCACTAGGATAACAATGACTACTGGGGTTAAACCAAGAGGCAAACCACTGCCTCAGTGTCAGGCTGGGCAACAGGAGACCTAACTGAGCAGCACTGCAGACTCAGAAAGCACTCCTTACTAAGACTCCAACAGGCTCTCACATTTGCAGTAATGTGAGAAAATCCAGGGCTCAACTACCTTCTCATGAAGAAAATACCAACATGTGCAGAGTTTAAACTACTCTTAAAAAAGCTCAATAGCCAAATGGCCTAGTGAGATGGCTCAGGGGTTAAGAGCACTGGCTGCTCTTCCAGAGGTCCTGAGTTCAATTCCCAGCAACCACATAGTGGCTCTATAAAGGATCTAAGGCCCTCTTCTGGAATGCAGGTATACATGCAACCAGAGCACTACTACCTTTTACAAAGGGGGTTAGCGGGAGAGGATTGGTGAATGGAAAGACTTTTAAACTCCTGTTTAAAAACACATTCATGTTAGGTTTCAAACCTGGGACAAATGGCTGAGGTTCCTATTTAACATATTGAAGTGGACTTGGCCTCCAGGTTCTCCCTGCATCCCTCAGTCCCTACCTGTTATAGGGCCATCCTGGCTGGCATACCCTGCCCCCTACCTTGACCACTCCAGCCAAGGGCGACCCAGGTGTTCTTCCCTATAGAATCCAGTCCTTTGGGTTACCAGCTCTCTTTGTACCTTTGGGCTTGCTGGCTGCTGCACCTGGTTCCCCTCTCTCCTTTCCCCAGGTGTCCCAGCTCAGGGTCCTATCCACTCTGGACTTTCCCAGATGACCTTGCTAAATGTTCCCATATATCTCCAATAAACTTTTCCTCCACAGTATCTAGGGGCAGTCACGTGTGCTTTCCTTTCTTTTTACTTTGTTTCATTCATCTGGTGCTAAAACCCAGGACCAGGTGAGTTTGTTTCCTTTTCATTCTTCTCTTTGTTCTCATTCACTTAGCAGTTGAAAAGAGATGACTGTGCCAGAAGCAGGAATTAGAGGCACTTGCCTGGAGATGCTGCACTGAGGACACCACAAGATATGTCTTAACCACTGCTCTCGCTGCAATAATGAAATACCTCCCAGAAGCAATTTGACGAAGTTGGGCTCACAGTTTGAGAGGTACAGGCTATCATGAACAAAGAAGGCACAGCAGTAGACAGCTGCACGGCAGCAGGAAGAGCGAGGCTGGGGCTCATTATGTTCTCACAGCAGTGCAACACAAAACAGAGAATAGACACCATGCTAGCTGGTTATAAGTGTGGATAGCCCACCCTACAATCCACTTCTTCCAGCAGAGTTCTACCTCCCAAAGGTTCCACAACATCACAAAACAGCACCACAAACAGGAGACCAAGTCCTTTCTGTTTTATCTTTTGTCTTCTCTCCTCTCTCTCTGTCTGTGTGTGTGTGTGTGTGTGTGTGCGTGTGTGTGTGTGTGTGTATGCATGTGGTACATGGATGGAGATCTGAGGTTGATACTGGATGTCTTCCTCAATCACTCTGTCTTAAGGTTTCGATTGCTGCAGCGAAACACCATGACCAGAAAATCAAGTTGGGGAGGAAAGGGTTTCTTTGACTTACGCTTCCATATTGCTGTTTCTAAGGAGCTCACACAGGGCAGGAGATGATACAGAGGTCTCAGAGGGAGCTGAATACTGGCTTGCTCCCCATGGCTTCCTCGGCCTGCTGCTTTCTTATAGAACCTAGGATCACCAGCCCAGGGATGGCACCACCCACAGTGGACTGGGTCCTTCCCCATCAATCACTAATTTTAAAAATGCCCTAAGGCTGGATCTAATAGAGGCATTTTTTCCAATTGTTCCCTCCTTTCAAATAAGTTTAGTTTGTGTGTAAAGTTAACATAAGACTAGCCAGCACCCACACACTGAGGGGTTTCTTCAAGGAATCTGAAGGTTAGCATTTCAGACAGACTAGCTGACCAGCAAGCCCCAGGGATCTTTCCCTCACTTCAGCTCTAGGATTAAGGTGTCTTTCATTATGTGGGGCTTTTACGTCTGCACTGGGATCTGAACTCAGGTCCTCTTGTTTGTCAAGCAAACACTTTAACAGGTGAGCCACCGACCCAGCACAGGACCAAGTGTTTAACTACAGGAGTATACTAACTACAAGGGGACATTCATATTCAAACTACTACATATGAGAAAGACATTCGTGCTATTAGTATGAGCTAGAACAAGGAGAATATTCTTTGAAAAGTTCCATGACCAAAGGCCTACTTGCAGTCTCCCCACTGGGACCCAACTTTATCCTTCCTTTCTTACAAACCCACAAAGCCTTCCCACCTTTTTATGGTCCCTCCCCCTCCTTAGCCATCATTTATATATTCATATATACATTCATTTATAGCCATCACGATTTTTGTAATTAAAATAATCAGTAACAACAACAAGAAGAGCCATCTAATAAGTATTTTCGTTTTTCTAGATGTTGTGCTGAGCACTTATCTTAATCCTAACTGTGAAATAAATAATATTGTCCCCACTTGACAAAACATGAAAACAATTAAATATGTTATAATTATTTTTACAGTTGCTTTAATTACCCTAATTGGATTTAACTGAGTTCTACAAGGTTGTACCTACCCTAGAGCATCTTCAAGGTCCAAAGAATCCAAGCTGGAATGACCTTAGCAGTATGCTTGTACTTGAATCCTTGATTCTACAGCTGATAGACTCGGGCTGGTTGAGATTATTTTGAAATTGAGTTCAGTCCGTCAACCTGAGAGAAACACAGGCCAAATGAAATGTTTGTGAATGCCTAGGTCCCGGCCACGGCTCTTAAGCTGCCTCTTGACTTCCAAATCTCATTCAAGAAAAGGCTGAGAGGATTGAAGGCGTTTTGTGCACCTGTAAAGCCAGTCTTGCTTCTCGCTGAGATCAATATGAAACAATTTCTGTTTCAGACCATCGCTGCCTTCGACCGACCTTGGTGCTAAATACTTACTGTGATTTTTGTGCAGCAAAACATTCCAAGTTCAAAGTAAGATGGATATACCTTAGCCATATATGGTGGAGGGAAATCAATTTCTATGATAAATGCTGAGGGTCCTGTTCTGTCCTAGGGCACTGTTGACAGCCCCATTGGAGCGCAGCATATTCATTCCTGAAACCCAAGGCTCCCTGGCACCCAAGTGCTTGGTACCCTGGGATGTTTTAGGCTGTCCTGCAATGTGCTGGGAAAGACAGCCCATCTATCCCTCTGGTTACAACATCCCAGGGAACTTTTGATTGGAAGACCACTGTGCTGGGCTGTGAGGAGAAATGAAGTTGGAGGGAATGGGGACAGAAGACATCCTGGGTGTTAATGACACGGCAGGAAAGGGGGACAAGTGGGCCAGAGTTTGGAGCACAGGGACAGGATTAAAGGTGGCAAAGGGAAACACACATGCCTGTTCTGTGGAGGTAAGCACAATGCCGTGCAAACTAGGTGGGTCAAAGGAAAGGTGCAGAATTGATTTCTCATTCAACTAGATATCAGGGGATGCTGCAGGCCACCTGCACTTTGCATACATTTGTCACTTTGCATGCATGCATTTGTTAAGACATTTC